>NC_089503.1:367676729-368023396 GCF_036850995.1 Saccopteryx leptura | reverse complement strand
GAGAAGAAGGTGGATCAATTCAATGGTTTGCAGTTAGAACTGACAGGACCAGAGGACCAGTGCTGGGGCATATGAAGTGGAGTCAGGAAGATTTCCAGCTTTTGAGGGGACGCAGTCTCACTTATCAAGATAGGGAATACTGGAGAGTAAACGGATTGGGAGCAAAAGCAGAATATGTTGGATATATTTCAGTTTTAGATATGATGAATTTGAAGTGTCTACAGGACATCCAAATGCAGATGTTGAGAAAGTAATTGAATATAAATTGGTGTGGCAGACATACTCCAAAATGGCTTCCAAGCACGCCCCTTCTCCTGGTGTTCATAACCTGGTATTACTCATTCTCTTTTGAAGACTTGCTTCTAACCAATAGAATACAGCAATTTGAGAAGATGTCACTTCTATGATTAGTGTAAAAAAACAACAGATGTAATTTCCATCTTGGTAGAAGACTCTCACTGCCTTTTTGGCTCCCCTGTCCTGATGAAGTAAGTCGCCAGGTGGTGAGCTGCTCTTTGGTGAGACCCACACGGCGAGGGACTGAGGGCAGCCCCCAGCAAACCGCCAGCTGGGGACTGACGACCCAGGAGGTACACAATGCTGCCCACAGTCATGTGTGTGAACTTGGAATGAGACCCTTCCTTCCCCAACCAGCTTCAGATGGGACCCCAACCCTGGCCAACACCTTGATTGCAGCCTCACGAGAGACCCTAAAGCAGAGAACTCAGCTAGTCCGTGCCCAGAATCCCAACCCACTGAAACTGTGAGACGGTTGTTTTAAACCACTAAATCTTGGGGTCAACTATTCCACAGAAACAAATAACTAATACAATGAATCCAAACTCAGATTGCAAAGGGCAGTGGGGTCTGGAGAACAAGACAGTATAGTCCCCAGCCCACCCCATGTGTAAATGACCCAAGTTAAGTCACTTAATTTCTCGGAGTTTCAGTTTTTTGTCCTATGAAATAATATTTACTACCCTGCTCATTACTATGTCACAGGAGGAAAAAAACACTATGAAAAAGTATGCTATATACCAGGTGTCCCCAAACTTTTTACACAGGGGGCCAGTTCACTGTCCCTCAGACCATTGGAGGGCCGGACTATAAAAAAAACTATGAACAAATCCCTATGCACACTGCACATATCTTATTTTAAAGTAAAAAAAACAAAATGGGAACAAATATAATATTTAAAATAAATAACAAGTAAATTTAAATCAACAAACTGACCAGTATTTCAATGGGAACTATGCTCCTCTCACTGACCACCAATGAAAGAGGTGCCCCTTCCAGAAGTGCGCAGGGGCCGGATAAATGGCCTCAGGGGGCCGCATGTGGCCCGCGGGCCGTAGTTTGGGGACCCCTGCTATATACAAAGCAGAAGATCTGAAGTGGGAAGGTGATTAAGACCTCTAACGTGAGCATTCCAGAGTTGACAACCATCTAACCCACAGCAGTCAATGTCTAAGATTCTTCTCCAGGCTCCCCACGCACCCTCCACCGGACGGTTTTCAGAAGTGAGGAACGGAGAGGGCAGAGTTAAAACAGTGCTGACAATGTACCGTTGAGGATGAATTCATGCGACTGGAAGATACAACTTACTTTTTAATAGCAATCAGTTCCCCAGACTCAACGCTTCTCCCCAGCAGGACGGAACCGTAGGTCCCATCCCCAAGCTGCTTGATTGTTGTGTATCTATTCATGGTGCGCCCGCTCAGGCCGGACGCTCATCTCAGGGCCGAGGTGGTTCGCTCCTGCGGTGGCAGCAGGCCTCCCCGGAGTGTAACCAGATTTTCCTATGGCAGCAACAGCACAAGGTATTCAACAGCAGGTGACTATCTCCCAAATACATATTTTCAAAGACCAGTCTTCTTCCTGGAGAGAAAAATCAAGGAGAGGGATAAATGCTACTATATATTTTGAGTTTACCACTCCACCCGGCCCACCACCTGTTCTTATAAATAAAGTTTTATCGGAACACAGTCCTGCCCACTCACTTGCCTACTGTCTATGGCCGTTTTCACACTTTAACAGCAGAGCTGAGTAGCTGTGACAGAGGCTGAATGGACTACAAATCCAAAATTCTTTCTTTTCTGACCCTTTACAGAAAAAGGTTTGTCAACCTCTGGTCTAAATAATGCTTTTTTACAATTTTTATTTACAATTTAAAAAATAAAACTAAAGAAGCCCTGGCCGGTTGGCTCAGTGGTAGAGTGTCGGCCTGGCGTGCAAGGGGTCCCGGGTTCGATTCCCGGCCAGGGCACACAGGAGAAGCGCCCATTTGCTTCTCCACACCTCCCCCTCTCCTTCCTCTCTATCTCTCTCTTCCCCTCCCGCAGCCAAGGCTCCATTGGAGCAAAGATGGCCCGGGCACTGGGGATGGCTCCTTGGCCTCTGCCCCAGGCGCTAGAGTGGCTCTGGTCGCGGCAGAGCGACGCCCCAGAGGGGCAGAGCATCGCCCCCTAGTGGGCAGAGCGTCGCCCCTGGTAGGCGTGCCGGGTGGATCCCGGTCGGGCGCATGCGGGAGTCTGTCTGACTGTCTCTCCCCATTTCCAGCTTCGGAAAAATACAAAAAAACAACAACAAACAAACAAACAAAAAACTAAAGATACCATTCTTGGCAAGTGAGTTTTTCACTGACTCAGAAATGAATCAGCTGCAATTCAGTGCTTTTGTTAACTGTGGGCAAACACTGCCCAATAACTCAGTCAATGAACATTGCCAAGCTCATGCTAAATACATTGTGTTCTGTAATCCAGCTACGGTTAACCGTGTAAACATGCTAAAGTCAAGAAATGCTCAAATCAAAGTTCTCCTCATAAAGAACTTACGGGTGCTCCATAATCCATCTGTGGCTAGGCATCAAAAGTATTATTTTTACTACTCGACATTCAGAAGCTAAACAAAGTGCTAGCGATTTTAAAAGATTATATGTAGGCTATGCCCCTTTTAATGTCAGTTTTTCTTAATTAAAAAAGCTTTTTAAAGCTGTGTTTTTTAATAAGTCATTGATTTTTCATTTTTAAAAGTGAGAGTCACTTTGTCTATAATAAAGAAAATGTAGTGGTAAACTCATATGATGGCAATGCCCTTACATAAACATTAATAAAATGTAAATATTTAGATAAGAACAATAAAGACATTTTAAATATGTACATCATTAAACTAATCATCTGAAAAATGAAAAGATCAGAAAATAATAATTAGAAGTACATGAAATTCTGCATCCAAATCCAAATCTAGTCTATGCAGCTCTTTCTTCAAGAATTTTTTCTGATTAATAAATGTAGGAGGAAAGAAAAAAATAAGAAATTCACTCTTAGGTTTTGGCCAGTGGTTAAGTGAATAGAGCGTTGGCCCAGCATATGGAGTTCCTGGGTTCAATTCTTGGTCAGGGCACACAGAAGAAGCAACCATCTGCTTCCCTCCCTCTTCCCCTTCTCTCTCTCTTCCTTTCCCACAGCTAGTGGTTCAATTGGTTTAAGTGTAACCCCATGTGCTGAGGATAGCTCAATTAGTTCAAGTGCGGAAGCCTCAGGTGCTAAAAATAGCTTAGTACTTCAGCATCAGCCCCAGACGGGGTTGCTGGGTAGATCCCGGTTGGGATGCATGCAGGAGTCTGACTCACTACTCCTCTCCTCTCACCTAAAAATAAAATAAAATAAACAAAATAAAATAAATTCATTCTTAGGTAAACATCACAGTAAAACTTGTTATAGACAAGATTCTCTGTGGGATGCAAATATTAGTGGATAAAAAAATTTAGTGGATAAAGAGAAGCAGGATATCTGCATAGTTTCAAAGTATCTCCAAGATATTTATTAACTACAATAAAGATGATGGTAACTCTATAGGGAAAAATCCAGCAGAGACCTCCTTACTCAAGTGATCAAGTTCAACCTCACCATTAGTAAGACATGTGAAATCACCTACCCTGGACATGATGCTCTGAGAAGGGCATAACATCACAATGTCACAGCGGTATTCTTGTCAAAGATGCAGAACCTCCTTCTATCCATGAGAAAACATCAGACAAACCCAAAATAAGGGTTATTCTACAAAAGACTAACCAAAGGCAAGGACAGACTGAGGAAATGTTACAGACTGGAGGCACTTAAGGAGACATGACAACTAAATGCAATGTGAGATCCTGGATGGGGTCCTGGAACCAAAAAAGGACATTAGTGGAAAAGCTGGTGAAATCTAAATAAGGTCTGCAGTTTAGTTAATATCATTGTTCCAAAGCTAACTTTTTGATTTGATCATTGTTCTATGGTTAGAGATGTTACTATTAGGGGAACTGGGTGAAGAAGTTCTAGGAACTATCTGTCCTATTTTTGAAATTCTTCTAGAATTCTAAAATTAGTTCAAAATTTAAAATAAAATAAAAAATCCAGGCCCTGGCTGGTTCAGTCGGTTAAAAGCGTCATCTGGAAACAAGGTTGTGGGTTCCATCCCGGTCAGGGCACACACGGGAAGCAACCAATGAAAGCACAACTGAGTGGAACAATAAATAAATGAATGCTTCCCTTTCTCCCTCCCCTCTCTCCTTCCCTCTCTGTCTCTAAAAAACTAATGAATTAAGCCCTGACAGGATAGCTTGGTTGGCTGGAGTGTCATCCTGGAGCGCAGAGATTGGCAGTTCGATTCCCTGGTCAGGGCACATACAGGAGCAGCTCGATATTCCTGTCTCTCTCTTCCTGCCTCTCTCAGATCAATCAATCAATCAATCAAACAAACAAACAAACGAACAATCCAGCCTATGTTCTTGTGAAGGCTGTGTGTGACCTTGAGAAACCGTAAGAAATGTAAAGGTCACGCCTGATTTCACCATACTCTACCATTTAGTAGGAAGAGACCAATCCCCCCAGCCCAAACCCATTCCCCCTCCCTCCAGAACCATTCGAAGGCCCCTGGTTAGTCTACGGCCATACCACCCTGAACGCGCCCTATCTCGTCTGATCTCGGAAGCTAAGCAGGGTCGGGCCTGGTTAGTACTTGGATGGGAAGGCCCCTGGTTAGAGGGGCACTTTCCTGTCTTCTGACCCCCTCGGGATCAGATTCCCACAGTTTCCTTCAGCAGCTCTTTACAGAATACTCCATTGCTGATAAGTATTTACTAAGCGCCCCCTGTGTGACAGACCCCACCTTAAACTAACATCTGGGGATACAAAGACCCATCAAATCTGGTTCATTTTTTCAAAGCTCTTAGAGTCTCACAGCTGGGCATAATGCTGATTGGGGGTGAGGGGTACAGTAGTTATTCATAAATATGCACTAAGATATTTCACTGTACACCTCGGATACAGGATGTGGGAGAGAACAGGGAGAAAGCCCCCTGGCCCCCAGCTGGGCTCAGGAGGGCAGTAAGGAAAGTCCTCATAAGAGACTTGAGTATTGAAAGAAAAAGAAAAGTAGGTGCTGTGTAAGAGAAGGGGGGTCTAGCAGTCTAAGAAGCAGAGACTAAGGCCCAGGGGCTTGAAGCTGGGCCGGGAGGCAAGGTGAGGAGCTTGGAACTGGAAAGAGGTGACCCTAGAATTTTGAATGTGGAGGCCTCAGATGCCATTTTGAAAAACGCAGCCTTTGACTACATCGTGTACTAAGGGAGAGAAAAATACCTATAAGGGAGACATTACTGGGTCAGTGGAAACAACTGGAATACAGATGGTAGATTAGATAAAAGCATTAAAAGTGTCTGTATTAAATTTACTGAAGTGAAGGTCTGCCCCCTGTAGTTCTGTAAGAACATATTCTTTTCTTAAAGAATATAACCTGAAAAATTTATACGTACCATGATGTATGCAGTTTATTCTCAAGCAGGGAGAACAAAAATTGCATGTGTGTGTGTGTGTGAGAGAGAGAGAGAGAGAGAGAGAGAGAGAGAGAGAGAAGGAGAGTACACACAAGCACACAAATGGGGTAAAATGTTAACAATAGGTAAATTTGGGTAAAAGTATAAGGATATTCTTTATATTATTCTTATAACTTTCCTGGATGTTTGAAATTATTCTAGATTAAAAATTGAAAAATTTATCCTCAAAATGTAGAGAAATGGAATCTTTAAAAAACACACACATGTATCTTAACCATTTTATTTCTGCTTAAAATATACAACTGTAAATTTACTTAATAAAAACCTAGTCCTAAGTTGTTCTTAAGACAGGACACTATCCTACACTGTGGCTCGTCCGCTTCGTGACTGAAGCAGGTCCGTTCGGGATTCAAGCCGTGTCTCCGCCTAACACAGACAGCATCTGGGCCACAACATAAGCAACTGTGGGATCTGTGTTCGTTTTCCCTTCTTTTTCTTCTTTTTCCTTGATCTCCATCTGTTATTGCTAATCAATATGATTTCTGCATCCTTCATAATTTCATTTTCCAAGTAATTAAAATTTCCAAAGCATTGCTAGTATATGTCATCTTCTAAAAAAAAAAAATCACCGAAACCTTGATTTGTTAAAAAATAAACAGCTATGTAACTAATAAATTACATGCTTCATTTTAAAAAAATGTGGACTTTGACCTGGAAACAATGGCAATTCAATTAAGGTTTTTTAACTAGAGAATAACATGATAAGATTTGCATCTTGTAATATAATTAGTTAGAATATTTTTCTTAATGTCCAGTCAGAACTTGCCTATTGTAATTTAAGCTAATTTCTTTATGCTTATTTTTTTTGTGACTATAAAGAAAATATCTTACAAAAAATTTGTATGCACATGAAATTAGTGACCAGATGCGTGTCCCTCGGCCTTTTCTTGCTTTAACCACACAACCTTCCCTCACAGGACCCCCTTTCCACCCCTTTACTTATCTTCAGAATTCATCTCTGGAGCCTCATACATATCTCCATCTCCTTGGTGAACTGTGGTGACCAAAACTTAATAATGATCTACATTCCAGTAGCAGTGGGCTCTTCCCCACTTTATTTATTTTTTTGCAATGACATTATACTAATGAATCACCTCTATTAATTATTAATCATAGAAGCCTTTCTTTGATAATTAATGTCCCATTACCCCCCTCATCCACTTATATTGTATAATTGGGATAACACTCCCCCTCGCTGATCGCTGAGAAAACTATGCGTGAAAGTACTAAGAACTTTATTGAGATCGAGACAAAGCGGGTCATTCATTCAACACACAGTCATCCGAACACTTCTTTCTAGTCCTAGTTTTTCATATTATCATAGAACAAAATTCAATTACTCTGGCAAAATCTGACTTCCACCATAGTATGGTACTTGTTTTTTAACCATGTTATTTCAGGCAATCGAGTGTGACTGTACAATGGATCCGACTAGTGTCTCTTCAGACTGAAATGCGAAGCCTTATGCAAGGCCTTGGGGGCACATTATGGAGAAAACAAGGGTTCTTCCTTTAGATAACTCACAATTGACATGCATGTACGTGAACAATGCAGACAGCGCTATGCAAACATGGTAGAGAGAACCATCAAGTCTCAGGAGAACGGAGAGGTCTGACAACCCTTCGGAAAGCTGGGAGGACCGAGGTACTGAAGTATGAGCCAGGTTTCATTATACACAAAGGGGAAAGAAAGGACGTAGATGGAGGGACCCGTGTGCAAAGGGTGGGCGGGTCCAGGGCTTGGGACATTCCCAAGAGGGCAGAAAACCAGTGGTTCATTAGAATTACTCGGGGACCTTTAACAAATACTGAACTTTTAACTCACCTGTGTGTTAAGTCAGGGTGACCTAAATCTAATACAAAATAATATTGAATGTAAACTGTAATTAAAAAATAAAATGAATAAGAAAAGAGTTAGGTCAGGGTGGGAATGAGTCTCAGGAGTTTGAAAAGCTCTGCAGGTGATTCTCATGGGCACGGGCTGTGCAGCACAGGGTCCGGGCATCAAATCCACGGAGAACAGGGAGGAACGGACAGGAAACAGTCAGAACTGAGGGCGGGGCCCGGGCCACGGAGAACAGTGAGGAACGGACAGGAAACAGTCAGAACTGAGGGCGGGGCCCGGGCCACGGAGAACAGTGAGGAACGGACAGGAAACAGTCAGAACTGAGGGCGGGGCCCGGGCCACGGAGAACAGTGAGGAACGGACAGGAAACAGTCAGAACTGAGGGCGGGGCCCGGGCCACGGAGAACAGTGAGGAACGGACAGGAAACAGTCAGAACTGAGGGCGGGCCCGGGAATGACGGGGTATGTACATTTGTCATGCAGGAGCCTGGTCTTTAACATGCAGAGGCTAGCTCTCTGGGGGTTTTAGGCAGGGAAATGACATGAGAAAAATCCCTTTGAAGACCAAACAGAAGGTAGAATAGAGAGACTAGGTTAGGTGGATACTAAAATAGTCCAGGTGAAATATGTCCAAGACCTGAACAAAGGCATTGGGCTGGATGAATCTTAGAAATAGGAGACACATAGAGAATGTATGTGTAGGTATTATTTGGACCGTGTGCAGTGACAATGGGTTCTGTTTCCTAATGTGCTGAATTTGAGGTTTATATAAAAGTGCTCAGTGGAGATGCTCAGTAGGCAGCGGCTACAAGTGCTTTGAAGGTCATTCTACTTTGTTTCCAAACCTAGTGCAGCACTGGAGTTCTTACTAGGGCATAGCGTTCGGACAAGGCAAAGACATTAAACAACTCCGGGGTCGCCCATCACACAGAATACAACATGACTATGTCCACTGGACTGTCACAGCATGTTTGCCATGGCTCTAGAACAAGGGACATGACAGTCTCAACATATGCCTGAATCACTATTCAACTTTGGATGACAAACATCAAGAGAGATATTAAAGAACATAATGAGGGATCTAAATGCTCAGGAAGAATAGCTGAAGAAACACAGGATGCAAGAAGTAAAGGAGACTGAGGAAGCCATGGTAATTGTTTCAAGTGTATCGAATTGTTTCAAAGTGGTACGGAAGAGAAGGATGAATGATACTATGTGGTGATCCAGAGAACAGAACCGTGACCACTGTCTTGAGTTTTCTATTCTCTACTCCAGTGAATTATTTCCTATCTTTAAAAATGATGTGGGTGGTGCAGTGGATAGTGTCGGCCCTGGGCACTGAGAACCTAGGTTCAAACCCTGAGGTTGGCAGCTTGAGTGTGGGTTCATTTGGCTTGAGTGCAAGCTTGGCAGCTTGAGCACAGGGTCTCTGGCTTGAGCATGGGATCATAGACATGACTTCATGGTCGCTGGCTCAGCTGGAGCCCCCCAGTCAGGGAACATATGAGAAAGCAATCAATGAACAACTGAGGTGCCACAACAAAGAAGTGATGCTTCTCATCTCTCTCCCTTACTGTCTGTCTCTCTTTCAGTCTTGCTTAAAAACAAAACAAAACCAAGGTGTGGTATTATTCAAATTAGCATTCGACAAGAAGTATCATCCCACTCACAGTCACTTCTGAGCCTATCTCAGCAGGAAGTGGTTAAACACATCTGAGATCAGTGTTGTTCAGTTGTTCATCATTTCTGTGGTGGCCTCAATATGATGACTCATGTCATGATCTGATAGTGAAGAATAAACACTTACTGCTGCTTCGGGTGGACGTCCAGTGTGATGGACAATGCCCTGGAGAAAAGAAGGAGACTGGGAGAGGCCGCTGCTGGTCTACCCAACAGCAATGCACCTCCTCTTGCTCAGTTTATAGAACCCTGATTTTATTCAGGATTCAATCTAACGAGGGATGGCAGCCACCTACTACGGCCCCGGGGCATGAACTCTGATCAGTCTAAGCCATGCAAAGCAATTCCACTTCTACTAAAAATTGTTTAGGAGAAAGGCCGTGGCTCTGACTTATGAGCTGGAAAGGAAAGTGAGCTGATGAGGGAAGAAAAAGGCTTTGGAGAAGCATCTACTCCCTGAAAGACAGCTGACAAAGAGGTTGCTCTGTGATTCTGTCTAAAACTTGATTGTACAAAACTGTGACATTTAGGGCTCAGGCATTTAGGGCTCAGGCAGCCTTCTGGTGACTATAAGAAGGGAAACATAAAGATGAAAATCTTTTCTGCCAAGGATAGACAAAAGCAAGGAAGAGAAAGAGAAAGATGGGTTGAGGGAGAAGAAGGGAGATGCTGAGTGGTTGGTGGTATCACTGGGCTGCTGCATGATCCCTGAGAATATCTGCTCTATATTTCTTGTTATACGACCTAATTAAAGGTCTTTGTGGCTGAAGCTGCTGTTAGATATCCTATTGAGTATAGCTAAAAGCATTATTGATACAGTGGACTTAGGCTAACTTTACCTAAGAGACAAAATTCTATAGGGGAGGTGATAGAGATAGATCAATTAATCCATAGATCAATTACCTGTAGATTGTATGGTTTTGAAAGGTGAAAGACAGCTGAAGACAAATGAGAAGTTACCCTCTATTAGCTTAAGTATGAATTTTTCAGCCACCATTATCTGCTTCTACATTGTTAAAACATATGACTACAAATCTATTGTGGTGCAAAAGGAAAAGTGTTGAACATGGCGCTAGGTACCACTCACGGTTGCCTGGACAACTAGCCAGCCAGAAAGGGAGCTCTTTTCCCTCGAGTTTATCAAATCCCAGGTTCTCTGGGGTCTTGAAGTTCCCCACAAGCTAGGTGGATGGCTAGTTACCAAGCAACTACTATCTATAGCTGACACCTAAACTCAGAGCTCTTCTATAGCAGAGCAAGTGAGCCCTTGCTCAAGCCAGCAATCACGGGGTCATGTCTATGATCCCATGCTCAACCCAGCTACCCTGCACCCAAGCTGATGAGCCGGGGCTCAAGCCGGATGAGCCGGTGCTCAAGCTGGCGACCTCAGGGTTTTGAACCTGGGTCTTCTGCATCCCAGTCCAACGATCTATCCCTGTGATGGTGAACCTTTTTATAAAAACCACCCACTTTTGCTGTGCTGGTCAACCTGGCCCCTCCTGTCCACTAGTGGGCAGTCCAGCTTTCATGGTGCCCCCCCCCCAGCGGAGCAACCAAATGGTACCGTGGTTGGCCCATCATGAAAGTTGGAATGCCCACTAGTGGGCGGGAGGAACCAGGTTGACCAGCACTGCAGAAGTGGGCAGTTTTTATAAAAAGGTTCGCCATCACAGCTCTATCCACTGTGCCACCACCTGGTCAGGCAATATTGTTCTTTATTTAAAAGAGAAGAGCAATTCCTCACTGTTTCTCAGCACATACCTAGCCTCCTTGAGTCTTTCACATTTCCTCCTCTGCCACCCGCAGTATTGGAATTCACAGCTCCTGGAATCGTCAGTCAACGCTGCCTGAGGAGTGAGTGGAATGCAGTAGCCTATCCATGAACTTGGGAATTAAGTTAACATGTTCAGGGGCAGCTCTCTGACTCCAAGAATTAACACGGATAAATCACACACTATACCTAATCCACGTGTACTGTCTTAATACACCAAATAAACCAAAAAGTTACTAGTAGTCATTTTAGTACTTACTATGTGTACCATACTATTACAGGGCTTTGCATATATTAATTCATTTAATCCTTACTACTGTACCATTTAGGTACTAGTATTATTACCAAGCCTATTTACAGATAAGGAAACTGGGACACATATTACTAGTTCAAGGTTATACAACTAATAAATGGTGGGACTGAGATAGGAACCCAGGCTGATTACACCAAACTCCAGGGAAAGGTGGCTAAAGATCCAAAGATCAGGAAAACTTTTGAGGATCTGAGAATAAGAGGAATTAGAGGAAGTGCTTTGCAGCTCGAAGTCCAAATATGGAAACCAGTGATGTGGCCATGCTCTCGTTGGCCTCATTCTGCAAACACACATCGGTGAACCCAGTGGGGACTTCGCCAGCAGCGGAGGCCACGTGAATGCAGACAAAGGGGGGCCGGGCCCCAGTTCCCAGTCGGCACAGACCCCCTCTGACTCGGAGTTCTCTTGGTCCTCAGGTTTTCTCTCTGTGAAATTAGGGCACTGACTTGATACAGGTATGTAGCTTCTTGCTCAAATGCTTGGTGATTCTGTGACTTTGTCAGGAATCAAGGAGCATTTGTCTGAGAAAAAGAAATGGATTGCTGTTCCCACTTTTCCTGTAACATGTACAAAAGCCAGCAAGGAGAAGATTGTGCCCCAGAGGGACCCAGTATGCTACATGACCTTTGTCATTCAGAGAAAGACAAGTAGCCCCTGTCTCAGCTGGGCCCCAAAGTTCAGAATCTACAACAATCACCTCTTCAAAGCCTTCTGCCTCAACTTACACAGACACAGCTCATGGCTTTCTAAGTGCCCTGTCCCCATCTCAAAGTCCCCACACCTCTCCAAAGGTCAGTGACAGGAACGCCTGCCCTCTGCCCGGCCACCTGCCACGCCTCTTTGAGGACTGCTGGAATGGTCAAAATTTGAATTTTAGTCTTTTCTGTTTATTTTCTGTACCACCTTCAATACGTATCTCAAAAACTGTCAGTGCTTCTATTTCATGTGCAAAGTGATGATAATCAAATTGTTTGACCTGACCACAAATGTTCAGAAGTTCTGAAATGGAAGAATAATAAACACTATAGAAAAGCTAAGACAGGGAGACTGGGAGGCCACCGCAATGCTGGACTTACTGAGTCCCAGAGAATCACAGAAAGGCCTCCTCAATGAGGTCAGATCAGATCTTTCACCTTGGGTACGACTATACTCAACAAACAAAGAAATACTACTTTATTTCACTTTCAAAGAGTTCCAGCCAATCTTCAGAATAAGTGGATGGTTTTCCTGGTCCCAATTCCCTCCCCTCAGCTGCAGTCCTCAGTGGAGGCGGAGAACATCTGCTTGGGTCCGGCCGCTAGAACAGGATGCCCTGCTCACTCACAGCCTGGACACTGGAGACTGGGCACAGGGATAGTGGTAGTCATTCTACCTGATAGTCACTGAATAATGCCACAGTTAGGCCCTGGATGGTTAGCTCTGTGGGTTCTAGTGCTGGTCAACCTGGTCCCTACCGCCCACTAGTGGGCATTCCAGCTTTCATGCTGGGCGGTAGCGGAGCAACCAAAGTATAAATAAAAAGATAGATTTAACTATAGTAAGTTGTTTTATAAAGATTTATTCTACTAAACAGCGAAAATCTGACATAAAGTACTTGGTAAGTAATTATTATTATGATATATGCTTTAACTTGCTGTAACTCTGCTTTATAAATTTTATAAAGTAAAGTTACTTCCCTACTTTCTAAATCACCATTACTGTGGAATCGGTGGGTGTTAGAAAATTTTACTACTAACAGAGATACAGAAGTGGGCGGTAGGTATAAAAAGGTTGACTAACCCTGGGTTAGACAGTCATCGGAAACACCAAGCTTGTGAGTTTGATCCCCGGTTAGGGCACATGTGGGAAGTAACTAACGAACAACGCGCAACTAAATGGAAAAACAAATGAATGCTTTTCCTTCCCTCCCTCCCTCCCTCTCTTCCTAAAATCAATCGCTAAAGAAGTTAAACTACAAAAAGTAAAGTAAAATAAAATAAATGCCACAATTACTCATTTGTTAAGATGGGAGATGGAAACTTGCGTGCAAACGCACACTTTTGAGAGCCAGGGCTTGCGGGCGGCTGGCCCCATCCGGGCCCTTCCAAGGAGGCTTTCTCCCGGGGCCTGACTGAGTCACACTGGAGAGACCCCACCACTTCCATCTGTGCCCACAGGTAAAGCGGATTACCTGCAGAACCATTCGGGGGCTCTCCTCATGGCACTCCTAAGTTCCATCCGACCTGAACCGCACGCAGTTACTGCACGTGGTGTGGCAGGCCCTCCTGTGTCACAACTTTACTGGGCTTAATACTGTCCATTTCTTTTTAAAAGGTATGAGAAATAGGACAGGTGTTCAGATTTTTCACTCTGGGAGCCCTATTCTTCTGCCTATGTACGTATACATTTTAGCAGAAATATTCTTTAAGTATTTCGCCTCTTGGACAAGTGCTTTCTTCTATGTTGGGGACAGCAGGCACCAGGCCCAAAGAACCTTCTTTATGTGGAACATGCTCTCCTTTGCCCTTGACCAGACAGTGCACTAAAGGTGCTTTCAGCTACAGCACCCAGCGGTGAGATGGGAGATCAGCACTCCGGTGTGCCTTCGCCTCCCTCTCCATCAACCCCAGCTTCCGGGAGAAAAACTCCCCAGGTACCAGGGTCCTTCATCCCCTGAGAAGGGTCCACAACCTCCCATCGTTTCTCCTGAAATATATACAAAAGCGTGCTTGCGCCCCGAGCCTTAAAAAATGAGTCTTCAATGACTTACAGATTATTTCTAAATTGGCACCCACCATTCTATGAGGCGTCTGTGAACTGTGAAGAGCTGAAAGGGAGCAAAATTGTAAGGAGCCAGAAGAAGACTGCCTTCCCCGGACTCAGACTCGTGTGTGACTGCGGAGGAGCCGAGAGGATGGTCCCGCGCTCAATGAAGGCTGTCGCGCACAGCGGCCGCCCCGGTCCCAGCAGTTTGCCTGACGGCCACCCCCTGTTGTAAGGCTGGGCAAGGCAGGGTGAGGTAAAGACAGGAGTAAATGAGAACATATCTACAGGGTGGGGCAGAAGGAGGTTTACAGCTGTGTGTATGGGAAGCAATACAATGATTAATAAATGATAATACAGGAACAAACCCTGTGTTTCATGGACTGACCACTGCAAGATTACTTCTGCCCCACCCCGTATTCAAGCGCTATGCAACTATTACAGCACATTTCATTCAGGAGCTGATCTCACTTGACTGTAAGATGATTCAGTATCATGTATAACAACAAACAAATCAATGAAATGTATCAAGGAAATAAAGGCTTAATGTAAAATTAATGTAGAGCAGGGGTCAGCAAACATTTTCTGTGAAGGACCAGTAAATATATCTTGTCATGATTACTCAGCTCCGCCACTGTAACACAAAAGCAGTCCTAGACAATACAGAAATAAATGGGCATGGCTGTGTTCCAGGACACCTGCTCTACAAAAACAGGCAGCAGGCAGGCTACGCCCGCGGGGCACAGTCTGTGCACCCCTGAAACAGGCAAACCTGCAGATAAGCGGAAACACTTCAGCCCTCTTTGTATAATCCTCACCGACCCAGAGGTTACAGAGTTACGTGTGTGAACAGTGTTTATCCCTAGAATATAAGCAGTTTGAGGGCAGCAATTTTATATTCACAACTGTATTCCCAGCACCTAGACAAAGACCGGGCATACAGTTGGCACAAGCAAGGGTTCACAATAAAGATTTGTTGAATGAATAAACTAATGAGTGAGTAACTTACGGGTTTGTCAATGGTCATTTTGCCCATAGGTGATTGTCCTGTATCACCAACTCCATTCCTACTGCCATCCCACCCGCCTCACAGCCTTCTTTGCAAAACTGGGCGACTATATGAGAACTAGGGCAGAAAAATTATAAACGCTTCCAAAATGTTTACCCTCATTTAAGAAAACACGCTTTTTAACAGCTAAGATAACATGTAAGCATGTATATCTTTTTTTCTCACCCTCTTTTGTCTGAGTTAAGTCAATCTTTAATAAACTCACTTTCAAAGACGGTATCCAAGACTACAAAACCATTCATTTATGTCTTTGGAAAGCTACACATTCATGAAGATAGTAACTTTCATGGTAGTGTCAAATACGAACTTTGACATTGTATCTTTTCGGTTTCTGAGCCATTATCTTTTATAGTGAGCACGAGGGCAGTCACATGTTATCTAAACTTTATCGCAGACCACACCACACCCCTAGAAAGGCAGAAAATGACTCGCATAGCTCTTCTCACAAAACTGTGGCTCTCAAGTTCTCGGCCGTCACTATACATTTATCAGGTAGCTACTAAGAGCCCCTAGTGTGGCAGAAAAGGCACCAAATGAAATGTGAGGCACTACTATGGCCGTTCCATTTAAAAAAACCGAGTCAGCATGAGAAATTTTAAGTCTAGGAAAAGTTTAAAGTAAGATAATATAGAACCTAATGCTAATTAGTGCAGCTTGAAAGCTGAGTTCATATGGACCTAAGCTCAACGTGGACACAGAGTAATATCGAGGAAACTTCAGACTAGAGGATTGAATTTTTTTTTCTGGTAAGGGAACTTAAAGATCACTGGACACCTTCACTTTATAGATGTGTTCCTGAAACCCAACTAATAGGAACAGAATCTTTGTTATCTTCAGAGTAACATATTTTTTAATGTCTGAATATAAGAAATGTTTCAATAGTCTATAAAGATGTATCAAATGCTCCCCACTACTCCTTTTGTAAAAAGTATATAAATGTCTTGCTAATTCTGAACCACGTATAAAAAAAGGTGGCAGATCTCCAAAGATGTGCTTTCTTCAAACTCTGAGACAACTTCACAAGTCAACTCGCACAGGATTTGATCCCAGCTGCACCCTTGAGTCTGACCACAAACACTCCTTCTATAAAGGTTTCGACTTTCAAAGCACAGTGCATCAGGCATTTATTCAATGAGCAAGGATGCTTCCATGTCCTTGGAAGGAAATCAGAAATGGAAGCTTTTCTCCTGGATTGAGCGTCTTTCTAGGATCTGCAGAGTAGCGATATTTTCCCGCCATCGGAAAGCACCTCAGTAGGCACAGTGAGTGGCAATGCCCATATCAACCTTCACACCATCTTGGGAGGAACTCACGCTGCTTCTTTAACTTCCTCTTTGGCTGCAACTAAAGACATCTGTTTTCTTCCTTTCACAACCCTTTCTTAGTATTTCAATGTAATGTGATCCAGAAAATTATTTGCTCCACTAAATTATTTTTATCAGGTAATTTCCTAGAACACGTGTGTTTTGATAAGGAAGTTAAAACTGTGTTTCAAAGGTAAACACAACCACAACCCAGGACATGGTTATACTATCACCCCCACCAATGTGTGTGTCAGTTACTCAGAGCACACCTCTGTTTGCACATGCCTTCCGCCGAGCAGGTCAACCCCAAACCCCAAGGTCCACAGATAGACGATTTATGACACTCTAGTCAGAAAGCCCTTCTCAGAACGTCACTTGTCAAACTGCTGCCGAGAGAAGTGACAATTAAGTGAGACACTATTCACAGACTGACAGCTCAACATATACAGAAAGTTCACTGCACCCAAAATTCTGCCAACAAAGCAGGAGACAAGTGGTCCTGCCACAAACACACACACTCACACACCCCACAAGCAGAAAAAGAGAAGAGTGAGTGACGTAAAGCTCCAACTCAGCAAGATCCTGCAAAATGAAACGGAGGAGTTTGCCTCAAAAGAAGAATTAAAAAAAAAAAAAAAAAATTAAAAGGCAATAGTGTTCCTGGCAAGATTCAGATGGAAAAACAGCATCAGATCCCAGAAGCCGAGTTCTGGCCAGGAATAACCTAAGCGCCAGCCATTTTAAGTAAGGGCAGGATAACACGCACTAAGCTTCACTGCAGGGCGGCTACCCGTGCGCTGGGCCTCCAGGCGGAGCCATGACTTGTGGGCTACTACAAGTCAATCAACAAACACCAACCAAATATTTGCAACACGTTCAGGCCTCTGCGAGTCAATGTCGGGGGATAAGTAGATTTTTGTCGGGCGTACACCACGTCCTGTTTAGGCACCCAATAATCTTCACGACACAGTCAGTCAGGGTAAGCATTTCCCCTAATTTACACGCGAGAGGACTAATGCTGGGCGCATCCCACAAGGCCACGTGAGTAATAAGTGAAGTCAGGCCCTGACCTCAATTCGGCCTGACTCCAAAGCCCACAATGCCACATTACCATGCATAAAAGATGGCTCCTGTCCTAAAGAGGCTTAAAATAGCCTAAACCAATTAGAGATCGATACAGCCAGCATAAGGAAGGGCTAACAAACAAGTATCTTAAGACGTAAAGGAGGAGAGAAATGAGTAGAGAAGACATTCTGAAAAAAAAAAGGACTTAGGCTCCTTCTCAGAGGACGGGTAAGATTTGCACAGGAGAGTGGAAAGAAGGGAGGGAGTTTCTAGAGAGAGCCTGGCCCGTTAGCAGGAGAGCAAGAAAACCAAACCCCACAGAGCACAAAGATGCATGCTCAACTGCAAACAAGATTTAAACAGGATGGGGGAGACCTGGTTGTGAAAGGCCTTGCAAAGTCAGATAAATTATTTTAGAGAATGGAGAGGAAATGCCGGTGGCAAGGCAAGAGAGGCATGAGGAAGTGATAGTTTAAAAGTTTAAAAAGAGTGGACAGACAGGCTATGCTGAAGACTTCAGAAAGGGGAGTGGCTCATTCATTCGTTCATTCATTCAGCAAACATTTCCTGAGGACTTACTAAGAGCCAGGCTTGGTAAACTAGCCAAGAGGCTGCTCCCGTCTGCAGGGGAGGAAGGTTGAGGATCTGGATTAAAATACAGAGGGAGGGATCTATAGACATCACGTTTCAAAGGTCTTGATGACTCATTGATATAAAAGGAGGAAGGAAATGAAGGAAAAGATAATTAAAGATAATTCTAAAGGTTCAATATTAATATGATTTCCACCTTTACTCAGAACCTCAAAAAGCAATGAGAATAAAACAAAAAATGGACTTTGATAATGCTGAACAGTCAACAAATAATCCCCCCCCCCCAAAGGCCTGTTCTTTATTCTGGTAATCATTTACATCTAGTCTATAGGTAGGAAACTTCACTGAGGAAAACCATTTCTTTGTGACTAATTGCTGAGCTCTCTGGGCAAGGACGACAGACCTCTGTTTACTCAGACAGGCTCTATGAATACCTTCCAACACATCCCTCCATCATCTAAAACTAAACCAGTCTCATTTAGAAATGTAACTGCCCACTCCTGCTCAACCACCAGTTTTGACTTCAGAGCAGGGGAACAAAACAAAGTGGAGAAGGAGGGAAATAAAAAGTGGGCAGGGTCGCCGTGGAGGGCTGGACCTTAGGGAGAAGGCAGTGGTACAAGATTTTACATTAAAAATCCCAGCACATCTCTCACTGCTACACCCACTTCTCGTGTTTTACAAGTACTGGTCCTCAAACAGAGAGGAAGGCCTTGAAGACTCTGTACCAAATCGTAGCGCTTTGTTCAGAAACTCTTTTAAATGTGCATATTTATGCATACATTAACTCCTAGCACAGTCAGCATACGGTTGAGACACAAAATCTTCATTATTTATATGTTGAGTATACAAATTTAAAGCTCGTTTTAATTTTATATCTGGCAATAGTACAATTCACTCTTGGGACACATCCCAAAAGCCCACTCATTGGAAAAATGTGATAAAACTGTAGCTATTAAACTTCTATTGCTATAAAGAGTGCTCCAGGACAAGATAAAAAACACAAGTGCCAATACCTTAGAGAAATCTAGCCCTGCATGCAAAATTCAAGGTGGGATTCTCAGCACAGCTGAGCTGCAGCAAAAGCAGATCTTGATTTAGTTGTAAGTGAAATGAATACTCTTCTACAGAATAATGCCTTTAACTACTTTCAGATTTAAAAGTGAAAAGCCCTCAACGTTAGCGTCCAAGTCGAACTTCGAAGGTGTGTTACAAAAGAAACTCTTGATCTGGGAAATCTTTCGACGTCCCTCTCATCACGTGCACTCACATTAGTAAGAAAGAAATCAGAGCAGAAAGAAACCCAGTGAAAAATGGTTGCACATCAATGTGTGAGGATTCTTGCTCAGATCCCTTGCGGGACAGCCAAAGGCCTAGTCCAGAAAATTCCTAGAGCAAGTCCTCCGCATCCTCCTAAAGGGGCTTCCAAGCAGGCCTGAATCTTTCCCCTCTGTAACACTCAACACCCATCAACACCCTCCAGACTCCGAGGAAACGGGAGTTTTCATGCCTAGAGGGAGAGAGAGACCCACACGACCGCGAAGAGAAACTACAGCCCCATTCACCTCTCCCTCCCGCTCGGATCACTCCCGGGGCGACGGGACCGGGGGTCCTTCCGCAGCTCCAGTCCAATATCACCCCCCGGCTGACAGGTCGCCCAGCAGGAGCCCCGAAATCCCTGACCCCACTTACTGGCGCGGCGAACACAGGCGGGGGCCCGCCCCTGCGGTGAGCGCGGCTCCTCGGCGAGCGGGGGCGCAGCAAGCCCGCCCGGGCCCGGGCGACGCGGGCGATCGCCGTTAGGACAGGCCGCGGCGCCCGTGCAGGGACGCCCGGGAGGTCCGGCGAGTCGCACGGGCCGCGCGGCGCCTGGTGGAGCAGCAGGAACCCGGCCGCTCTCCAGGTTCCAGCAGGAAAACAAACAAAAGGCAGGGAGGCTTCTAGTGGGGACGACCGGCCGCTTTCCCTGTGAAAAGTTACCCTGCAGCTCCCCCTCGCTGGCCCTGCGCGTCCCTGCACCGCGAGCCGGCCGCCCGGGAGCGCCGAGCCGCTGGGCTCCAGTCTCGGCTGGAGGCCCGTCGGAACCTGGGATCCCGGCGGCCAGGTGACCACCAGGGCGACCTCAGCTCTCCACGCACACGCCTGATTGCCGCTCGACGGCGCCAGGTGTGGAGATGTAGAAATGGTGGTCGTGGATGCACGTTCTGAGATCATTTCATTACAGGTTATCAGGGAAAACATTTTACCTGATTTTTAAAAAAAAAGAAGAAAACATAACTGACGTTACCAGACATTGTGAAGGAAATCAACGCCACTGAATTGTACTCTCAAAATGGTTAAGATGGCCAATTGTAGTATATGTATTTAACACCATACAAAATGTTTAAAATAAAGACGCAACGGATTGCCTGTTAGCATGTATTGGAACTTGAAGAGTTTTTGTATCAGCAACTTCAGTTTGAAAGGCTCGACTGCCACCCAGGTGGGAAGCAGCCTAGGTATGCAACAGTTGTCCTCTGTGCCTAGGTATATGAAATCTAACTCAACCCTTAGAACACATTCACCGACTCTGAAGGCCTTTGAAAAAAGAAATTGCTTCAAAGTCCTCAACTGAAATTTACATAATTGCCCCAAGCTAGTGGTTCTCACACTTAGAGGGAAGACATCAGAATCACTTGGAGGGCTTGTTAAAGTAGATTACTGGGCCCAATCCCCAGAAATCTGGTGCTGGTCCGGGGAACCGCATTGCCCTAAGCAACACAATTGTAATTTGTAAAGTAGTAACCCTTTTATACATTGTGGATCTCTTTCAGTTTAAATTCCCCAGCTCATCACCTTATCAGTTTTCTCTCACCATTTTTATTTCTGAATTCTAAGAACTGAAGACAGATTGTTTTTTTCCTCAAGAATCTGTACAAGAGGCCTGAACCCCTCTCTCCTCTCCTCTTGCTCCTGTTCAAGAACCCTACAAGCTTTCTTAGACTTCCTGTCCTAAACGACAAAGGGTCATTGGGCCACTTGGCAAATGTATAACTTTTATCTACCTTTGTGTTTACCTATACAACCCATAAACCATATGGCAGATAAAAATTGAAAATCATTATCAATGAAATGAAAGGAAAATTAGAGGCAGCTGAACAAATTTTATGGTACTCCCATGAAAAAATTATTTTTAATGTATCTGAAATTATTGGTTTTAGTGAAATTCAGTTGTCCAAGCAAGTCTAGTTATCAAATAGAGGGACTGTCTTGGTCTACCTTAACAAGGGTCCACTAGGCTAGCAAGTGGATTAGTCAGTAGCTCTATCTAGCCTTGGGGAAAATTACAACCCTATAACTATAACATGAGCTAATACAGGTCTAGTGGAGACTGACCTTATATAGAAAATTAGTACCTATGAAACCTAACAACATTTTAATAAAATATGTTATGCTCAATTCATCATTACAAGTACTATTACTTTATTCAACTTTATTGTTTATCTGCTAGAAAAATAGAAATCATCTGTACTAATTGACCAACATATCTCAAATCAGCCTTCAACATATGTATTTAATGAACTATAGTTCTGAAAATAGTTCAATACCTCATTCTTCATTTGCAAAACTGATCTTTTATATTCATGAGTCACATACATGATTTTCTGCTATTCTAAATTCTTACATCTAATCTTTCCTCAGATTTTCATTTCAAAATACTTTTATTTTAGATTTTCATTTTACATTTATGTATTCCTTCTTTGATGATCTTTTTTTGTTTGTTTGTTTGTTTTTTTCTGATTTACTTAGTTCACTTTGTATAATGTTATCAAGATCCCACCATTTTGTTGTAAATGATCTGATGTCATCATTTCTTATGGCTGAGTAGTACACCCTAGTGCAGGGGTCTCAAACTCAACTCAGCATGTGGGCCGCAGAGCAAGATCACAGCCTTTCGGCGGGCCGCACTAGGTCTACAAAAGGCAACTGTTACGCAACACTTTTCTCACTGCAGTTGAAAACAAAAAAAAAATCAGTACAACAAGCACAATCGTACATGCAGTTTACTCAGTGTCACAAAATGACCAGAAACTGTAGTTCACATCACAACTGCTGTTAACTAAGCTAATATCTAGCTAGGATGCTAGAGAAATGAAAAATAGAAGTAGGCCCCTAGGCTTACTTAATTTTATCCAAAATATTTTGAACTTCGTAGATTAGTCTGCGGGCCGCACAAAATTGTTCGGCGGGCTGCGAGTTTGAGACCCCTGCCCTAGTGTATATGTGCCACATCTTCTTTATCTAGTCTTCTATTTTTTTTATTTTTTTTTACAGTGATTAAAGCCTTTAAGCAAACTCTTGGCCAATACAACAACAATCCATAAAAGAGTAGTCCTTAACATGTTAATACCTTTAAAGAGATAATTGGAATAAAAATCTTACGTAAAACCCTAAGCCCTAGAGTCTCTTTTGAAAACTAAAAACTATTGAATTTTTGGCTTCCATTAAACATGAAGGTACTTTTTGTAGGTAGCTGATTTAGGGTGCAAGTAAAAAGACCCGTCCGAAGGGAGGGTTCCTATACCAAGACAGCAGTTGGGCTTCCATGTTGTAGCTTACCATTCTACGGCAGCCCCCCTCTTTTGCCTTGATTTCTTTGCCCAAGATTGTAAGGTCTCCAAAGTAAAATAATGGATAAGATACTTAAACTCTGTGAACTCGTTGAAAGTAGGGTCTTGGAATCCTGATGGCTATTAGTACCTGGTATCTAACAGAAACTAGAAATTCCTTAAATGTTTGCTGAATGAAGAAGAGGCTATAAGGCTGTAGGTTTCCACAGTGCATGCAAAATTCCGTATTTAAAGCAATGTAACGTGTGTGAAAATAATGTATCGCCGGATAGATTGCCTGTGGAAGTGAAAAAGGGTGTTGGGTCTTTAAGAGGCGGGGCGAGTGCGGTGTGTAAGTGCCACGCTATGCGCTGAACAACGGACTACAGATCCCAGAGCGTCTCTGGGCAGGGCTTGGGTTTTGAGGCATCGGAGTGTGCGCGTCCTTCCTCCGTTGCACGATGGGATCTGTAGTGAGAACTTTCTTGCGGAGGCCGAGTTAACATGCCTCCGCCGCTCTCCTAAACGCATGTTTTCCTCAACCTCCAGACCCGTGCTTCAAAAAAGTTTAGTGGTTACAACAGCCTATGCTGTCGTGGAGAGCCACCGTTTCCCTACATCCCTGGCGTGAGCCTCCAACCAGAGCGGCCGTGTAGTGACGGCCCCCAGCGCCCGGTTCGAGGCTCATTAGGGTTACTCGCTCATAGGTTACTTCTCAAGCCTTTCATTTGAGTTACGTTTTTGAGATCATGGCTTTTCAGGTTGGCAGAAGTGTTCACAGAAGCGAATTAGTGGGCTATGTTGGGGCTGGGGCACATCGGCGACCTCGCGCACACGGGCGGCCCACGCCCCCTCGTCTTCCACTAGGTGGCACGCGCCGGACCCTCAGCCGAGCCGCACACGCAGCGGCGGCGGCGGGGTACTGCGCAGGCTCGGTGCGCCAGCGCAGGTTTCCGCGGCAGCGGGGAGAGCTCGGCGGCGTGTGGGGTCTTCAGCAGGGCCGGCGCTCCGCTTCGCGCACGGTTCTCGGCCTCCGCTGCGAACGGCTGTCGCTCCGCTCCCCGTGTCCTCGGCCGCCGCTCCAGCGCGCCCCGATCTGGCCCCCTGTCCCGCGAAGATGGCTGCCGTACGCCGGGCCCGCAGTTACTGCCGCTGCCTGGTGCGCTTCTCCGACCGAGAACTCTGCTAAGCCCTGCTGCAGCGGACAGGCAGAAGTAGACACCCGGACACCCCGCACACCTCCTCGGGGGACGGTGCAGAGGGGGCGCGGAGAGCTCCTCGACCGCGGCCGGCCGGCCCGCCAGCATGGTAACCTGCGGGCGCAGGGGGGTTCCGCGAGGCGGGGTGCGGGGTGCGGGGTGCGGGAGGGGCCGGGCCTGGGGGGAGCCCCGAGGGCGCGAGAAGGTCTGGGAGGAGTGGGGTCTGCTCGGCCGCTGCCCGCTAGGGAACCTCTGGCCCGAGAGGGAGTGGAGGGGGTGCCAGCCCTGGCCGCTCCCGAGCCTTCTTCTTGCTGAACCCTCAGCCGGGAGTCGAGGCGGAGAGAGTGGGTTTGCAGGACGACCGAGGGGAAATAAAATGCCTCTTCTCGGCTCCCTGAGGACATTGAACCAGACTCCCTCCTCTCGAGGGGTTTTATCAGAAGCAGCGAGCACAGATGGAGGTGAGCCGTCGCAGCATCGGAAATTGGGAGGGAGCCCTGGCCAGCGGAGACACTTGTTGATTGCTCCCCCTCTGGAAAGCCGAGCCCACGGAGAGGGAGAGGGCGCCCCTGCCCCGTGACGCGTCAGTGCCAGGGATAGGATGTTGGCAGGAGGTCCGGGCGCCGTGGGGCCGGAAGGATCTCGCCTCACCTCACAGCAGTGAGGGCCTGACAAACGTCAGTGCGGTCCAAATGGATAGACTGAGCTGAGCTCCTGAAACTGACAATGCAAATTCCACAGGACTG
Organism: Saccopteryx leptura; assembly: GCF_036850995.1. Lineage (NCBI taxonomy): Eukaryota > Metazoa > Chordata > Mammalia > Chiroptera > Emballonuridae > Saccopteryx > Saccopteryx leptura. The sequence goes on along the minus strand of NC_089503.1, from coordinate 367,998,607 downwards.
TTGATTGCCTGCTGGAATGCGGAGTCCCTGACCTGGGCTGCCTTTCCTCGGCTTCCAATAAAGCGTCCCTCCCAGAAACTGATCTCTAGCGTGCTTTGAATCAAGGGTGGAATGACACCAAACTAATTAGCTTACAGTAGACACTAAAATATCTATTGGATAAGTGAATGGCTGAATGAATTTATTTTATTAATCTGGAAGATAGGAAGAGATTATGCCTCTAAACTTGCAGAACTGGTTCTTTGACCAGGATTTAGCACTTAACTAATTATATTTTACCACCAGTAAAATGATGAAGACCAGCTACTCCAGTGAAAGGTGAGGCTTGGGTCAAATTCAATTAGAAAAAATAAGGTGAAAATCTCTGGCTGGCAGCTGAGGACCTGCTTATTTCAAGTGGTATTTGATTTGAAAAGTAGCGAAACCCCAATTTTGATAGTTTTCTGTTTTTGTCATAATATCAAAAAGTAATAATGGATTAGAACTCTATTATAACAGAGGAGCTGTGAAGAAGAAAGATACTGTTTGATTACAGATTTCCAGTTTCTTTTTGTCATTCTTGAGATAGACATTTTTTTTATCCACAGGGCATTTTATTTGTTAATTCAACCAATTTTTTGAGCACCTATTAGCCTGGCATAGTGCTTAGAACCTGGTACAACACAAAATCTTCAATATAAGCAAACCTGTAAGGTGATTTATGGTAAACTTTTAATTATAGAATGTCACATATGAAAAGGGACCTTCAAGGTCACCACATCCAACACTGTCTTTTTAGAGGTGTGACAGTTGAGGTTTGCATACACCTTCACGACCAATCAAGCAGTGTGTTTGGCCTCAGGTTACCAAGATGAATGAGATGTGATCTTTGATCCCAGAGTAGTAGCTCCAGCAAAGAGAACAAAATTAATCTCAAGACAAGTGTTAAGTGCCCAGTGTAATGGAAAAACAAAAGAGGCAATTAAAAGGATCAGAAAATGCTTCCTACTGGGATGAGTCCTGAGCTGAATCTTGAAGGATCAGTAAGCCAAGTGAGGAAGGAAAAGTCATTCAAGCAGCACACGCAAGAGCTTGGAACTGAAATGAGCAGGGGAAACTCGGGAAGTCCATTTAGTATGACGACCAGGCAAGAGGTAGAGAAGGCTGTTACTAACAGATTAGTTCCCTAGGGAACTCAGATTTCATTTAATTAACTGTACTTAGAGTTTACAAGAATAATAACTCAGACTGTTTTTTGAGAAGGGAAAGAAATACGTTTCTCAAAGGGATCTATAAATTTGAAGTCCTCTATTGTATATTTTATTAGCGATGTTCTTAGTATGGGAAGCTCCCAGAGAAAAGACTAAAAAAAAAAGTATTTGACAATACATCAATGCTTAAAATTTACAGTTTTCTGGAAATTTATCTGAGTTTTGGCCTCATTTATTTCTTCACTGGTTTAGGTTTTACAGTGTGCCGAGCACTTTACCATATACTAACTGGTTCAAGTCTTAAAGGCACCTTTGCTTGAAGTCTGGTTGCCAGAGATAAGATAGGAAGCAGGGCTTATTTATGTTGCACTAGAAAGTAGCGCAGTATATATCTTGTTGCTATATTCAAAAATATGTGTTAATGCAAACATCTTTTTCTGGAAATGTTACAATTAAAATTGGCAACTGTGAAACTTTACGTTTCTGGACAGAGTAAATTAAATAGGTTTTATTATTTTTATTTCTAACTGGCCTTCAGGGTCATTTTTTTGATTGCCATTTCCCTGATTCTTTATAGGACTGAACACATTATTGAGCAAGCCCCATTTGCTACTAAGTCTATTACCCAACAGACTGAACCAAGACAACATTTCATCTTCGGTGGAAGGTTGGGTTCAGTTTAATTTAGCAAACATTTACTGAGAACAAAAGGTTAAAATGAAAGGAAACTGATCTGAGACCTCTGTTAAGCTCCACGCCTGTTCACAATAATTCCAGTCCTGCTTTACTCCATTTTAAATTAATCCAAAATATAAAATAAACTAGATTTAGAAAACAAAGTAGAAAGGGCTTTCTTACAAAAAAACAAAACATTCACTATTATATGTCCTTGATTTCTGAGCTTTCCTAGTACGTTTAAAATACTAATAAACAGACAAGTCATATTCATGTATTAAATAATATGGCAGTATGTCAAAAGAAGGGACATCATGTATGGATTATACATGGTTGGTCTTAAGTGATCTGTGAAACAAAAACTATTTGTTGGACTCTATACCACAATTAAATGTTATTTTCTGAAGTAAAGTTCTTTTTAACCACCTACTAGAACATTTTTTTGTTTGTTTTTTTTTTGTATTTTTCTGAAGTTGGAAACGGGGAGGCAGTCAGACTGACTCCCGCATGTGCCCGACCGGGATCCACCCGGCATGCTCACCAGGGGGCAATGCTCTGCCCATCTGGGGCATCGCTCTGTTGCAGCCAGAGCCATTCTAGCGCCTGAGGCAGAGGCCATGGAGCCATCCTCAGCGCCCGGGCCATCTTTGCTCCAGTGGAGCCTTGGCTGCAGGAGGGGAAGAGAGAGATAGAGAGGAAGGAGAGGGGGAGGGGTGGAGAAGCAGATAGGCACTTCTCCTGTGTGCCCTGGCCGGGGATCGACCCCGGGACTCCCACATGCCAGGACGATGCTCTACCACTGAGCCAACCGGCCAGAGCCCCTACTAAAACATTTTGAACTAGAGCTCAGTGAAGTTGTTTGTTCTACAGTAATAAAAGAGTTAAAATATCAGGTTCTTCTGATTGGAATCATTAAACTTACCACGGAATGGCATATCTAGAGAAAAGCAACTGTATATTATTTCATTGAGCAAGTAGCTACATGGGAGATGTAGATTTCAAAGAAAAACTGATGTTTGTATATTCCTGATCTTTGGTTCTTTTTCTCCCCTCAGGCAGAAGGTGAGGAAGATTGTCATTCTGATGCTATCAGAGCAGATGATGACGGAAATGAAAGCCCTGCGGAAACAGAGCTGCAGGCATGCTTCTTCATTGTACACTTAATTCTCATTCCGCTGCTTTCCGTACATTCGTAGAAATCGGTCATGAGCATTGAATTTAACTATATTTTCATGCCAGTTTATAGAATACTTAAATTCCAACTATGCTATGGATTTTCTTTCTGTAAAAAGATATATCATTAATTGGGGCTGAGTCGTTTAGTATATGGGTTTAAAATGTTCAAACTAGGCTTAAGCATGACTTACAACCCATCACCTCAAAGAAGAAGATGGGACAGATTCGACCACCTAAAATTTTAAAACCTCTATATAGCAAAAGACATCACAGATCTGTCAAGAGAAGTGATCGGCTATAAAAACTGCTACTTACGAGCAGAGGATTGATAGTCTCAGTATGTAGGATATTGTTATAAATTAGCAAGAGGAATGCAAGATCGATAGGAATGGACCACTAATGGAAAAGTAATATAAATGGCTATTAAACATTTGAAAAGATAATTAGCCTCATTAATAATTTTAAAAATACGAATTAAATCTATAGTCAGTTGTTTTTTTAAAATGATCAGATTGCTGAATAATGCCCATTGCCTCCAGGCTGGGAGAAAACCTGTGCATTATACAGGAAAGTGTAAATTGCTACAGCTGTTTTGTAGCGCAGAGTAGCAGTGTGGTTCAAAATGAGAAACAAACATTTGATTTGAAGTAGCAGTTCTACTTCCAGGAAATTAATCCTAAAGAAATAATGGGGAAAGTGAGTACATCTACATGTACAAAAATGTTTAGGTGGCTCGTCACATGGAAAAATGGAGTACAACCGAAATATCCATCATTTGTTAAGTAAGGATGCCCCCAGGCAGTGGGATACACTGCAGCCATTTAAAAGGATGGGATAGCCTGACCAGGTGGTGGCGCAGTGGATAGAGCATCAGACTGGGATGCGGAGGACCCAGGTTCAAGACCCAGAGGTCACCAGCTTAAGCGCGGGCTCATCTGGTTTGAGCAAAGCTCACCAGCTTGAACCCAAGGTCGCTGGCTTGAGCAAGGGGTTACTCAAGTCTGCTGTAGCCCCACAGTCAAGGCACATATGAGAAAGCAATCAATGAACTACTAAGGTGTCGCACAAAAAAACTAATGATTGATGCTTCTCATCTCTCTCCATTCTTGTCTGTCTGTCCCTATCTATCCCTCTCTCTGACTCTTTCACTGTCTCTATAAAAATAAATAAATAAATAAATAAAATATTAAAAGGATGGGATAAAAATGTGTGCATTGAAATAGAAGAATATTCGTGTAATTGGTTTAAGTGCATCTTACTGAATTTATAAGCTTTATGGCAGGGGTCGGGAACCTATGGCTCGCGAGCTAGATGTGGCTCTTTTGATGGCTGCATCTGGCTCGCAGACAAATCTTCAATAAAAAATAATGTTAAAAATATAAAACATTCTCATGTATTACGATTCATTCATTTCCTACCGCTCATGTTCATGGTTGCGGGTGGCTGGAGCCAATCACAGCTGTCCTCTGGGACAACACCAAATTTTTATTGGATAATGCGTAACATACCCGGGTCATTGTGTGGCTCTCACGGAATTACGTTTTAAAATATGTGGCGTTCATGGCCTTCTCAGCCAAAAAGGTTCCCGACCCCTGCTTTATGGTGTTTATTTGGAATATGTTATCTAGTAGCCATTAAGAGTGCTGCGAAAGATTTTTTTAGGTCAGAGTTATATGTGTGAGATGTAGGAAGGAGGTGGGAATCAAAACCAAAGTACAGCAAAATGTAGAGAAAAAAATATTCTTGAAACTTTATTTTATATATAGCCATGAGTGATCCACGCAATCCCATTGGCAATGGTCACCTTTTAGAAGAGGGGCGCCTTGGTTTGGGTTCCCTGGAAAGCAGACCTGGAGGGAGGTGGAGGGTGCCGTGTAGGAGGGTTTTCACACAGTGCTCCTGGGATCAACACCACTGTCAAGGGATAGACTTGTTCTGTCAACTCCAAGTACAGGGAGGGAGGGCGGGAAGCCAGGCCTGGGGAAGTTGAGCTGCGGGGCGGCCTTAATGGGCCACCTTATTCCTGCCGAAGGGCTGAGACTGGACCGCTGAGAGCCTGACTTCTCAGTCACTGGTTACTTTCCACGCTGTACCCTGGGAAGGAGTCACTGGGAAGGGAGTATGGTCTTGCTGAGGTGGTACCCCAGACGGCTGAGTCACTGGTTACTTTCCACGATGTACCCTTGGGCAGGAGTCACTGGGAAGGGAGGATGGTCTTGCTGAGGCAGTACCCCAGACGGCTGAGTCACTGGTTACTTTCCACGCTGTACCCTCGGGCAGGAGTCACTGGGAAGGGAGTATGGTCTTGCTGAGGCAGTACCCCAAACGGCTGAGTCACAGATTACTTTCCACGATGTACCCTCGGGCAGGAGTCACTGGGAAGGGAGGATGGTCTTGCTGAGGCAGTACCCCAGACGGCTGAGTCACTGGTTACTTTCCACGCTGTACCCTCGGGCAGGAGTCACTGGGAAGGGAGGATGGTCTTGCTGAGGCAGTACCCCAGACGGCTGAGTCACTGGTTACTTTCCACGCTGTACCCTCAGGCAGGAGTCACTGGGAAGGGAGTATGGTCTTGCTGAGGCAGTACCCCAAACGGCTGAGTCACAGATTACTTTCCACGATGTACCCTCGGGCAGGAGTCACTGGGAAGGGAGGATGGTCTTGCTGAGGCAGTACCCCAGACGGCTGAGTCACTGGTTACTTTCCACGCTGTACCCTCGGGCAGGAGTCACTGGGAAGGGAGGATGGTCTTGCTGAGGCGGTACCCCAAACGGCTGAGTCACAGATTACTTTCCACGATGTACCCTCGGGCAGGAGTCACTGGGAAGGGAGGATGGTCTTGCTGAGGCGGTACCCCAGACGGCTGAGTCACTGGTTACTTTCCACGATGTACCCTCGGGCAGGAGTCACTGGGAAGGGAGTATGGTCTTGCTGAGGCAGTACCCCAAACGGCTGAGTCACAGATTACTTTCCACGATGTACCCTCGGGCAGGAGTCACTGGGAAGGGAGTATGGTCTTGCTGAGGCAGTACCCCAAACGGCTGAGTCACTGGTTACTTTCCACGCTGTACCCTCGGGCAGGAGTCACTGGGAAGGGAGTATGGTCTTGCTGAGGCGGTACCCCAGATGGCTGCTGGCTGAGGCCTGTTTTGCAGCTGCTTTCCCAGCAGTGGGGTGATCGGGGCTTTATTACTAAGGGGGTCTGGGCAGCACGGTCCACCGCATAGGGACTTCACTTTTCCTATGTTTTAAAAAAGATTTATGGTACGTACTAGAGAACAATTTCTTATTAAAAAAGAAGGGTTGTGGCTCTGAACAATTGGCTCAGCAGTAGAGTGCCGACCTGGCATGTGGATGTCCCAGGTTCAATTCCCAGTCAGAGCACACAGGAGAAGCAACAATCTGCTTCTCCAACCCTCCCCTTCTCCCTTCTCTCTCTCTCTCTGTCATCCCCTCCCACAGCCATGGCTCAGTTAGTTTCAGCACATCAGCCCTGGGCACTGAGGATGGCTCCATGGCCTCCTCCTCAGGTGCTAAGAAGAGCTCAGTTGCTGAACAATGGAGCAATGACCCCAGATGGGCAGAAGCCCTGTAGGGGGCTTGCCGGGTGGATCCTGGTCAGGATGCATGCAGGAGGAGTCTGTCTTTCTGCCTCCCTGCTTCTAACTTAAGAAGAAATAATAAATAAATAAATAAATAAATAAATAAATAAGAAAGGTTGTTAAAAGTTTGGTCTTGCCTACAGAATTTTTAGCAGCACTCTTAACATCTACTAGATGGTATATTCCAAGTAAGCAAATGTTTGAAAACATCTAAGTTCATACCGCTAGATTTTCCTGCACAATCTTACTATAAGAAATTTTGATGATTTCTTTAAAGACTTAAGCAGAAAATTATTTTAGAATAGGTGGTTAATGGTATTAACTTAGTAATTTAAAAGACAGTGTTTCCTGGTTTTAGAATAAATATATGTACAGGTAGTCCCTGGGTTACGAACAAGATAGGTTCTGTAGGTTTGTTCTTAAGTTGCAGTTGTATGTAAGTTGGAACAGGTATGTTTATGTACTAAATGCAACTTAAACAGATGTTTATCTTAGCATAGTACTTATTTTTACCTTTCTGTGCATATAAATACTTAAACATTTTCAAATACAACCTTAAACAATCTTGAAGGATGCAGAAGATGATGGACTTGTTGGAGGGGATTGGACTGGTGTTAGAGAGTCAGGGTTTGATTCTGTGGCTGGAGCCAGTTTTCTGAAGTAGCATCAGGGGAGTTTGCACAGAGCTTTTCTTTTCCTCATAAATGGGCCTGTAGCATCTCGGGCCTTTGGTAATTGTCTGGTACACTGGTGAACCTTTGTGATCAGGATCTTGCTCCTCTAACTTTGCCATTCCTGCTTCAATGAGGCAAAAAGCATCAGCTTTTTGTAGAAAACTTGTTTGGTTCTGGAGTTTCTAGGTCCCTGTTTTCTTCCCTAAATGCTATCGTGTGCTGCTCTAGTTCCATAAGGTCTTCATTGGTTAGTTCTTTGCTATGGGAGTCAGGTAACTCTGTGATACCATTTTCACTGATGTCCAGCTGCAGTTGATTACTATTAACCCTTATGGTGTTCTGTTCATAAGTACAAGTTGTACGTAAGTCGGATGTTTTTAACTCGGGGACTTACTGTATGTAATTACATATATGTTATATGTATATATATTTGGAAATTAATGTTGGACCTATTGACAAATTATTCCCGAGTTGAACTACTCTTTCTTGATGCGTCCTAAAATCCTTGTCTCCCCAGGCACAACTCCAGATGTTCCGAGCTCAGTGGATGTTTGAGCTTGCCCCAGGTGCAGGCTCTGGCAATGTAGAAACTCGATCTTGCAGAGCAGCGAGAGCCTCTTTTCTGAAAGCAGTGGATACCAAAGGAAAGCAAGAACTAGCAAAAGAAGAAAAGGTAAGTGATACGGACATTCTACTTAAAGACTCTTTGACATCTCTGTGTACCAGTTGACCCATCCCTCACTGCTTCTCCGAGCTACTTTGGATGGTATCACCCCTCCTATAGGCATCTTCCTACACGTGCACTATCTTCAGGGCACTTGGTAATTTATAGACTCCTGAGGTTCACTTAGTCTCTACAAGATTGACACCTCTGAATTTATTACAGAAGGAAAAACATTATTCAGATAAAAACTTTTTGAAGGTCTTAATGCAGTATTTTGTTATATTTCGAATTGAATAAATTTATAATGATGCATTCATTACTTTCTTATTCTGGAAAATTTTCAAAGTACTCCCACTGAAAAAATTTTGATTGCTGTGTAATTGTTTATCTCTTTCCTATTATTCACATGAAGTGGGCACCGCACATCGACTTCTCACTATTCTCCTACGAGTGGTCGGCAAACTCATTAGTCAGCAGAGCCAAATATCAACCGTACAACGACTGAAAGTTCTTTTGAGAGCCAAATTTTTTAAACTTAAACTATATAGGTAGGTACATTGTTATTAACTTAATTAGAGTGAAGTGCCCTTTGTGGAAGAGCCACACTCAAGGAGCCAGAAAGCCGCATGTGGCTCGCAAGCCGCAGTTTGCTGACCAAGGTCTCCTAGTCTATAGAGGCTGTCATCTCTGCATCCATCGGACCCAAGTTCTTGTTTACGGGCAACTTGCCGCTAAATAATCGACATTACCGCGGTAGCTAAAAAACTCCGTGTTCATCTTATTTTAATTTTTAAATAATCACAGACTCCCAGGGACAGGGAAGCTTCCTGCACCCTGCGCCGTTCTCCCTGGGTGGTGGCGTCTCACAGAGCGCAGTACTAGGGAACAGGCATTGGCACAGGCCACAAGGCTCATTCAGGTTCCCGGATTTCTAAGCACTTTTTGTGTGCATGTATATAAGTAGTTCTGTGCAGTTCTATGAGCGTGGAGCCTCATGTAAACACCACTGCAGTCAAGAGACAGAACTGTGTGTTCACCACAAGGCTCCCTCCTGCGATACCTTTCCCTGCCTCCGCCCTGGCCATCCTAGCTACTGAAAACCACTGTCTGTTCTCCGTTTCTATCATTTTAATATGAAAAAGTATTATATAAATAGCTTCATACACTTTTTTTAATTTTTTTTTTTTTTTTTCATTTTTCTGAAGCTGGAAACAGGGAGAGACAGTTAGACTCCCGCATGCGCCCGACCGGGATCCACCCGGCACGCCCACCAGGGGCGACGCTCTGCCCACCAGGGGGCGATGCTCTGCCCATCCTGGGCATCACCATGTTGCGACCAGAGCCACTCTAGCACCTGGGGCAGAGGCCACAGAGCCATCCCCAGCGCCCGGGCCATCTTTGCTCCAATGGAGCCTCGGCTGCGGGAGGGGAAGAGAGAGACAGAGAGGGAAAGCACGGCGGAGGGGTGGAGAAGCAAATGGGCGCTTCTCCTGTGTGCCCTGGCCGGGAATCGAACCCGGGTCCTCCGCATGCTAGGCCGACGCTTCATACACTTTTGAGATCCTTTCAGGTTGCATGTATCAGTAGTTTGTTCCTTTTTTTTTTTCTTTCATTTTTCTGAAGCTGGAAACAGGGAGAGACAGTCAGACAGACTCCCGCATGCGCCCGACCGGGATCCACCCGGCACGCCCACCAGGGGCGACGCTCTGCCCACCAGGGGGCGATGCTCTGCCCATCCTGGGCGTCGCCATGTTGCGACCAGAGCCACTCTAGCGCCTGGGGCAGATGCCAAGGAGCCATCCCCAGCGCCCGGGCCATCTTTGCTCCAATGGAGCCTTGGCTGCGGGAGGGGAAGAGAGAGACAGAGAGGAAAGCACGGCGGAGGGGTGGAGAAGCAAATGGGCGCTTCTCCTGTGTGCCCTGGCCGGGAATCAAACCCGGGTCCTCCGCACGCTAGGCCGACGCTCTACCGCTGAGCCTAGTTTGTTCCTTTTTAATGCTCAATAGTCTTGTGTATTATGGACGTACCCCAGTTTATTGAACTGTTCACCAGTTGAGGGACATTTGGGTTGTTTCCAGTTTGGGCTGTTCTGTACAGAGCTGCTGTGACTACTCATGTGCAGGTTTTTGCACGAACATAAGAGTTCATTTCTCTAGCGGCTAGCCTACAGGTGTAATTGCTAGGGAAGGACATCTTTAATGGAAAGAAGCGGCCAAGCTGTGGTGCAGAGTGTTTGTACCATTTTATGCTCCCTCAGCTGTGTGAGTGCTCCAGTGGCTCTGCGTCCTTGTCAGCATTTGGTGTCACTACTTGTTAATTGTAGCCATTCTGATGGGGGGTAGTAATACCGCATTGTAATTTTAATTTGTATTTCTCTAATGTCGAATGATGCTGAATATCCTTTTCATGTGCCGTTTCTATCTCTTTATGTCCTCTCTGTGAAACTCTGGTTTGTCTTTTCTAATTAGATCGCTTATGGTTTCACTGTTGAGTTTTGAGAGTTCTTTTTGTATTCTAAATACAAGTCCTTTGTTGAACAGGTAGCTTATAAATACTTTCTCTCAGTTTATCATTTGTCTTTGCATCTTCTTTACAGGGTGTCTTGCAGAACAAGTTTTCAATTTTGATGAGGTCCAGTTTATCCGCTTTTATGGATTGTGCTTTTGGTGTCAAGTATAAGAATTTTGCTTACTGCTAGGTCTCCAAGATTTTTTTTTTTTATCATTTTTTCCTGAAAGTTTAAAAGTTTTACATTTAAGTCCATGATCCATGTTCATGTTAATTTTTATGTAAGCTATAAGGTTTAGGTCAAGATTTGTTATTTTGCTTGTGGATGTCCAGTTGTTCTAGCTGTTTGTTGAAAAGGCTATCTTTCTCCCATTCATACTCATTTTTAATACTGGTTTTCAAAAATATTCTTTCACTCTCCATCTTTCTAGGCTCGAGAACTCTTCCTGAAAGCCGTAGAAGAAGAACAGAATGGGGCTCTCTATGAAGGTAGAGACTCAGGGCCCTGGGTAGTGTTATCATGACGTCTCTCAGTAACAACTCTTTGTTACTGAGGAATTCTTTTTTACTAGAATGTATTTGGTATAGAACATCAGTCTCCCTATATTTGAAATTGGTTTTTAAAATACCAGCAATAAAAATTATATTTCTATATAACCTGTTTCTTTGCAAAATAATCTTGCTGAGAAACAGCATATTGATAGGATGAGTAAAATGACTGTCTTGTTACTTTTAGGTTTTAGTATTGATTAATTCTTTATTATTAAAGTCTTATGAATATTGTCATTTAAGAATTGGATATGCTCCATGTATAGGTGAAATTACTTTGGGCAAGGGAATATTAAGGATACATTGAGGAGCATAGGTTTTTTAAGTTCTAATTTATGTTATCTGTAAAGGATTACCCTTTGACTTTGTTTTTTTTAGTAAGCTAATAGAAATGCATCAGTAAACAGTGATTGAGCTGTTTATCATAGTTGGTTTGTAACTGGGCTTTTATTTTGTGATAGTAAAGCTAATAATTGTGGCATAGGAAAGATTCTTGTGCTTGGATCATTTGAATATGCCCCCAGAATTACATTTTCAGAATTATTGCATTATTTGCAAATTTCTTCTAGTGATATTTCTACTTTGAGATATTAAAGCGTCCAGTTGCTCTCTCTCCGTGGTCTTCATTAGTTTGTAAGATCCCCACCTCCACTTAGTGCGCAGTGACTCACCCAGAGTAAAGCCACGGTGGAGTGTGTTGAACTGAATAGACTTCATCTAGTTGGCCTCTGCAGCCCCACATTCTATTAATATCTCCATGGAAGACATTGTTAAATATGACAGCTATAAACCCCCTAGCCAGGAGATTTATTTAAAAACAAACAGGTTTTAAAGGTTATTTAGCTAAATAAGAGGCAGCTGTATTGCAGTTGGATTTGAAGAATAAATTCCAAAAAACTCTTCTCTTGATTCCAACAAGTAGGAAGCATTTGATTTTCCTTAACTCTTGAGTTTTAGAAAGAAACATTTGTTTAAAAGTGTTTTTGTTGGGGCTATAGTGTTGCATTTTCAGAGTCCTAAGAAAGACGTCCACATCCGATCACTTCTGACAATACATAAGAGGCCGAGGAAGAAGATGGAAAAGACAAGAGTAAAATGTAGCATCTTACATTTCTGCAACATGTTAGCTTTAGGAAAGAGAAAGATCACTTCTGAGTAGTAAGGTTTGGAAATAAGTTTGTTCACTGAACTGTTGCATGTAGAAAAAGGGAATTTGGCTCTTTGTAAAGAAAGTTACCAAATTAAGCCACAGTTAAGCATAACAAAGGGAAATGACAAAAATGTGTGGTCATAGCTAATTTAGCTTTATTTCTTCTTTTAGCCATCAAGTTTTATCGTAGGGCTATGCAACTTGTACCTGATATAGAGTTCAAGATTACTTATACCCGGTCTCCAGATGGTGATGGCGTTGGAAACAGCTAGTGCGTATATAATTTGATAGACAGTAATACATAGAGTTTGTTAAAATTAAGCTTCTTTGCCCTGTTGACTCTTAACATGATAAAAAAGATGGTGCTTTTCTGCTAACTCATATAGTCTTTAGTATAAATACTTGTTTATAAAGTTATAGAAATTTTTTAATTAGGGAAATTTTAAGATTAAAATATAGAAATGCACATTTTAAACAGACATAACAGACACAAGGTGATGAGAGAATTTTTTTTTTATATAAAAGCAGCGATTATTGCCTTGGTTGGGTAGTTCAGTTGGTTAGATTTCCCAAATCACCAGGGTTGTGGGTTCAATCCCTGGTCGGGTACATCCAAGAATCAACCAATGAATGTATAAATAAGTGGAACAACAAATCGATGTTTCTCTTGTTCTTCCTCTCTCTCTCTCTAAAAATAATCAGTTAATAAAAAATAAACAAAAATAAAAGCAGTGGCTATTGAAAGGAGTAAATTTAATGGCATATTTTAACTTCTGAAACCTACTTCAGGTCACAACTCTTAATAAGTAATGAGGCCCAAACTGAAGAGTGCTAATGGCTGAAATTGAGTAATGGGCACATAGGATATCATTGCACTAGTCTTTTTTCCTTTGGTATATATTTGAAACTGTATGTTTTTACTTAAAAATGGACTTTTCATTTTGTTAGGAAAGTGCTGAATTATAACAAGATTTTATTATTCTCTTAAGGAAGGTATGTAGGTGGAATATCATTGAGACTATAATGTTGGCTTAAAAGCCCAGGTGCTGAATATTAGCACTCCGAAAAGAAACCACATTTCATTGTGTAGACCCAGCTCCTGAGTCAGTCATGAAGCAGCCTTGATGGTTTTATATGACAGTGATCAAAGGAGCATATTTTTAAGTCAGTACTTTTGAAGATATTTGTAAAACAATTATAAAGTTGTTTTGCTTTATCCCTTTGTCCCCAGAAGCCCAATTAGCCGATAATAGAAGGGGACTCTGCAGTCTCTCCATGAGAGAATGAATGTCAGGTTTAAAACGCACAATACTTAGAGTGGGCAGAGTGTCGCCCCCTAGTGGGCATGCTGGGTGGATCCTCGTCGGGCACATGAGGGAGTCTGTCTCTCTGCCTCCCTGCTTCTCACTTCAGAAAAATACAAAAATAATAATAAAATAAAATAGACAACACCTAGAAAAATAGAATTCTGCTGATGAGATATATTATCTACTATCATCTCAGTCATGAAATAATTAAGAAGTTATCTTTATCGATAACTTAATGCTTATTGCCAGTGTTTGTTAACTGCTTATAGTATGAAGCCTTAAGCTTTGGATAAGCCATATTAACATTCCAATGAAATCATTATTAATTGCCTGTTTGAGCTTTGGACTAATGATAGTGTCACCAAATTAGAGGTAACAGTGTGTGGTAGTTAATACTCAAAAAGAATCATTTGGGCTTTTTCTAAGCCTTTTTAAATTTCGAGTAGTCATTTGGACTCAGTTCTTAGCCAGTTTTATAAAAAGACTCCAAGTACTGTTAAGGAAGTTTGTATTAAAACATTAGAGAAGCATTTCTATACAGTCCCTTTATACAGACCTAGATGCTATGAAAAGTTCTTTAAAGAAGATTCATTTAGTCAGATCTTATAAGCCCTAGAAGTCTCATGTTTGTTTGTTTGTTTGTTTTTGGCCTTTTGTATAAAATGTTGGTAAAGTAGCCTCGAATCCATCTGGACTCCACCACACTCGCCCTTTGTTGTGTTATAATGAACTCTGGTTTTGTAACTTCATTCTCATCTAAACCTTTTTGTACATCTGATAATTTTTAAGGTTATTTCAGCAAAAAATGGAAAACTAGATATTTTTTAGAACTCTTAAATACACACATTTGTCTATATTGGTAGATAATTTGTATACCATTTTAAAATTACACATTTTCCTCTCTAAATGTAGGGTGATAAGGCACATCTGTTAGAAACCCCTTGGTAAGTAAGTACTTCAGATGACATCTGTATATTTGATTTTTTATCCAATTACATGAATTACAGTCACTTAGAAAATGTATACAGAAGATTTTAAAAATCATTGTAAATTATCTTTTTCATTAATACATGAAATCTCTACAATAATGCTGATTAAATCTCACTACCTGTATCCCAAAATTCTAATTCTTTCTGGGTGAGAATTAAAATCGCTGGAGCTTTTTCCTTCAGAAGCCTTGTTATGGTACTCCTCTGCAAGGCAGGATAAACTTTTATCACATCAAAGAAAAAAATAGTAAGCAGTTTGCTTTTAGCTAACTTTTTCTAAAGATTTGAAAATACGGTGACAAATCATTTTGAAGCTTGATGCTTGTAGACTGAGGCTCTGAGTGTATTCACCTCCCTTCTTCATGCAGCATTGAAGACAGTGATGATGACAGCAAGATGGCAGACCTGCTGTCCTACTTCCAGCAGCAGCTCACGTTTCAGGAGTCTGTGCTCAAACTGTGTCAGCCTGAGCTCGAGAGCAGTCAGACTCACATATCAGGTGAGAAGTGACGCTGGTCATAACAGAAGTCCGTGAGAAATACTCGAACCTTAGATTTTAGTTTTCCAAACTTAACAGGTCAGATAATTGCTCTAGTTTAAAATATGATTGGAGATCTAGTTATAATTACTGTTTGTGTATACTTATATCAGCTTCTTAAAGTCTGAAGTCGAGTGGAGATTGTAGTACGGTTGTTAAAGAATGCCATACTTTTTCCACTGATGAGATGAATGTCTGAGTTTGTTGGGGGCGGTCCTAAGAAAATGGGAGGAATGCTAGTATTCCTCAGATGGTTCAGCCAAATTGGACAGTAGTCCCGAGATAAGCTGAATGCTTAAAAATAAGTGTTTTTTGTTTTCATAAGTTAAGTGTTTAATTAGTTATGGAACTTTTCAGAGAAGAACAATTGGAAATTTTCAAGAAGATGGAAATAACTTTTTGCTGTTAAATGCAGTATGGATCACAGACCATCTATAGTAGACTGTTGCTCTAACACACTTATATTACTATATCTTGGTGGTAAAGTGATCTTCTGAGGAACAGGGCTGCTTTATAAAAGTAGCTTCAGGTCTGTTCTATAATGAAAAAGCAAAGATATCTGTGTCTTGATGTTAAGAACCATTATTCCTTTAGGGTAGTTAAACATACGCTGTCCATCTAAGCAGTACTGAAGGCGTGACTTACAAATCTGTAGGAATACATAAGGGCGTCTGCACTGAGACTGTGACAGTGGAATGACACAGGAGAGTCATTGAAAGTGATTTTCTTTTGCAGCGCTGCCAATGGAGGTCCTGATGTATATTTTCCGATGGGTGGTGTCTAGTGATTTGGACCTCAGATCATTAGAGCAGTTGTCGCAGGTGTGCAGAGGATTCTATATCTGTGCCAGGTACTTACCTTTTTTTTAAACAACTCAAGAAGTAGTGAAAAAAAGGATTATGGTCTTTTGCCAGTTTTGATAAAAGAACCTGACTGGTGTTGTGAGTAAAAGCTATTCAAGAACAGTTTCGCTAAGCTGTACGTATGTGGTTTTCTCAAACTTCTAAGCATTTCAAGTCTGGGATGCACTAGGTCCACAGTATAGGCCAATATGCGGAACGGACGCAGTCACACAGTCTACTTTTGTAGAGGAGTTTGCATGCTAACAGCTGATTTGGAAAAGAAATTACGCTAAAATAAAATACTCGAGCCATTTTCACAGTAACTCTAAACCCACTAAGTGGTAATGATTTAAATGTCGATTGCGCTAGGATTTTCTTTTAGCCCAGTAAAAGTTATCCTGTACTTTTAAAGACATGCTGCGTGAAGAATAACCCTAATTTAGTATAAAACATCATTTGCGTCTGGTAGTCTTTCATGAGCACCTTATGTAAAAATATATATATACTTGGTCCTCAGCATCCAAAACTTCTCTGTAACTTCAGTTCTTAAAATTTAGATGCATTATTTTTAAATAATCTAATTGCCTCTGAAGTCTTATGTTTTGGGCAAAACATTTGAATTGCTGGAAGCCTTTGGTTTTTGCTGATTCTGTGTATGATTCTATTTAACAAGCACCTATTAAACATCAAGTGGGTTGCCGCCAACCTTTTGAAATTTGCGTCTCTCATACTGGAACTACATTAGCTTTCTTTTAATTATACATGAGAAAACATAAAGAGGGAATTGAACAAGAAAATATTTTCAGGGATAACACTTCATATGTTCTAAAATAAAAATAATAGAATAAAAAAATAAAAATTAAAGAAATTTTAAAATACGCATTGTAACATAAATACGAAAGGATCTCTTTTAGTAGTATGGCTCCAATATAAGTAGTTTTTACATCTTTAAAACTGAATATTTTAGGTTATAGATGAAGTTAAAAATATGTTGAGTTGTATAGGAGTCATGTGGATATTCAGTACATCTTTTAACGTTGCTTTTTTGTATTGATCCCATAACAAAGTCATGTTGGTGAACCTCTAAAATCTATCCCTAGGCTGTATATTGTACTGCTTCTCCTGGGTCAGCCATTACCATGTCTCGTCTGAGTTATAGCAGCAGCATCCTACGTAGTCTTTCTGCTTCCAGTCTTACACTCCGAAGCATCTTCTCCGTAAACCACCGGGGTGATCTTTCGTTCTTCTTTTCTCCCTATCCTGCCACCCCCCTCCTCCTCGGCAACTCTCAGCTTGCTTTCTGTTATCTATGGCTGTTTTTCTGCTTTGTTATTTGAGATCCACACATACATGCTATCATACAATCTATTCCCCTTAGCATAATAACTCTCTAAGTCCATCCATATTGTCACAAATGGCAACGTTTCATTCTTCTTTATTGCTGAATAATATTCCATGGCATATACATTTTTTAATTGGAGTTTTTTTGGGTGTTTCATGAATTCCTTATGTATTTTGGATATTAACCCCTTACTGGATGTTTCATTGGCAAATACCTTCTTTCATTGAATAGGTTAACTTTTTGTTTTGTTGATTGTTGATGGTTTCCTTTGCTGTGCAAAACCTTTTTAGTTTGATGTAGTCCCATTTGTTTAGTTTTTACTTTTGTTGCCCTTGCCTGAGGAGACAAATCCAAAAAAATTTTGCTAAGAGTGGTGTGTTAAGAGTTTACTCCCTATGTTTTCTAGGAGTAGTAATGGCTTCAGATCTTACATTTAAGTCTAATCCATTTTGAGGTCATTTTTGTATTTAGTGTTAGAGAGTGGGCCCATTTTCCCAGCACCACTTCTTGAAGAGACCGTCTTTTCTTCATTGTATATTCTTGCCTCCATTATCAATGAACTGAACATATAAGCAAGATTTTTTTTGTTGTGTTTTGTTTTTAAAGAGAGAAAGAGGGAGAAGCATCCCTTTACTTGTGTATTGATTGCTTCTTGTATGTGTTCTGATGCAGGGGAGATGCAGGGGGGAGGAGTGTGGAGTTGCTAAAACTGAGCCAGCAATCTTGGGCATCAAGCCAGCAACCTTGGGATCATGTTGATGATTGGGCATTCAAGCCAGCAACTCTGCTCTCAAGCTAGCAACCTTAGAGTTGAGCTGGGGACCTCAGTGTCCTGCGTTGATGCTCTATCTACTGTGCCACCACCAGTCAGGCTAAGCAAGGTTTTTATTCTGGGATTTCTATTTTGTTCCATTGATCTATGCATGTATTTTTGTGCAGTACCATACTTTTATGATTATTATAGCTTTGTAGTATAGTTTGAAATCAAGGCACATGATACCTCCCACCTTGTTCTTTCTCAAGATTGCTTTGGCTATTCACATCATTATTTTGATTCCATACAAATTTAAGGATTATTTGTTCTAGTTCTAAGAAGAATGTCATTGATATTTTGTTAGGGATTGCCTTCAATCTGTAGATTGTTTTAAGTAGCATGATTATTTTAACGATGTTAAGTTTTCCAATCCATGAACACAGTTTATCTTTCCGTTTATTTGTGTCCTCTTCAATTTCTGTCTTGTTTATAGTTTTCAGAGTATAGGTCTTTTACGTTGGTTAAATGTATTCTTACATGTGCTACGCCTTTTGATGCAATTGTAAATGATGTTGTTTTCTTAACTTCTCCTCCTGATAATTCATTATTGGTGTATAGAAATCCAACATATTTCTGTATATTGATTCTGTATCCTGCAACTTCACTGAATTCTTTATTCTAATAACTTTTTTTGGTAACGTCTTTAGGGGTTTTTGGGGGGAGGGGTGGAGAGAGAGAGAAACCTTAACTCATTGTCCCACTTAGTTGTGCAGCCACCAATTGCCTCTCATACGTGCAGCGACTGGGACTCGGTCCCGGGGACCTCGGTGCCTTGTGAGGACGCGCCAGCCACTGTGTCACTAGCCATGACAGGGTTCTGTATGTATAGCATCATGTTTCCCGCAAATAATGAGACTTGTACTTCCTTTTATCAGTTTGGATGCCTTTTGTTTCTTTTTCTTGTTTGATTGCTGGGCTACTTTCAGTACTGTGTTGAGTAACAAGAGTTAAGTGGACCTCCCTGACTTGTTCCTGATCTTAGAGGAAAATTATTCAGATTTTCACCATTGAATATGTTATTAGTGGATTTGTCATATATGACTTTTTTACATTGATATATATGTTCCTTCTGTACCCACTTTGTTGAGTGTTTTTATCATAAAAGGATGTTGAATTTTACCAGATGTTTTTTTCTGCATCTATTGAGATGATCATATGGTTTTTATCCCTTATTTAATGTGATATATCACATTGATTTATGGATGTTAAATCATCTTGTAACCTGGGATGAATCTCACTTGGTCATGTGTATTTTAATGTATTGTTGAATCAGGTTTGCTAATATTTTGTTGAGAGTTTTTGCATCTGTGTTCATCAAAGATATTGACCTGTACTTTTGTAATTTTCTTCTCCTCCTCCCCCTCCTCCCTCCTCCCTCCCCCTCCCCCCTCCTCCTCCCCCCTCCTCCCTCCTCCCTCCCCCTCCCCCCTCTTCCTCCTCCCCCCCTCCTCCTCCTCCCTCCTCCCCCTCCTCCTCCCCCTCCTCCCCCTCCCTCCCCCCTTTGTCTGATCTTGGTATCAGCATAATGCTGGCTTTTCGAAATGAATTTGGAAGCAGTCCTTCCTCTTCAGTTTTTTGAAGTAGTTTAAGAAGGATAGGTATTAATTCTTTTTTGACTTGGTAGAATTCACCTGTGAAGCCATCTGGCCTTGGGCTTTATTTGTTGGGAATTTTTTGATCACTGCTTCAATTTCATAGCTAGTAATCAGTCTGCTTAGATTTTGTATTTCTTCTTGGTTCAATCTTGGAAGATTACATACTTGCAGAAATATATTCATTTCTTCCAGATTGTCCAGTTTGTTGGCATATAATTATTCATAGTATTCTTTAACAATTCTTTGTATTTCAGTGATATTGGTTGTATCATCTCTTTTGTTTCTAATTTTATGGGCTCTCTCTTTTTTCTTCATGAGTTTGGCTAAAGGTTTAGCAACCTTGTTTATCTTTTGGGGACAAAAAAAACAGCTCTTAGTTTCATTGACCTTTCCTCTTGGTTTTTAAATTTCTATTTTGTTTATATCTGCTTTGATTTTAACTATTTTCTTCCTCTGTTTCCTTTGGGTTCTGTGTGTGGTTCTTTTACTGGTTCACTTTGGAGTAGAGTTAGATTATTTGGGTTTTTTCTTACTTCTTGAAGTAAGCCTGTATAGCTATGAACTTCCCTTTTTATTGTAGAACTACCTTTGCTGCATCTCATAAATTCGGAAAAATTGTATTTTCATTTGAGTCAAGATAGTTTTTTAGTTCCTCTTTGATGAGTTGGTTGTTGAGTGTGTTTTCCAGTTTTCTTTCTGTAGTTGATACCTAGTTTCACAAGATTGTGGTCAGAAAAGATGCTTGATATGATTCAATCTTCTTGAATTTATTGAGGCTTATTTTGTGACCTGTGATCTATCATCAAGAATGTTTCATGCTCACTTGAAAAAAAAAGTGTATTCTGCCGGTTTTGGATAAAATGCTCTATAAATGTCTATTAAGTTATACTTTTCTCATGTGATATTTAAGGCCATTATTTCCTTATTAACTTTTTTGTCTGGATGATTTATTTATTGTATTACTATAGATGTCTCCCTTTATGTCTATTAATAATTGCTTCATATCAATTGATGCTCTTATGTTGGATGTATAGATATTTACCATTACTATATCCTCTTCTTGGCTTGACGCCTTTATAATTATGTGATGTCCTTATTTGTCTTTCTTTTTTTACATTTTTTGTTTTAAAATTTATTTTGTCTGATTTTATGGGCTCTCTCATAAAATTTATTGTCCCCCCAACTTTCTTTTTGTTCTTATTTGCATAGAATATCATTTTCCATCCCTTCCCTTTCAATCTGTATGTGTGTAGTGAATCTCTTATAACAGCACATAGATGGGCCACAGTTTTAATCCATTTAGCCACTCTGTGTCTTTTCATTGGATATTTAGTTCATTTACATTTGAAGTAATTATTGATAAGTATGCACTTACTGCCATTTTGTTAAATTATTTTGGTTTTTATAGTTCTTCTCTCTTCCTTTCTTTCCCTCTTGATCTGCTCCCTTGTGGTTTGTTGGTTTTCTTTACTGTTTTGTTTGGATTCCTTTATCTGTATTCTTTGTCTTTGGTAGGCTTTTGGTTTGTTACCATGAGGCTTGTCTGTATCATTCTATAGCTATAGCAGTCTGTTTTAAGCTGATAAGCATTTAGTTTGAATAAATCTATAAGGACTACATTTTTACTCCTCCTCCACACTTTATGGTATTGATGTCATGTTTTAGATCTTTTTGTGTTGTGTATCTTCAAACTACTTCTTACAGTCTGAGTTGTGTTTGATATTTTTTCTTTTGACCTTCATAATACCTTTTTAAATGTCTTATTGGCTGTATTTATTAAATATTTGGCTTTGCCTGTTAGACATTTTTCCTTTCTCCTATTTTCTTATTTCTGGCTATGGCCTTTTCTTTTCTGCTTACAGAAGACCCTTTCAACATTTCTTATAAAGCTGGTTTACTGATGTACTCCTTTAGTTTTTGCTTGTCTGGGAAACTCATCTCTCCTTGAAATCTGATGAATGACAACGTGCTGGGTAACTTCATCTGGGCTGTGGGTTCTTTTCTGTCAGCATTTTTATGCACTTGGAGTTTTTTGTTTTTTTGAGTTTTTTTAAGAGAAAGGAAGGAGGGGAGGGAGAGAGACAGAGACATCGATTCCACTTATTTATGCATTCATTGGTTGCTTCTTGTCTGTGCCCTGACTGGGACCAAACCTGCAACTTTGGTGTGTCAGGGTGATGCTCTGACCACTGAGCTACTGGGCCAAGGCGTCTTAGTATTTTAAAGATGTCCTCCACTCCCTCTGGCTTGTAAAGTTGCTGCTGAGAAATCATTTGTAGATGTGTAATTCATTTTGCTCTGCTTCCTTCAGGATTGTCTCATTATCTTTCACTTTTACATTTATTATAATACGGGGTGATGTGGGTCTCTTTGGGACCATCTTGTTTGGAACTCTGTGCACTTCGTGGACCTGGATGTCTGTTTCCTGCCATTCTTTCTTTACATAAGATTTCTGTTTCTCTCTTTTTTTCCTTCTGGGATCCTTATAATGGGAATGTTTGAGCACTTGATATTATCCTAAAGGTCCTTTATACTATTCTTGTTATTTTAAATTTTTTATAATGTTTATTTTATTGATTTTAGAGAAAGGAAGGGAGAGAGCAAGAGAAAAAACAGGAACATCGATCTGTTCCCGTGTGTGTCCTGACGGGTCGGATCCAGAACCCTCCGCACTTCCGCTGATGCTCTGTCAGTCCAGCTGTCCAGTCAGGGCATCCTTGTTATTCTTAATTTTTTCTTTTTGCTGTTCTGATTCATAGATTTCAACATAGTCTTTCTTCCAGGCCACCAATCCTTTCTTCTATTTTAGGTAATCTGCTGTTGATTTCTTCTAATGTGTTTTCTTGTCAGTTATTGTATTTGTCATACAATAACTGTTTCTTTATCATATCTTATTTTTGTTTTTGTTCACTCTAAGTTTCTCTATTCCATGCTAACTTTTGGTGAACATCCTTATGACGATTTCTCTGAATTCTTTATTAGACAGATATCTGTCTCCTTAGAGGTTCTCCCCACCACCCCAGGGAATTTTCTTCTTCATTTGAGAGATTCTGATTTTTCATTTTGTTTGACTTTCCATATTTGTTTGTATGAATTAAACACAATGGATGTCTCTTCCAGTCTTGACAAGCGGGATTATGTAGAAACGGGCTCTGTGTAGGTTCTGTGTGCCGGGCGGTTTGGGCTGGGGGCGAGGAGCCTAGCGGGTGCTGAGATGTCCGGTGCCCTTGTCTACCGAGTCGGAAAGGCTCTGGGTGGGGAGACCGAGTGCTTGTACTGATGCCTGATGACCCTGCTTGTTCCCTTGTTCAGGGGCCAGATGGGCATGGGTAATATGTCTGGGAAAATGGTGTAATGACCTCGCAGATAGGCCACCTGATAAAGCCCTCCCCCCCTTAGGGAGTGGAGAGGACATAAACAGTGGCACTTACCAACACTTCCGACCTGAAGCGCACCCCTGTCTCCCAGCCTTCTCTATACAGCCTCCCTCTCTCTCTCTCTCTCTCTCTCTCTCTCTCATTTATTGTACAGAAAGCGGTCTTGTGGAAGATGAGCTCGAAGCAGGCCTCATATGCCGGGTAGGGGCAGGAAGCTGGTCGGAGTGGGTCAGGTGCTTGCGCACCGGGAGTGCTGGTGTGAGGGCGTGGCGTGGCCTTCTGCAGGGAGGCCAGCAGGCAGGGGTGATGCCCTATTGTGTCTGCGGGCTCCCCTTGTTTGGAGGCAGAGGGCTCTGGGAAGTGTAGCTGGGAACCCTCGGTGGTGATCTTGCAGGTGGGCCAGCGTGCCCAAATAAAACTCCTGCCCACCCTGTCACAGGGAGGTGGGGGCGTGCACAGGGGCACTCACCAGCTCCTCCAGCCCAGTGGCCACCCCTCGCAGGGGCTTCTCCATGCTTTCCCAGTCCTTTCTCCGTCTCTTTCTCTTGCTGCTGTTCAGAAGCTCTCACTCAGCCCTCCGTTGCCTCATAGGAGTAGTTGCTCACTACATACGTGTCTACTTGAGTTTGCTCACGGGAGGGGTGAGTTCAGCACCCTCCTCTGCCACCACCTTGGGACTCTCCCAGAATCATCTTTTAAAAGCATAAGTCATGCTCAAAACCCTGCAGTGGCTCTGTGTCACTTACCGGCCTCTCCCACCTATAAGCCAGGACCTCCCCTGCCCCAACAGCCCCCCCGAATTAAAGAGTCTGTACTTGACCTTGCTCTCTTTGCTGCCACCATGTGGCCCTTCCTGCTTCTTGCAGAGCACACCAGCCACTCCCGCCTGTGGGCCTTGCACCTGCTCTGCTTTCTGCGCAGGGGACTCTTCCTCCTCACCGGTCCGTACAGGCCTCTCTTGGCCCCTGTATCTAAAATAGTCTTTATTTCTCCAGCAGCATGTCTTTGTTTATTTTGTTTTTACACTTAGCACATTACCTGAAATTTCTCTCTGTTTTCTCATTTTCTTTCGCCTTCCCACCGGTAGAAGAGTAGAGCCTGTGACCATCAGTCTGTCCCCAGGGCCAGGAGATGGCCTGGCCGGCACTCAGCAAATACCTGCCGATTGAGGATGGTTGGGAGCAGGACTATTTCTTATGTCTGCGTCTAGGGACTTAGACTTTTCTATTTATTGATGTTGTGATTTTATTACTTAGAGACCCTGAAATATGGCGTTTGGCCTGCTTGAAAGTTTGGGGCAGAAGCTGTATTAAACTTGTCCCATACACATCCTGGAGAGAGATGTTTCTAGAAAGGCCCCGTGTTCGGTTTGATGGTAAGTTGAACCCTTTGAACTCAGGAGCAATAGTGGTCTAGCATGCTGATTTTAATACACAGTCTTAGCTTTCTGCAACAGACTTAAGCACTGTGAGCATATTTAAGGGAAACTGCAATAAAAGTGAAGCTAGAAATGTGTTATATGATTGTAATTTAAATTTCTAAAAATTTATTATGTTCTTTTTTTAAAAAAATGTTTCTTTTTTTATAGGTGCGTATATCAGTAAAACCACATATATTCGTCAAGGGGAACAGTCTCTTGATGGCTTCTATAGAGCCTGGCACCAAGTGGAATATTACAGGTACAACTGTAGTAAACTGAGTGAGTGAAAAATTCTCTCTCCAAGTATTAGTTCATTAGTTATTACCCATCTGTTTGGTGTCTTTTGCATTTATCCACAAAGCAGCCCTCAGTTTGTTTATCCAGTATTACAACAGGAATTGTACTCAAAGAACCAATGGGCTACTACAAATTGATTTCTTCCTAGCTGCTAAATCTAGGCATCATTTTACATTTGAGAGCTCTTCCTTGTCTTTTGCCCAAAGGCTGCGAAGTGGTCCTGAGCACTGGGGCTCTGTTTGAGCCTTGCTGTCCATCAGACAGCACCGTCAGTGAGAAGTAGGCGGGCGTGGTAACCGCTGGGTATGATGGGGCTCCACTTGGATTTGACATTCATTGGTGCTTTCGAAAGAAACAGAGCTTGACTCGAGCAATATTTCATCTAACTTTTATGTTCAGTGAGTGAATCTAAAAGGTCAGCAGTTCCCTCTAAGGAAGATAATAAAAATGCCTTCAGTTCTGTGTTGCTGGCCTCACAGACTGCCAGTCGTGTTTTAATGATGTTTTGCTGGTTTTTGGCTCACGGGTGTTTCCGTTTTGCTTTCCCAGCTCTAACCAGGTTTAGGTACCAGTAAAGAAGGACATGTTTTATACTTCGTGTGTGGGGGGTTTGGGGGATTTTTTCTTTTAAAGATTTTATTTACTGGTTTCAGAGAGAGGAGAGAGAAGGAGAAGTGGGGTTGGGGGGGGAGAGCAGGAAGCTTCAGCTCGTTGTAGTATGTGCCTTGACTGGGCAAGTCTGGGGTTTCGAACCGGCGACCTCAGCGGTCCAGGTCAGCGCTTTATCCACTGCGCCAGCACAGGCCAGGCAAGTGCTCTTCTTCTTTTTACACAGGTACATAAGGTTCTTTCCCGATGGCCATGTGATGATGTTGACAACCCCGGAGGAGCCTCAGTCCATTGTTCCTCGGTTAAGAACTCGGAATACCAGGTAGTATTTTTCTATAGTTTTCAACCCAGTTCACATTTTTTATGTTTTATTGCACGTTAAGGTAATCCTGTGTTTTCTTACTGCTGGGTGATTTAAAAAGCAATCACTGGGTGGGCCTGACCCCGTGGTGGTGCAGGTATAGAGCATCAGCCCAAGACGCCGACAACCTAGATTTGAAACCCCGAGGTCGCCGGCTTGAGTGCTGCATTGCCAGCTTGAGCGTGAGGATCACAGACATGACCCCAAGGTCACTGGCTTGAAGCCCAAGGTCGCTGTCTTGAGCAAGGCGTCACTCTGTCTGCTGTAGAACAAGGCACATATGAGAAAGTAATCAATGAACAGCTAAGGTGCCACAACTATGAATTGATGCTTCTCATCTCTCTCCCTTCCTAGCTGTCCCTCTCTTGCTCACTAAAAAAACAAAAAAAAAATCATTGGATGGGCATTTGTGAAAAATACCAATTCCTGCACTACCCTGCAGGCATCCCCAAACTACGGCCCTTGGGCCGCATGCAGCCCCCTGAGGCCATTTATCCGGCCCCGCCGCACTTCCAGAAGGGGCACCTCTTTCATTGGTGGTCATTGAGAGGAGCACTGTAAGTGGCAGCCCTCCAATGGTCTGAGGGACAGTGAACTGGCCCCCTGTGTAAAAGTTTGGGGACCCCTGCTAGAGGGTACATCAGTAGGTCTCTGGAGCTTTGGAAACTAGGTTTACTCCCATCCTAGTTGATTCTTCTTGAGCAAGTTGCTTACACAATTATAATCCATTACTTCCTGGATTATTTAAATACATACAATAACTTATTAATAGACTTAGATTCAAAGTGTATTTTTTTTTATTTTTAGAACGGATGCTGTTCTACTGGGTCATTATCGCTTGTCACAAGATACAGACAATCAGACCAAAGTATTTGCTGTGATAACTAAGAAAAAAGAAGAAGTGAGTATGCGAGGTTGAATTAGCAATTTCCTTTTTATTTTAATACCCTATTCATGCAAGCATTCTTGATTAGAAAGGGTATAAATACTATTTCATTATTTATACTATTACACAAAATGTATGTTGACTGACAGTGCATCTCTAAAGAGAGCTGGAAGGTTTTCTAAGATGTTATTTTTTATGGATTCGCTTGTTTGTTCTTTTTCCACATGGTTTCTTTTTCTGGTCCGGATTTTTTTCACATTGAAAATATAAAGCCAGAATTTCCTCTCTAAAGTAACTACTAAGATGATAACCTGAATATGATTTTTAGCTCTTCTCATTTTGAATCATAAAGCATTTTCTTTCTAAACTAGCTCAAATAGGTAATTCTTTCATAAGTATATTCTTATAGAGAATTCAGTTTCTATTGGAAATAGGCTAATTTAATTTCCTGCTTCCCGTTCTTGAAAAAAAAAAAAAAAGCCAAGCAAATATGATTGCTGGACTGTTACAGTAGAGGGCTTCCAACTCTTAACAGGTCGAGGCCCTCGTTGCTGTTTGCAGCCTTTCTCCGTGTGCATTGTTTTTCAGTCCTGGTTAGAAACTAGACTGTATACCTCAGAAGTCAGTTGTGAGGCAGTTCTAATAAATCCTAGCCTGTTGCTGTTATAAATGAGTGTAGGCTTTGGAAGAAGTGTCCCTTGTATCGAATCCCCCCTTCTCTAGCGTAGGAGTCGAGATGTTAGGGAGGGGTTTCTCTGAGTCCCAGTCCTGTCATCTTGGGGCCAGCCATCTGTCGCTGGCTTCTGCGCCTGCTCTGAAGGCTCCTGAAATCTGGGGCAACAGTCTGAGGGGCAAAGAGAGCTGCTGTGACTGTGACCTTGGCCGTGAGTTTCCTGAGGTTCTGAGTGGGAAAGTTGTGAGGCCCTAGTTGTTTTGATTTTATCTAATAAGAATTTAGAACTCCCCCACGGAAGACCCATTTTCTCTTCATATGATATAATGCAACCATATGAAGTGTTGATATTTATGTGTTTTTAGCAGCAGTATTTGCAGAAGTGTGATTCTAATGAAACTTGTCACATCTATTTCTCCATCGACTATTTTACCATTATTGCAAAAAATGTTATACTCTGCTTTTTCTAAAAAAAAAAAGCCTTCGCCTGCTTACCGCTTTTTCTCTTTAAAAGTCCCAAGTTTTTTCAAGTAGAAGGAAGCACTAGGCTTCAAGATAGGAAAAGGAAATCTTAATTCCCTCTGACACTGCTGTGTAACTTTGGTTAACTTGTTTGACCTGCCTGGGCCACCGTTCCTTTAGCCATTAAATAGCAATGATGGTTTCCTGAGATGATGATGATGAGGGAAATCCTTATGTTCTTAGAGTGTTCAATATTTTTCAAGACACTCCTGCATACTCTTATTTGATGTCCAAGACAACTCTCCTACGTTATGCTATTCTGCATGATATACTCCTGTAAATGTTGTTATTGCAATGGGACCTCGGTGAAGTGAGGTTTCCTCGTAGCTCCTGCACCTTTTCCTTCACAGAAACCACTCGACTACAAGTACAGGTACTTCCGTCGTGTCCCTGTGCAAGAAGCAGATCAGAGTTTTCATGTGGGACTACAGCTGTGTTCCAGTGGCCACCAGAGGTTCAACAAGCTCATCTGGATACATCATTCTTGTCACATTACTTACAAGTAAGTGAATGTCATAAAAACACCACGGTGCAGAATAAATGGGTACTTCATGTCAGGCTTAGGAAGCCCCCACCTAGGTTTTGAACAGTTAACATTACATTGCAGAGCAGAGGCAGGTATAGCACTACTCTGCAAACCCGGAAAATGTCCAGAACGAAAGAAACCGGAACTGGGCCAGACGTGGAGCCTCCGTAGCTGTGCCGTGCCCGTGGGGACGTGCTGGGCACCGCCGTTCTGGAGGGGAAGGCATTCCGCGAGTGGAAGGACAGGCGTTCTGGGCCGTCCTGTGTGACTGACTCAGGCCAGTTCTGAAGCACAGAGCTCTCTTCCTCTCCCTTGTTTGTCTTATCATTTTTTACTTCATTTCCATTTAGTTTATTCTCAGGGATCATACACTGATTTTAATAAGATATTAGTTAGGAAAGTAAGTCGCTGAAAAGATCTATTGTATTCCAAAGCCAAATCTATTAGGTGGTTCCTATATAAAGCTCTTTGTTCTGTAGGTTAGGATAATTTCTTCTACATTTTGTTTTACATAATCTTGCTTAGTATCCTTAAATGTTCTTCAAAAATGTTAGTGTTAATTACTACAAATGTACTTCACAGTTTTCCTCATTTTATTCTTTATTTTTCACCATTTTATTATGAAAACTTTCAAGCCTACAGAAAAGTTGAAAGGATTTCACAGTGAAGATTCCTACCTGCTCGGGACACAATAGTGTTTTAGTTTCGGGTGTGCATGCAGCACTCGGACCTTTAGTCACCTGACCGTGCGACCACTGCACTGAGTCCGGCTCCCACCCGGCACTGTGCAGTCTTCTCACACTGTTACTGATGGTACAGCACTCCCCTTGACCTTGACACCGGCTCCCGGGCCCCTCCCGGCAGCCGGCAGTCTGTTCCTGGGTCCAGCAGTGTGTTTCTGGTTTGTTCATGTTCTCTAGATCCCACTTATAAGTGAATTAGACGGTATTTGTCTCTCTCTATCTGACTTACTTTACTCAACATAATACCCTCTAAGTCCATTGATCTTGTTGCAAATGGCAATATTTCCTTTTTCTTTCCCTTTGTTTTTTTTTTGCTATTTTATTTTTTACTTTTTAATTACAGTTGACATACGATAGGATATTGTTTCAGGTGTATAACAGTGATTGTAGATTTATATAACTTACAAAGTATCACCCCAATGAGTCTAGTACCTACCTGGCGGCATACATAGTTACCACAGTATTACTGACTGTATTCCCTGTGAGTATTTTACATCCCCACGACTGTTTTTCATAACTGGCAATTTACAGATCTTAATCATTTCTCCTTTTCTTACCCATCATCTCAACTGTCCTCCTATCTGGGAGCCATCAAAATCCTCTGTATCTATGAGTTTGTTTCTATTTTATTTTGTTTCTTAGATTCCACATATAAGTGAAATCATACGGTATTTCTTACTCTTTCTGACTTCACGTAGCATGATACCCTCTAGCTCAGTGGTTCTCAACCTTTCTAATGCCGTGACCCCGCAATACAGTTCCTCATGTTGCGGTGACCCCAAACCAAAAAATAATTTTGGTGGCTACTTCATAACTGTAATTTTGCTGCAGTTATGATTCGGAATGTAAATACCTGATATGCATTATGTATTTTCCGATGGCTTTAGGCGACCCCGCTGGGGTCGCGACCCACAGGTTGAGAACCGCTGCTCTAGGTCCATTCATACTGTCACAAAGGGTAATACATCATTCTTTTTATGGCTGAGTCATGTTTCATTGTGTATATGTACCACATCTTTGATCACTCCTCTGTTGATGGACACTTAGGCTGCTTCCATGTCTTGGCTATTGTAAATAATGCTGCAGTGATCATAGGGATACAAATGTATTTTCAATTAGTGTTTTGGGTTTTTCAGATAAATACCCAGAAGTGAAATTGCTGAGCCCTCTTTGTTTCTTGTTACAACCTTTGTTAAAGTCTCTTGTCTGATATCAATATTGCTACCCCAGCTTGTTTTGTTACTTTGTTTCTATTTGCATGAAATCTCTTTTCCATTCCTTTACTTTCAGTCTCTATGTCTTTTGAGCTGAAGTGGATCTCTGATAGCTGCGTATGTGTGGGTCTTTGTTTTCTTTCTTTTTTTTTTTTTAGAGTCAGAGAGAGGGATAGATAGGGACAGACAGACAGGAATGAAGAGAGATGAGAAGCATCAATCATTAGTTTTTTGTTGCAACATCTTAGTTGTTCATTGATTGCTTTCTCATATGTGCCTTCACCATGGGGTACAGCAGACCGAGTAACCCCTTGCTCGAGCCAGCAACCTTGGGTCCAAGCTGGGGAGCTTTTGCTCAAACCAGATGAGCCCGCGCTCAAGCTGGCGACCTTGGGGTCTCGAACCTGGGTCCTCTGCATCCCAGTCCAGTGCTCTATCCACTGCGCCACCCTGTGTATTTTGACTAGAGTGATTAAGTCATTTATATTTAAAGTAACTATTGATAGATCTATAGTTATTGCCATTTTATTATTTCTATTTTTTTTTAATTTATTCATTTTGTTTTAGAGAGGAGTGAGAGACAGAGAGGGAGAGAGAGGAGAGAGAGACACAGAGAGAGAGAAAGGGGGAGGAACTGGAAGCATCAACTCCCATATGTGCCTTGACCAGGCAAGCCCTGGGTTTCAAACCGGCGACCTCAGCATTTCCATATTTCTATTTTTTTTCTTCTTAAAGAAGTCCCTTTAATATCTCTTGTTAAACTGGTTTGGTGGTGATGAACTCCTTTAGCCTTTTCTTGTCTGGGAAGCTCCTTATCTGCCCTTTGATTTTAAACGATAGCCTTACTGGGTAATCTTGGTTGTAGGTCTTTGCTTTTCATGTTGTGAGTATGTCGTGCCACTCTGTCCTGGCCTGCAGAGGGCCCCCTGTCGCACGCTGTGGCACTCACCTGTTCCCCCAGTCCTGGACAGTTCCCTCAGCTCCCAGAATGCGCTCTCCCACTTCTCCAACCTTCTCTATGCCTTCTCTCCTGTGCTGTTGGGCAGAAGCTGAACATTTGGCCCCCGGTTGTCCGAAGGAATTGCTGTAATTATAAGTAGACATTTGTTATGTTCTTGGGAGGAAGCAATCTCAGCACCCTCCTGTGCTACCAGCTTGGACCCTCTTTGAATTAGGATTTACCTGATGAAATCATGAATGAACAGAGAGTATATGTGAGAAAGAACAGTATAGAAATAAATTTTAAAAAAGGAATTAAGAAAGGGTAAAATATTAATTCGTGTGGATATTGAAGTTAACTGTTGTGGATTTGAAAGAATATTGGTGTGTGACTGTAGGCTTTCTGTTCTAGTTGAATCCAAAATTCTGAGAGGTAAGTTTTGAGATCGCCTTCAGTTAATCTACTTTTAAACCTTGTTAAAAACTTTTTGGGCTACCTTTCTATTTTACAAATACTTTTTGAACTCATTTTGGAGGTCCTTACAGCTGAGAGTGAGCAGTTGTCTTTTTTCTCATTATTTCCTTATTACTTCTCTCAGTAATCTGTGGAGTGTCTTTTTCTTTTGAAAGAAAGAAACCAAGCCCAGAAGTAGAACCAAAGAAATAAAAGGCATCGTGTTTTATGAGAAAAGGACATTATAATAGGCATCATTTGTACTGCTAATGGTCATGTTGACTTCTTTTATGATATTTATAAAGGCACTTGAATTTTCTGTTTTTATTTGCCCTTTTGGGGGAAAGTATAAAGTACTATAGTGGTATAACTTGTCATCTGCTTCTTCTCCCTCCTGTCTGTAATTATATTGATCATGCAAATATTGAATCATTAAATTCTATTCTGGGATTATAATTTTTTCTAAATTACATTTTAATAAGAGCCTTAAAGTGTCTATAGCTTTTGACTTAGAAATTCTACTGTTAGGAATCTTTCCAAAGAACATAGTCAAAAATATCAGATTGTAATTGCCAAATACTGAAAACAGCGCACATCTCCAGCAAAGGGGTATGACACCGTAAACTGTGGTGTAAGCACATGGTGAAGATTATCATGCAGCCACTAACAATGACTTCTGAAGAGGATTTAATGATGTCAGGAAGTGCATATGCCATAATGTTAAATGAAAAAGGCAGGATTACTGCTCTGATCGGTGGCGCAGCAGAGAGTATCGACCTGGGACACTGAGGTCCCAGGTCTGAAACCGTGGGATCACCAGCGTAAGCATGGGATTATCGAATACATGATCCTATGGCCACTGGCTTGAGCCCCCTCCCACTCCTCACCCCTGACCTTGGCACCATCGAGGCACATATGAGAAGCAATCTATGGACAACAAAAGTGACACAACTATGAGTTGATGTTCTCATCTCTCTCCCTTCCTGCCTGTCTCTCACAAAAGAAAAAAAGAAAAGCAGGATTACTAATAGTGTGATCTCCGTAAGAAAGCTTGATAGAGAGGTTGAGGTGCTTAGAAGAAACAGCAGAAAAAAAGTGCCTTGTACTGCTGTATCTGAATGATAGAATAGATAGAACTACGAGTGACTTCTTTTGTACTGTTCTAAAGTTTAAAATTTTTCTACCATGTGCCTATATTATTTAGAATTGACTGAGCTATATTAAAAAATTTTTTTAAAGCTAACGTTTAATTTAAACCCTCCCCACCGCCAGAAATATGCAAGGATTTTAAGTGAGTTGAAATTTCCTGGTAACTAGTAATTTTGTGCATTCTTTCCAGGTCAACTGGGGAGACTGCTGTCTCTGCCTTTGAGATCGACAAGATGTACACCCCCCTGTTCTTCTCCAGAGTGAGGGGCTACACCGCCTTCTCGGAGAGGCCTCTGTAGGGCCTCCCGCCCAGTCAGCGTCGCACGAACAAGAGCATAGAGCGCAAAGGAGCACCTAAGTTATAAATGTACATATCTGTATATATATATATCTGGAATTGGAACTTATTTTACCTTGTTGGAGTTCTTTTAAGAAGAGTATAAATTGATTATTATTTTTTAATTTAAAGAGATAGTTATTCTTAGGGTGTTTTGTTTTAAGATTAAGAAGTTGAGATTCCAAGTTGTTGAAACACATTTATGTTGTGAAAAACCTAAATATGAGCTTTAAATCGTGTCCTTTTCCAAGCAGATTTCTGTCCCTTGGGTCTTCTTCCTGATCACCCCCATATGTGAATGCGTCAGGGGAGCTTTACTGGGTCAGCATTTCTTTCACGCATGACAGAGTGTCTTTGCACTAAAGCCTCAAAATGTGAAAACCTGTTTTGGATCTGTTTTCAACTGTTTGACCAATAAAGATTATAAATAAATGTTTCTTTCAAAGAAATGTGTTTGGATGGCCTTTTTCAAACGGAATAATAAACATCCCTAGGGTAGCCAGCGAAGGCTCACAAACCATTACTTCACTTCATCCTCAATTTCTGTGTGCAGCCACAGACCGTAGAGATCTCTGCTGACCTCTTCCAAGCAGCTCTGAGAAGTGCGGCATTTAAGTGCGAAAGAAGAATCCCTCAGGACTGGAGCCCGTCAGCAAGATCATCCAGTCACCTTTGTTCTTAAAAGAACAGCGGAGGCTTGTGTAAACCGAGGTGTAACTTTTTCCAGAATTACAGTTGGGTGAGAGCTAGCCATTGAGTAAA
This sequence comes from Saccopteryx leptura, assembly GCF_036850995.1. NCBI lineage: Eukaryota > Metazoa > Chordata > Mammalia > Chiroptera > Emballonuridae > Saccopteryx > Saccopteryx leptura. The sequence goes on along the minus strand of NC_089503.1, from coordinate 367,964,722 downwards.
ATGTGCGTTACCTCCCTAGTATAAATACTAGTAGTAATTTCAGAGTCTACCAGATTCGGGTTTCTTTTTGGTGGTTCAGACCCAGCCAGAGTCAGTACTCATGTATTTTCTGAAGTCAACAGCTCCAACCACAGTCGCTCCCGAGTTCATGTTGTTGGTACAAGGCGCTTCATACATTCCTGCAATGCAGCACGGGACAGGCCTTTTATAAAGCTAGTACATGTTACGTTAAGGACGAAAACGAAATGTCTTTAGTTTGTGTACAGAAAGAAGAGAGTTCTACTCAGGTTGACTCTGCAGCAACCAGATGTGATGTATTCCTCAAGTTGGTAAAGGTGGGGAGAAACAACACGTCTCCAATGAGGCCGGCAGCTTTTCATGATATGACTGCTAGTTTTGATATACAGCGTGTCCGTAAAGTCATGGTGCACTTTTGACCGGTCACAGGAAAGCAACAAAAGACGATAGAAATGTGAAATCTGCACCAAATAAAAGGAAAACCCTCCCAGTTTCTGTAGGATGATGTGGCAGCATGTGCGCATGCGCAGATGATGACGTAACACCATGTATACAGTGGAGCAGCCCATGACCATGCCAGTCGAGATGTGGATGGTACAGAGGAAAGTTCAGTGTGTTCTGTGACTCGCTAAATTCAAATTCTTGACCAAAGTGCAACGTGATTATCGGCGTGTTTATAACGAAGCGCCACTACATAGGAATAACATTACTTGGTGGGATAAGCAGTTGAAGGAAACTGGCAGTTTGGTGGAGAAACCCCGTTCTGGTAGGCCATCAGTCAGTGATGAGTCTGTAGAGGCTATACGGGATAGCTACCTAAGGAGCCCTAAAAAATCTGTGCGTGAGCCCACATTGAACTGCACTGAATAGGTACGAAACTGGGAGTTTTCCTTTTATTTGGTGCAGATTTCACATTTCTATCGTCTTTGTTGCTTTTCTGTGACCGGTCAAAAGTGCACCATGACTTTACAGACACACTGTAAATGTTCATAGAACATTGGATTAGGACATAGTCAAATACAGCTAGAAAAATAGATTTCTAAGGAAAATGGAATTTGAAGACTTTTGCCACCTGTCCTTGGAGTAAATGACCTGTTGCTAACCAGCCAGTGACCACCAAGTTCAAAGGTTTCTTCGTGACCACTAAAGCAACTAAGTCACTTATTTAAGCTTGGAGAGCTGAAAGTGATTTTGTTCCAGTTTATATTTTTGTATATTTAAATTTTTAATACAAAAGCAATATATATATTTATATATTTTATTCCAATATATATATATGTTTACTGTGAGAATTATAGAATATGCAATGAATCAAAAAATAAGTCCTAACACCCAAAAGAGCAAATCATCTCAACTGACTTTCAGCTCGCCCCCAGAACTCAGATTGCCAGGCTTCTCATGAGGCAGGCAAGGGGAGGCACCCGCCCCTCCGCTCGGAGGCCTGCAGAGACTGGGACTGAGGTGCCTCCACAGGATAGTTTCCACCTTTCACTTTCCAATCAGCCGCCACCCTCCGCCCACACACACGGGCTCGAGTCAACATGTAGTGCCTCATTCTTGAGTATCAGCGGATGTGCTGGGAACACCAGGCATGGGAAGAGGAAGTCCCTAACACAAAGGAGAATCAAACTTGTTAAGCAGAAGAGGAACACAAAACAGGAAAGTACAGGTAGTGGAAAGTTTTTGAAAACTACCTATGTTTAGAGAGACGAAAGAAGAAATAGATCTGTGAAGTAAGGGGCGATAAAAAAAAAACTATAGGAAGACTTTTGGATATTACAAATAGCTAAATTTTTTAATTCAGACAAAACAAAGCTGGAAGTTATTGTAGAAATCACTTCCTGACCACCACCCACCCCAGTGTGGAGGTGAGGATTTGGGGAACAGAAAGGCAAAGTGGTTTTCCTATGGTGGTCAGACTGGGACTCTACCATCCAAGGAGACTCACGCAGAGCACCTGGCAGTAGCAAGCACTCGAGTTCTAGTCTCAATGTTCATTAAGAGTTTATTTGTAAATAACACCTCAGTAAAGCTGTTTAAAAAAATTGAGAGCTTATATGTGTTCATTGTGGAGCACAAGGCTTTAAGTTTATAGTGGTTGGTGCATTTATGCTCACAACACAAAGGTATTATTGCCCCATTTTGTAAGGACAGAAATGGACATTAAGAGTTTAAACTTGCTCGAGCTCACCCCAGTTCCTGAGCGGTAGAGCAAGAACCCTTGGTCGTCGCCAGGGCCAGGAGTCCAGATCGAAGGGAATCTCAGCACAACTCAGATATGTTATAATTTCCCCTGGAACTGAACCAAGGGCTTAGACCACCACTGCCTGGTTCAAACATAATTTGAACTACATACATAATTTTAAGATTTAAATTTCAAGACTTCTAGAGCCACCTTCACAAAAAAAAGGAACAGATGAAATCAATTTTAATAATATACTTTAATCCAACATTTCCAAAATAGTACCATTTCAATAGGCAATTAATATAAAAATTGTTCATGAACTGTTTTACACTCTTTAGATTCTAAACCTTTGAAATCTGGAGTGTAATTTACATTTACAGCACACTTCCGTTCAGATTAGCTACAGTTCAAGTACTTGATAGCCGTGTGTGGCGAGTGGCCACTGTAAGTGACAGGCACGCTCACAGTTCTCAGCTTGTGCAGCCAGCTGGCCACAGGGCAAGCCAGGCAGAGTCCATTAGCTCCCATTTCACCTCAGCCTCAGCAGGTGAAATTCCCTGTGACGCATTCCCTGACTCCACCAGAAAGTGTCCTTTCTTTCCAAAGGACCCCACCTTACTTCTTTCCTAGCAGTTACTCTGTTCCATTCTAGATTTTTATATGTCAGTGTCCCTCTACCAAATTCTGGGTTCTTTGATGACAGAGAGCATTCGTTTTAAATTCCCGTTTCCAAAGCGCTTGTGTGTTGTGAACATTCAGTAAAATAATCTCTCAGGAGCTCTGAACCCGAATCCACCATAAGCGATCCTTGCTTTATGAAAGAAAGGAATGAAAACATGCTTTTGCCACTAGGTGACACTCTTGTCCCAATCTTTTATTTTTGCTTTTCTTCTTCCTGGTCAGGGCTAAGGGGGAGCCGGTTTTCACCTTCACAAGAAAACAAGAGCACCCAAATCCCAATGATTGGGCCTTCAAAGATGCAAATGATGGGCTCGAAGAATGAAGGTGTGTGTCCAAAATGAATGTCAGCCTGGTGACAGCACTGACTCCTGCCATTGTAACTAACCAGGGAATCCGTTTCCTTGGCCAGCTTTCATCTGCCAGTTAACCTTGGCTGTTCAAGGAAACTGAATATCCTGTGTTAGAATGAGCAGGAAAGGGATCCTGGGATGAATCATCTGGGGAGGAGTGGTGGGGGGTGAGGTGGGTGAGGGGAGTGAGGAGGGGGTGGGGATGGAGAGGGGAAGATGGGAAGGGGCAGAAGAGAGGCCAGCCTGTTCTCATCTGACAAGCAAAATTGTGACTACTTCTTCTTTTTTTTTTAATGCTGATTTTTATTTATTTATTTATTTATTTATTTATTTATTTATTTATTTATTTATTTATTTATTTATTCCATTTTTCCAAAGCTGGAAACGGGGAGGCAGTCAGACAGACTCCCGCATGCGCCTGACCGGGATCCACCTGGCATGCCCACCAGGGGGCGATGCTCTGCCCCTCTGGGGCGTCGCTCTGTTGCATCCAGAGCCATTCCAGCGCCTGAGGCAGAGGCCACAGAGCCATCCTCAGTGCCTGGGCCATCTTTGCTCCAATGGAGCCTCGCTGCGGGAGGGGAAGAGAGAGACAGAGAGAAAGGAGAGGGGGAGGGGTAGAGAAGCAGATGGGTGCTTCTCCTGTGTGCCCTGGCTGGGAATTGAACCCAGGACTCCTGCACGCCAGGCCGACACTCTACCGCTGAGCCAACCAGCCAGGGCCATGACTTCTTTATACTTGGGAGGCCCTGCCCAGGGTAGAGATGTGCTCTATCACCATTAAATCCACTCAAAGATTCCGTGTCCGCACTTTCTTCTTGTGACTCCGATAGACATTTGGCTGTGGAATTCAGATTCACAAAAGCAGGCGAGGCTGTTCTAAGAGTGCCGACTGACAGCAGACTCAGTGTGTGTGTGATGTGTGTGGTCGTGTGTGTGCGCGCACGTGCGGCAGACTGAGAGGGGACAGTGTGGAACTTTCATCAACATAGGCTTCTTTCTGACAAAATGGATTCCTGCGCGGACTAACTTTTCCTTAAACACTGGAGTATATGCAGCCCAATCTATTGTGTGCATTATGTTGAAAACAGCTATGTAAGCAAGGTGACCATAGAGCCAATTCATTATCCAAATCAGGCCACATTCTAGTAGATTACACTGAGCTAAGAAGCATACTCTGGCTGTCCTGGGCAAGTTGGGAGGTATGGCCACTCTATACACAAGGCCATGCAAAGGCCCTGTGCCAGCTTTTTACCACTTGGAATGAAGAATATCTGTTCTGTTCTGGCTGACCTTCTGACAGAAAAGCAGAAAACACCTGTGTGTTTTCTAGGCTAGAAAGATGGCCACCATTGGATACGGCCATCTTCCCTCAGAATACTCAGCTTCTACATTCAGCTGACAGAGACTTCGGTGTCAGGAATCAACAGCTTGAAAAGGCTTGCCTCCGTATTTGGTTTCTACTTTTCTCATATCTGTTCTCAACTTCAGTCTGATTTCTTTCACACTTGGCTGATGGCTTCCAGGCCTGCACCTATACCACCAGGTTTAATGTGCACAGTGGCCGAGAGCCATCTTCCCCTGGCCTCATCTTTCCTTGAGGTGGAGAGCTAGAAGCAAGGTTTGCCCCCCTGCCTTGTTCCTCCTTCATTCCTGTGTTTGAGGCACCTGTCCTGTGTGATCACCTAGGGGAGGGGGCTCACTCGGAGCACTGGGATATGAGGAGCTGGTTGTGGGGTGTGGTGCAGAGGCCACAAATTAGACCAAAGGACACGCGCTCAGAGCACCTAGCACAGAGCCTGACATGCAGGAGATACTCAATAAATGCAAGCCAACTTTCCATCAGACCACTGTAACTCACACCCACGGGGCCTTCCCTGCCATCACTGTGTCCGCGGCACCCCTTGCTCAGGTGCCCCTGATTATAGCAGTTGGAGCGAGTGATAGCTACACGCATGGGCTCCTCTAGATGAAGGGCCTTTCAGCTATGCATCCTTCAACATGTAAACACAATGCCTTTGAGTTCTGGGAGTCCAGACAGGAAGGAAAGGATTGAATTCCCCAGACATGAAGGAGTAAGGTGTTCCCCTAACTCAGAAGGGAGAAGTAAGGAGGTCGCACAGAACAGTGGGAAGACCCCAGACTTGGGAATTTCAGAACCTTGGGTTTGAACTCCCACCCTTAGCAGCATTTATTGTCTTAGTCAAAGTCACCTACCACTTGAAGCTGTCTTTATAAATTAGGAATCATGATAACTACCTGCAGGGTTGCTGTGACAATAAAATACTATAGATGTTAAGCCCTGGCAAATAACAGGTTCTCTATATATGGAAACTATTAAGTAGGATTATCTAAAAGGACAGTAACGGTGAGTGGAGAAGATAGTTCTATAACTAGGACCCCCCAAAGGAAGATTCTAAAATCATAAATCTTGCAAAAAAAAAAAAGCACTAAGACTATACTGGTGACCTATCTCAACTGGGTAATTTATACAAGAACTCCTTTTATACCAGGGCAAGGAAGTTTGTGTCTAAGCAATGCCTGGGCTTGATCAATTGGTGGTAGTTGCTTTAAAAGGCTGGTTGAGAAAGATCCTGATGCTGAGTCTAAGCTCCGTAGGCAAGCCTGCCATGTCTGACTGACTCCTGATGCCTGCTCTGCCTACAGAATTGGAAGTACATAATTACCCTCTCTCTGCTCCTCACCGATCAATGGATAAGACTGCCCTTAGCACAAACAAGAATCTGGAGGTCTAGAGCAGCAATCGGCCTTTGGGTAGCTTAGGGGAAATAAATGGAAGGCATTGGTATGCCAAAGGCTGACACAAAAAGAAAGGTGCTCTCTGACCGGGCAGTGGCACAGTGGATAGAGTGTCGGACTGGGACACAGAGGACCCAGGTTCGAGCCCCGAAGTCACTGACTTGAGCATGGGCTCATCCAGCTTGAGCACAGGCTCACAAGCTTGAGTGCAAGGTCTCTGGCTTGAGCGTGGGATCATAGACCCGATAGTTGCTGGCTTGAGCCCAAAGGTCACTGGCTTGAAGCCCAAGGTTGCTGGCTTGAGCAAGAGGTCACTCACTCACTCTGCTTGAGCCCCCCTCCCCCACTGAAGATACATATGAGAAAGCAATCAATAAACAATTAAGGTGCTGCAACGAAGAACTGATGCTTTTTATCTCTCTCTCTTCCTGCCTGTCTGTCCCTCTGTCTCTGTCTCTCTCGCCAAAAAAAAAAAAAAAAAAAAAAAAAGGTGTGGAAGTTCCTGAGAAATCCATAATAGTATGGTAGGCAAATTTCAGTGATTTCCTGATTGTATACAGGAACAGCATAATTCTTAATTCTTCTCAGAAGTGCCTGAGAAATTACCTGGACGAGTCAAGAGAAAATAGGATCATTAAGAAGTTCCTTGAGCCTAGTTAAAGAGTAGAAGGAGAGGGGAAGCATTAAAAAAAAAAATACAAGGTAAAATGAAAGAAAATGCCCAACCTTGTCCTTGGGAACATTAGTTAAAGAAGCACAAGTTTATAACCCTTGAGCCAAAATGCCCAAGAGCAAGAAAGCTTTGAATGTCCTTAAATTTAATGTGCCTTCTGTAACCCAATGGCCTTTCTCTAATTGCTGAATGATATCTCAATACATCTATTCTGAGAACTCTAATCTTGAGAAGAATTGAGTAAGACAGAGTGCAGCCTGGTTCTTACTTAACGAGAGAGTACAGAAGATAACCTTTAAAGGGTCATGGAGACTATCAATAGAACATCCCTGTTCCTAGCCCTCTTCACCCCGCCCCCCTCCACCTCAACAAGAAAGAGAAGTCTCTGAAGCAGAAAACAAGAGTCTCAAAGCAGACCCGAGTTGGGAAAAATAATCTTGAAGAACTTGAGTCAGGAGAAATATAAAGGTCAGCACATTTTGTCTCAAGAAGAAACAAGTTTGGAACAGGCTTTTCTTCTTCTTCTACTGAGATTGTCACGAAGCAGATTTCTCTGGATGTGGGGACAGTCACCCATGTGGCTGCCATGCTGCTCGTACCCTTCCGGGTCAGCCGTCATGGAGGGAGTGTGGCACTGCTCTCTCCCTAACCCTTCTGGGACAGGACTATTCCTTTTCCTTCTCTTCCTGCATTTTCTGCTCACAGCAGAACGGGAAGCATCTGTGAATTTTCCAAACTTTTTGGGAAACGTTACTGAAAAGTAAAGTTTACAGAGCCTGACTCAATTCGAAAAGATGTATGTTCTAGACTCAATTCTTTCCTGTATTATTTTTTAGTAAATGCATATTTCAAAACCTTTTCTAAAATTTTACATAGACAATTAATTTTAATGGGGTGACATTGATCAATTGGAGTACAAAGATTCAGAGAAAACATCTCCAGATCATTTTGACATTTGATTATGTTATATACCCATCACCTAAAGTCAAATTGTCCTCTGTCACCTTTTATTTGTTTTTTATGCCCCTCCCCTCCCCCACCCCTCCCCTTTCCCCTCCCCGTGGTAACCACTGCATTCTTATCCATGTCCATGAGTCTCAATTTTGTGTCCCACCTATGTATGGAATCATACAGTTCTTAGTTTTTTCTGATTTACTTACTTTACTCCGTATAATGTCATCAAGGTCCATCCATGTTGTTGTAAATGATCCGATGTCATCATTTCTTATGGCTGAGTAGTATTTCATAGTGTATATGTACCACATCTTCTTTATCCCGTCTTCTATTGAAGGGCTTTTTGGTTGTTTCCATGTCTTGGCCACTGTGAACAATGCTGCAGTGAACATGGGGCTGCATGTGTCTTTACGTACTAATGATTTTGAGTTTGGGGGTATATACCCAGTAGAGGGATTGCTGGATCATATGGTAGTTCTATTCTTAATTTTTTGAGGAACCACCATACTTTCTTCCATAATGGTTGTACAACTTTACATTCCCACCAACAGTGAATGAGGGTTCCTTTTTCTCCGCAGCCTCACACTTGTTGTTACCTGTCTTGTTGATAATGGTTAATCTAACAGGTGTGAGGTGGTATCTCACTATAGTTCAAAACCTTTTTTAATTATAGAATTAATATATCCATCTTGGAATGTTCCAAGAAGCATTCTTAGTATTTACTTGCCAGTTTTTCACCAGGAGCAGTACTGAGAGAATTTGGGATGGGGGAGGGAAGGGTGAGTGGCCACATGGTGAGAAATGGGGTGGGTGATGGAAAGTGATGTTTGTGAGCACACTGTAGCTTTTACGCCTTATGACTGTTGATATGGTAACACTCATGGTAGGGCTGGGGACTGTGTGATTGAGATTAGACTTCTCCAATGTGTCCTTGCAGGTAGCTAGGTCTTTCACCAACTATCATCACTGTTTTTTATGGTTTGAGAAACATTGTCTTTCAAAGCCTAGTTTCCTCAGTGGTACAGTAGGTAGACCTCTGTTTGCACCAGAAAAATTATGTACAGTTCCCTGCAAACTAGGGATAAAACAATGATATCAAAGCCTACGTAGTATAGCATATACAGACAGTGCCACTGAACCTTAAACCTGGGCTCCACCCCTCTGCCTCACTGCTAGACCGAGGCAGGCAGTGACCACCAGACTTAGAGTGATGACGGAGTTCAGAAGGAGACGACTCAGGGTGAATCGGCTAAGACTAGCTCCGTTTCCTGACCGCTGAATTATTCCCCAGGATTCTCTGTTCCGTCCTACGACAATGTGGTCAAGGGCAGGAATTCTCAGAAAGTTGCAGGCACCTCAAGAAAACAGTAGGTATACTGTCCAGGAGACGAGGCAGAGTTTTACAGCCCACCCCTCTGCAGTTAGTGGATTGAAACTGCCTCTTTTCAGTTACCCCAGCTACCACTGCCTTTCCTAAGGGCCTGTGTTGAGGTTGATCCTGTGTGTGAGCCAGGAAACCAGCCAAGAGCCTTTTGGACTCAGGGAACGGGATGAGGGGTGGGTGCCTTTCAATGAGGGAACAGGGAAGTATGGTTGTTCCTCACTCACCAGCCATGTGGATTGGAACCCATTTTCTGCACTTTCTCTAGCTCTGGGTTTCTCAACCATAGTACTGCTGACATTTGGGGCTGGATGATTCTTTGTTGAGGGAGAGGATGGGCTTTTCTGTCCGCTAAAGGATGTTTAGTAAGATCCTTGGCCTTTACCCACCAGATGCCTGAAGCAACCTCTTCTCCCAGTTGTGACAACCAAAAATTTCTCCATGCATTGCTAAATATCTCCTGAGAGGCAAACATCACCCCCACCCTATACCCCGTTGAGAACTACTGAGTTAACCCTATAGGAGAGAGAACTAACCAGAAAGCTTGAACAAGTTTGCTGGTAGTTGGAGAGGTGGTTTCGGGGACAGCTTCCCTTTGGGAGTCAAACTCACTCTCCATCAAGATCCAGCTGAAATGTGGCTCACTTTCCTTAAATGTTTGGCCTTAGGTTCCGAGGACAAGTTCCTTCATCCTTGATCTGACCCAAACAATCTCCAAGATCTCTGTGTGACGCTTTTCTGCCTCCCCCGGTTCTAGAGGAGCTTCCTGCCTCTCAGTCCGGCATCGACAGACTGGGGCTAGCCCTGTGTGCACCTGCGCAGTCGTGTCATTGAAATGTCAAAGATGAGTTCCTGCCCAGTCCTGGGCCGCCTCATGTCAACCTTCTTCACCCAAGACAGTTCCCACGGATGGCTATTCTTTGTCTCCTGGTCAATTCCATCTCAGCCATTGTGTTAGTTTTCTTTTACTGCTGCAACACATTGCTGTAAACTTAGTGGCTTAAGAGAACACAAATGCTTTGACAGTCGGAGGTCAGCAGTTGACATGGTCTCGCTGGCCTAAAGTCCAGGTGTCTGCAGGGCGGCGTTCTTTCTGGAGGGTCCAGGGGAGTGCTTCGCTTGCCTCTTCCAGTGTCTAGAGCCCACCTCCATTCCTTGGTGTCCGGCTCCCTTCCACGTTTTTCAAAGCTGGCAACAGTGCATCTCTCTGCCTCCTCTTCCTCGTGATGTCTCTCTCCCTCACTCTGACCACAGCTGGGAAGGGTTCTCCATTTTCCAGAATCAAGGTGACTAGATTGGGCCCACCTGGACCATCCAGGGCGTCTCTCCATCTGAAAGTCCTTAGCTTAATCATAGCTGCAAAGTCCCTTTTGCCACGGTCATTGGGATTAAGACATGGACATCTTTGGAGTCGGTATCCATCATTCTGCCTACCACAGCCGTGACCAGTGCCTGGGCTATATCAACCTCGCTCAGACTCTACGCCTCCATTCCTAGTGGTCTGAGTGTGGGTTGCAAGCTCCGTGTTTCTCTGTGTTTTCAGAAGGCAGCATCGTTAGGTCGATGTCAGCCTCAGCATGTACCAGCAGCTCAGCACCCGTGACTATACCCCTGAGCATCATGCATTCAGTCTACCTTTTTTTTTCTTCATTTTTTTTTTTTTTTTTGACAGGGATAGAGAGAGTCAGAGAGAGGGACAGACTGGGACAGACAAACAGGGAGGGAGAGAGGTGAGAAGCATCAATTCTTTGTTGCGGTATCTTAGTAGTTCATTGACTGCTTGTTCATTGATTGCTTTCTGATATGTAGCCCCCCTTGACTTGGGGGCTACAGTGAGTGACCCCTTGCTCAAGCCAGTGACCCTTGGACTCAAGCCAGCGACCCTGGGGTCATGTCTATGATCCCACAATCAAGCCAGCGACCCTGCACTCAAGCTGGTGAGCCCACACTCAAGCCGAATGAGCCATGCTCCAGCCGGTGACCTCGGGGTCTCGAACCTGGGTCCTCCGTGTCCCAGTCCAATGCTCTATCCACTGCGCCACCATCTGGTCCAGCACATTCAGTCTACCTTGCTTCAGTTGCCTGTGGATGAGTTGTGTTACTTCCACAGCCCCAATCCCTTTCCTCTGGTGCCCAGAAATACGAAACTGCAGGTCTCACTCCCTAGCAGGGGTGTCTAAAGCTAGGTCAACCCCACCTTCTTGTCCCACCACCCATAACAGCCCAGACGGCTCTGGACCAGCTGGCGTCTCCTCCCATTGGCCAGCCCACTTGCCGCATCCAAACCTGTGTCTCCCCCACACCCCATCCCTTCTCCACTTACTACAAGACGCCAGGGCCACAAATGGCTCATGAAAAATGTGGATAACGATAAGCAAACACAAATAGTGACTCACTGGGGCCTCACAACCCTGTGAAGCAGGGGCTACGTCCTCTCCTCCCGGTGAGAGGCACAGAGATGGTTAGTAGCTTGCCCAGTGAGTGCATGGCCCTGGGATTTATACCCAGTCAAGCCGGCTCCGGGCCTGTGCCTGGTCCCCTAGGCTACCGTGCCTCTCCCAACAGGAAACTATCACACTATCTCGGGAAATGAAGTGCTTCCTCCTACCCGGATGCACTCACACTTGTCAGGAGCAGAGTGGAGTGTTTTGTCCAAGGCAGAGGAATGCACCTGCCCAATGAGGACACATACAGATTGGGAACCCAACACTAAAGGTTTGTTCTGGTTCTACTCTTCACTGGCCGAACTGTTTTAGGCCAATAATGAGCCATCCCTGCACTTCAGTGTCCCCTTCCACAGAATAGGGTGACAGTAATAATACCATAGTCCCAGGGTGGTGGTGAGGATCAAAGGAAATAAGGGATGTGGAAGTGATCCGGTGTGAGGTACTATTCTTGTTCGAGCCTGGGCTGCATGCTTGTTGAGAATAAACCTGGGACAGAGACGTTGCTGGCTCTCATGTGGCACCAACCATTAGGCAACACCTATTCCTTCAGTACAGGGCTTTTCATTCATTGTCACTGCCTAGGTCAGGACCTTGTCACCTCTTGCTTGAACCTATACAGCAGTCTTCTACCGGGCACCCTGTTTCCATTCCTGCCCCTACCAATCTACATGCTATCCCCAGATCAGTCTTCCTGAGTCACAGCCTTGCTCTGTTATTGCCAAGTTTCAACCCTCTCTGGCTTCACTTTTTACGGCAGGGTCTGCAGGGGGCCACCCATGAGCCAAACGTGCGGACGTGGCTCTCCGGCCGCTGTGTGACTTGTCTGAAGGGGAACTGCACACCGAGCTCTGGCTGACTGTCTCCATGAGGCTAGATCTTCTCAGGTTTAAAGAGAAGCTAGAAATCTGGGTGGTATGTGAAATGTCCATATTTTTTAACGTTGGTTCAAATGGAAAAGACACACACACACACACACACACACACACACACACACATACACACACACACACTCTACAGGTCAAATGATGGCCATCTGCAAGAAGCATAGAATCAGCCAGTGTTTGACTGCTGGGGCACAGGCTAAACCAAAACCAGAGCTTTGTATGCTAGGCTCGGGATGAGTCGACAATGACCTACCTTTCCTGTCTTCTCTCCCGCTCGGGTCCTCGGCCAGCCAAGAGGAGTTCCCATTCCCAGGCCACCCGAGGCTCCTCTTTGCCCCTGTACCTTTGCTCTGTGGGCACTGGCATGCCCTTTCTCCTCATTCCCCCGGCTCCACCATGAAAGTTATTATTCTCCAGGAAGCCTTCCCTGATTTACCCCTAGCCAATGAATAATTCAATAATTACAACAGTCTACTTCCCCTGGGCCTCTAACGTACTCCCAAAGGTTTTACAGGAAAAATACAAAGAACTGTAATTTCACCTCTGTTGTATCTTCTGCCATATCCTGGCATGCACACACATCAGAAGGCTTCAGAGAAGGCTGCGATACTAAACTATCAGCAACTTGTATGCAGGGCCCCCTCCCCAGTGACTCCCCCTCCCCGCCACCACTAAGCTCCAGGATTGGCTTGTAGGTGTTGGGTGAATGTCAAGGCTTCTCGGAAGGTGTGACTTTATGGGATTAAGTTATAATAAACTATGAGTTTATTATTCAGCCAGGCTAAACTCAAACCCAGATGACTATGGCTGTTGACTCGCCCGGTTTGAATTGAATCCTTGTGTTTGCTACAAGCAGAGTAAAACTCCCCCTCCTCTTTGCAGCTCCTCCATAGGGCTGTACTCTTCCCATTGCATGGCCGGCATCCTCGGTCACTGGGGGTCGCAGACCAGGGGAGCTGAATGAGCAAAGCACCCTCCCTGCTTCCCTTCACAGAGAGCGTGGATCCAGGTGCTCGCCCTGCTGATGGGTGAGGAGATGCCGGTATCACCTAGGATACAGGAAGCGATACCCTGGGGAAGCAGGTCCTGGATTCGATGAATCCACATGAGTACTGATATTGCTACCATCTGAAAAGGTGAGATCCCAGAGAGGCCTCCGAGGTATTCAGATCAAAGGAGGAAGCCGAGGCCTGGGGAAGTGTGGCTTGCCCACGGACAAGGCAGGCTGTGCCCCAGCTAGGATTCAGCATCTCTAACCCCCACTGTGAAGACTTTATTCCACTATGCCATAGACTTCCCATTTGCATTTAAAATGTTCTGATAAAAACGCAGGTGAGATAGCACAGGGCCACGGTTTTCATAAACTCCGATCTTGTCGCTGTGCAGAAATGGGCTCCCGATTTGTGCTGAATGTAGTGTTCGGAGGGTAACCTTGGCTGTTCCTCCAGCCATCCCTTCCTCAGTGCAGCTTCCTTAGCGGAAGGTAGATCAGTGGCGTGCACCCACACATTTCAAGCTCCTAGCAAAATACTTGTCACAAGTGTGGACAAAATGAGAAAACACTCACAGGTAGTTTACTGCCAGGCATCGTGCTCTGCTCCCCATCACAGCTTGCCATAGTTCCGTGGAAATATTCAAATGAGGAAGAGCTACCATTTAATTTAAAAAGGTTTCTTTTACACTTACTGCTATTTTCCAAAACAGGAGATTACATTGTTTCATTCTCATGCCCACTCTGGGAACCACCCCTGCAGAGTAAGTCAATGTTGGGAGAGATCTACTGATGCTAAGACCATGATTTTATAAACAAGGAAACTGAGGCTCAAAGCAACTCAACATCACTCATCAATAATTTGCAGTCAAATCAATGCACCAGAGACACTATTCTAAGCTCTGGAGATACAACGGTGAGCAGGACACACACAAGCCTTGCCCTCAAATTGCTTCTAGGCTGGCAAGAAAGAGAGGTTTGATAGTTACAGGAAATTGAAGGAACACAGAATCTGTCACTCTGAACTACACCACCTTGGCATAAGGATTGTTTTCATCTGAGTGCAAGTGAGAAACAGTAGACTACAGAAAAAGCTTTCTTCCTTCCCTGTTTGCCTAAAAGCCAGACATCAATTTCCCTTTGGAAGGTGCCCCCCCACCCCCACACACACTTCTAGTACCAGCAAGAGCAGGCTGACTCTTAATTAATTACTGCAGAAGACTGGACTCATCAGTCCAGAGATGGCACCGACAGGAATCTATATAACAAACCTTACGACAACAACCCTTACCGTCCATGAGTGTCCCCATATATTTACCTTCCTATAAGTTGTGACCCCTAGAGACTCAGAACCCTTTTTCTGTGCCTTGTCACTTCTCTATAAATGCATTCTCTTTTGTGTGAGCGTGTGGGTCTGACCATCTCTTTGGGAGTTTTTATTTCCTTTCTGGGAGGCCCTCTGTATGCACATGGAATAAACCTTTTTATTCCATTCATCTGACTTTGGCAGCTGGATTTCCAGGGTGCCAGTCACAGAATCTGAGAGCCTAGAGGAAAACATATCCCTTCCCTGCAAACTCTCCTGACACTTCAGCCCAAGCCCTTTCCACCCGTCCACAGTGCTGATGCCACTCTCCCAAGTCAGCAGGGAATGAGATGTCCCAGGTCCGTTGCTCAGTCCTCGAACCTTAGCTGCTCCTTTTACCCAACCCTGACCTTGTCACCACCCTGGCTGCTTCCCTAAAACTTGCTTTATTTTATGAGGCAGGGCTGGAGACCCCCCTCGATCTTGGGATGGCCAGCGTTTTGGGGGTTTCTCACAGGAGCAGCTTTCGGGGCGAGAAGCCCAAAGCAAGCTGTGTGGCATGTGTCATATATATGTTGTGATGATGTGGCCCAGCCAGGGAAAACCAGACCCCAAGGAGAGATACAGCTTCAAAGACGTTTTTGCTTACGGTATAATTACTTAGTCATGCAAACAACGCCAGGCCTGGGTGGTTTCGGAGAAATGCCAAGCATTTCTTAAGGACGTTATCGTTTAAAGTCAGCCTTGTGACTCTGTCCATCCAAAGCATGTTCGACATCCGGGCCCAGAATTCTTCACCTCAGCCCAGAATGTCATGTCTCTGTCCAACGGTTAAGCTCTGGCGGCCTTTGTCATCAGAGAGCCAATAAAATCCAGCAGGAGAAGCCACAGCTACTTTGATGAAACAGGCTGATGAAGACAGAATGACAACTGATCTGCAAAGACACGTGCATGCCTGTGTGTGTGTGTGTGTGTGTGTGTGTGTGTCTGTGTGTCTGTGTGTGTGTCTGTGTGTGTGTGTGTCTGTGTGTGTGTGTGTGTCTGTCTGTGTGTGTGTGTGTCTGTGTGTCTGTGTGTGTGTGTGTCTGTGTGTGTGTCTGTGTGTGTGTGTCTGTGTGTGTGTGTGTCTGTGTGTGTCTGTGTCTGTGTGTCTGTGTGTGTGTGTGCATGCCTCTGTGTGTGTGTGTGTCTGTGTGTGTGTGTGTGCCTGTGTGTGTGTCTGTGTGTGTGTGTGTCTGTGTGTGTGTGTGTCTGTGTCTGTGTGTGTGTTTGTGTGTGTGTCTGTGTGTGTGTCTGTGTGTCTGTGTGTGTCTGTGTGTGTGTGTGTGTCTGTGTGTGTCTGTGTGTGTGTGTCTGTGTGTGTGTGTGTCTGTGTGTGTGTGTCTGTGTGTGTGTGTGTGTCTGTGTGTGTGTGTGTCTGTGTGTGTGTGTCTGTGTGTGTGTTTGTGTGTGTGTGTCTGTGTGTGTGTGTGTGTGTCTGTGTGTGTGTGTCTGTGTGTGTGTGTGTGTGTCTGTGTTTTGTGTAACCATGGGATATTGCAGAGGGGGCTTTGCCCGCCTTAATAGGGGAAACTTGATAAATGTCACAGGATGTCATGAGTACGAGCCACAGCCCCGATGTCCCTAAGCACTGTGTGACAGGTGCAATCACCCAGGTGTGAGTTAGGCTCACCTGTTTGGGTGTCAGATGTGGTTGCTTGCTTTAGCAGTTTGTCCTGAAGTCTGTCCCACCTGCTACGAGGCAGTCCCTCTTCCTTCTGCCTCTGGAGCCAGGGAGCCCTGAAGGCGGGTCGGGAGCTCTACGACAGCGAACTTGAGCACTTCCACGGCTGGGCTGCAGGCGTGCTCAGATAGGACTGAGAGGCTCGAGGAGGTGGGGAGGCTTGTTGCAAGGGAGGCTACAGGGAGGCCCAGTGAGGACCCTAGTGGACAAATGACCATACTGCCAAGGAGAATGGCGGAAAGCCCAGGCTGGGCACTGAGACTTGGTCCTGGAAGAGAGTGTTGGAGGGCGGCGCAGCCTGCTCACCACTCTTGCCCCCGACCCCACCTTCCAGCCCAGAGCGCCCCTCTGCGGTGAGATGCCCCTGGGAGCAGCTGTGTGAGAAGCGGGCACAGGGGGCGCAGGGGGGCTGCCCCTGGTGTCGTTAACTCTGGTAACGTCACCTCGCTGAGCTGGGGACTGGAGCAGGCCGTGAGGGTGGCCCAGAGCACCGATGCTCCCTCCACAACCCAAGCGTGTCAGCCAGGTTGTAGCCCCGCACTGCTGCGGGCACTCACAGGGCAAGGGAGGATGGCAGAGATGTGGGCAAAGGCCCGGTGGCGCCAGAACAGCGCGGAGAAGCAGGTGGATGTGGGTGAGAGAGCACAGCGCAAGCAGGCAGCAGCCCGGGAGGGGTGGGAGTGCGAACAGCGATGGCCTGTGAGCTGCACCTTACAACACTTTAATTTCATACACCTAAATATTGCAATACCGTTACCACCATACCATTAGCTAACACCTCCATAGATCAGGTTAGTGATCATTTTCTGGTTTTTCTGTGGTGAGAACATTTATCATCTCGTCTCAAGTGCCATATGATTTCTCTCATATGTGAAATCTAATGAGCTAACAAGCAAAATAGAGACAGACTCACACACAGAGAGTCAATTGACAGATGGGGGAGGTGGGGGGCTGGATGAGGGAGGTGGAGGGATAGAGCAAAAAACAATAACAACAACAGCTTGCGGGCATGCTCAACAGTGTGGTGATTGCCAGGAGGGGAGAGGAAGAGGAGGGTGTGGGGGGGAAATGGTGATGGACAAAGAGTTGACTTGGGGGGGGGGGTTGAACACATAATATGCTGTACAGAGATGTTATAGAATTGGGCACCTCAAACCTGTATAATTATGTTAACTAGTATCACCCTAATAAATTTAATTAAAATAAATAAATAAAATGGAAAGAAAGGCAAAAGAAAATGTCTCTTAGCAACTTTCAGGTACACAATACAGTGTTGTTAGATACAATGACAATGCTGTGCTTTAGAAATCCAGAACTTATTCACCTTCTAACTGCAGAGTTTGTACCCTTTGACCAACATCTCCACAACTCCCCTTTCCACACACACACACAGGCTCGTACTTTTAGCTAACCCTTACTTGGTACTGCATCCTGAGTATCCTTATAAGTTAGTGTTTTTCAACCAGTGTGCCGTGAGCCATGGTCAGGTGTGCCATGGGGAAATTAAAAACGGGTCCCCAAACTACAGCCGGCGGAGGCTATTTATCCGGCCCACCGCCAGCCGCCTCCATCCGAACATAAACATTCCCCTCACAATCCCTCCAGCTATCAGCGACAGGAAGAGTGGAGGCACAGGGAACGCTCACTGACCAATCACCTTCTAGGATTCATCCCGACCACTAGCGATGAACCAATAGTAGGCCGCCTCTCATCCACACCCAGGAAGGTCCCTGCTCAGGCTGCCATGCACTTGTCATTGTGTGGCCGCGGCCAGTAGTTGAAGCTGCTACTGCTCCCCATGGTCCCGATTTCTAATCCTGGTCAGGACTGGAGGTAAATGTTGCCACCACTAGATGAAGCCTCAGCCTCAGCTGGTTATGTCTATCCTGATGGTGTATATAGATATTTGACCTTTTTCTTTTTAAAAGAGGCCCCCGCAGAGGGTGATATACAATGCATCACAATGTTATCTAACTTTAAAGCTAAAGTTTGCTGATCTTCCTTTGGACAGTTTTTGGTTATCTGTTGCCAAGGAGTTCCCCATTCTGGCCAACAAAGCTATTTTGACATTGCTCCCGTTTTCAACCACATATCTATGTGAGCTGAGCTTCTCAAGCTTGACTGCAATAAAAACTAAAAACAGAGAGAGACTGAGAACTGTTGAGGAAGAGCTTCGTGTGTGTCTTTCTACCATTCCTGCCAGGATATCCCTTTTGTGTTCATCGAAACAGGCCCAGGTTTCACACTAAGTGAGTATAAATACATTTAGAAACTATATTATTAACTATTTGTATATGTACTATATTAGAGTGTCATTTTGTGTCATTTTGGTAGGTGGTGTGCCCCAGGATTTTGTAAATGTAAAAAATGTGCCGCGGCTCAAAAAAGGTTGAAAATCACTGTTATAAGTTACATAACATCTCAGAGCCCGGTTTTCTTGTTTGTGAAATAAAGACAATACCACTTTCTACATCGTTGTTTTGAGGATTAAATAAGGTAATGTGCAGAAAGCATTTGGCACCATGTCTAAGATGTTCTGTGCTCTCAAGGAAAAGTCCCGGAGTATTTAACCTTCTCTCCCAGCCTTTGTGAAAAGACTTGCAGCGTCTCAGAGTGAAGTTTCAATAGCTCGTGGACTTCAGTGCCTCAGTGGGTTGTTCTCCATCTCCCTTATAACCAGAGCAAAACCAACGGGACCCAAGAGGAAGACAGTCCCTGGAGGGTCTGCCTTCCAAGGGCATATAAAGAATCTCAGAGGACAGGGAACTGAATCTAAGTTACTTAATCTCCCAGCGAAGAGGGCGGTGTGCCGTTCCCACTGTGTGCACAAGAAGGAGCAGGTGTGCTGGCAGGAAGTCCTGCAGAGGCGCGGGAAGGAACAAGAACTGCCAGGCCTTCGCACCTCGCCCTGCGGCAGCCCGCAGGACCCCGTGTCTCTAGGTTACTGTCCCATTATTGTATTTTACACTATACCAAAGAAACACAAGTTCTCTAAGACGGATGGGGGAAAAAAACAACAACCCTGAGGCTTAGCAGAGGATGCTTAGATTCCCAAATTAATTTTTTTTTTTTCTTAGCAGGGCAAAAGGTAGCTAGGAAAACAAACCCGTGGGATATGTTACTTGTCTTCTGGTCCAGGAAACACTGCTCTGGAATGAATATTTGCATGATGACAGAACAAACCACTGAGGTCATCCAGGGCCAGAGACCTCCTTTCTTACAGGAGAACGCTCTCATTTCTAAGGGAGGGATTCTGTCAGAAGCTGGACAAATTCTTCTTCTTCTTTGGAAGCTCAGATTGCAAGTTTGGGAATTGGTTCTGGTTTTAAAGTTCATCTCATCTTATTTCCCTCAGTCACCACGTGCAGTTACTTACCTTCCACTCCAGCTCACCCCATCCTCCCCTCACCCCAGTTTTGAATGGTCTCCCTCTCTCTCTCTCACTCGTCCTATGAGCTGGGAGGGACCTGTGGTTGCCAAGTCACTCAGGTCCACCTTCCAACCACGCCCTGGTGTCCAGGTCGTTTCGCTTTGACTCTTACTACACCTTTCCACCTGTTATGTTCTGCGCTGTAACTTTTATAGGTCTTTTGTAATTTGAGTGCGGTTGATTTTCAAAGTCGGAAAGCGCTGAACACTGTTTACATCATTGAGTCCATGGAAATAGCTCCCTGCAGGGCCACACAGGGCACAGGGTTGATTTTTTCTTATCTTTAGGTTTATCTTTCTAGCATCAAGATCAAATGTCAGTCTTCACCTTAGAGCGCCTTTAGAGGTTGGCCCCCAAAAGGCAAGCGTGTGAAGGGTTTTATTCTGGAAAACAAGAGCCGCAAGTAGAAGCCTAGTTCTCCTAGAACAGATAATTCCATATCTTTTGAGACAATTCTTGGGTTTTATGTTTATTTTCTTTTATTCCCCAAGGGACGTGTTTGGATGAACATCGGCTGAGAGGGGGCCTGCCTGGTAACAGAGGGGGCCTGCCTGGTAACAGCTGACCTGAAGGACCCCCTATCCTTCCCACCCCTACCCTGCAGCTCAGGGACACCAGCTCACCTGCCTGGTAACAGCTGACCTGAAGGACCCCCTATCCTTCCCACCCCTACCCTGCAGCTCAGGGACACCAGCTCACCTGCCTGGTAACAGCTGACCTGAAGGACCCCCTATCTTTCCCACCCCTACCCTGCAGCTCAAGGACACCAGCTCACCTGCCTGGTAACAGCTGACCTGAAGGACCCCCTATCCTTCCCACCCCTACCCTGCAGCTCAGGGACACCAGCTCACCTGCCTGGTAACAGCTGACCTGAAGGACCCCCTATCCTTCCCACCCCTACCCTGCAGCTCAGGGACATCAGCTCACCTGCCTGGTAACAGCTGACCTGAAGGACCCCCTATCCTTCCCACCCCTACCCTGCAGCTCAGGGACACCAGCTCACCTGCCTGGTAACAGCTGACCTGAAGGACCCCTTATCCTTCCCACTCCTACCCTGCAGCTCAGGGACATCAGCTCACCTGCCTGGTAACAGCTGACCTGAAGGACCCCCTATCCTTCCCACCCCTACCCTGCAGCTCAGGGACACCAGCTCATGGCCTCTCCAGAGTCCTGCCTCCTCCGTTCCCCCTGAGCCTCCTCAATACAGGTCAATATGCACTCCATCCACTCCCCACCACCCAGAAATTTGCTGACATTTCTGATGCATTTGTAATCTCCCTTATGTTTTCTTGGCTCATGAGTTAATTATATTTCTGTACTTTATTACTGACATTTAATAAGGTCTCAAGAAGAGGGGGCAAAAGCATACATATGGTCTGCCACTCTGAGCTCAATGATAAAGGACTTTAATGTTTTTATGCCAAACAAAGGTAGTAGAACTAGTTCCTACTTTGGACATGTTATTCTTACTACATGTTCACTGACATCAGAATAATAGTCTCCATTGTTGATTTTGAGTAGTCCTTAATATCTCTTTACTTGTGGGCCATTCTACGTTAGTTACACACACTGAGCATTCCCAGGAGCCTTGTGCTGAGCCGAGCTCTACACAGGATATGTACGGATTACACATATAGGTCCTGACAGCATCAAAAATAAATTACAGTGCTGTAGTAATTAGTGGTATCCATGTTCCCATTTTAGTTGCCTTTTACATTTTTCTACTTGTACTTTATCTTGACTTGACTAGATCTGGACCCCTTCAGTCATGTATTGTCTTATAACTTTCTCTATGCCCAAGTATGGTGTTTGGATCAGTCACTGCTCAGTAAACATAGTTGACATCCTTTCACTTGGCAAGCATGAGCATAGTGTTCAGGGAGAGTGTATTAGTCGGTGCCCAATGAAAATTGGTTGTGTACAATACCCAACTAAAAGCAATTCCAAAAAGAGCACCAGAGGCCCTGGCTAGTTGGCTCTGAGATAGAGCGTTGGCTTGTATGTGGAAGTCCCAGGTTCAATTCCTGGTGAGGGCACACAGAAGAAGTGACTATCTGCTTATCCTCCCCTCCCTCATCTTTCTCTCTCCTCCCACAGCCATGGCTTGAATGGTTAGAGCAAGGTGGCCTTGGGCGCTGAGGATGGCTCCATGGCCCCACCTCAGGAGCTAAAATAACTCGGTTGCCGAGCAATGGAGCAGAGGCCCCAGATGAAAAGAGCATCACCCAGTAGGGAATTTGCTTGATGGATCCCGGTCAGGGCACATGAGGGAGTCTGTCTCTCTGCCTCTCTCTTACTGAACTTAAAAAAAAAATAGAGAACCAGAAAAAGAAAAAAGAGGCAATGATTGTTTTTAACAAAGTTGAAGATTTTATTATTCGACTATTCCTTGTTTTCCTGCAAGGCCATTGCTTCACTGTATCAAAATAGCAGCAGCAAACACAATATGTTGCAAAATTAAGGTAGTATTGTTTGTCATCTGACACTGCACAACTAATAAAAACTTATTCCACTGCCAATCATTCCCAGTAGAAAATCATTAAATATTTTGACCCAACTTCAAAGACGGATGTAAGAAAGTTATATTATACAAGGCTTATGACAATGTTATCTTGAATTACATAATTTTTATAACTAGTTGTGACCACAAAATAATTTCAGGAATTCTGAATATTCAAATGGTTGCCTAGCCTAAATATCATAAGGTATTGTGAACAAGACGCATATTGTGTTCATCTGCAATAATTAGAAAGTCATGAAGAATTTTCTTCCTGTAGCATTAAAGTAGTTTCTTTTTCCATTGGTACTGCTACAAAGTTGCTATTTTAAATCTTTTATCTGTCACTAATTTAAGACAACTATGCAAAAGTTGTTTCACATTACTTTATTCAGGGGGTTTCATTTTCACTCTTCAAGAGAGTTTGTGTGTTTCTCATGTGCTTCTTCGCTCATTGGTTCATCTAGTTCTGCCGGCTTAGTCGATGTCATCTTGATCAGCCAACCATCTTCATAACAAGATTTGTTGACAAGTCCTGGATATTCTGCAAGAGCTCCGCTCATTTCACTGATAGAGGAGACTAGAGTTCACTAGCAGCTTTCACACTTTTCAAAGCACCAAACTTATCCTGTTTGTTCAAACAAGCTTCCTGTGCAAAATTGCTGATTCTTGCTATTCTAATACCATTTTCTGTATTATTTTATTCATTCATGTTTTTCTATGAATTTATGCCCCAAGAGCAGATCAGGGCCAGTGTGCAGTGACCAGATGCTGCTGCTCTCAGACCCCAGGGTAACAATGGTAATATTATTATTATTTTTAAATGCAAGAACATCTCTCAGAACTGAAAGAAACGAATGATCAGAGTAAAAGTATCAAGAAAGGCCTTGAACAATAAATAAAAAAGAAAAAGACCCACACCAATGCTCATTATCATGAAACTTTAGTTAACTAGAGGTAACAAAAATATCCTAAAAGCTCCTAAAAAAAAAAAAAAAAAAAAAAAGGAGTAGGCCATATTTATAGGACCAGAAATCAAAATGACATCCACCCTTCTCAACAGTAATGCTGGAGGCTAGAAGACAATAGAGCAATGACTTTAAAATTTTTGAGTGGAAATGATTTTCCACTTAGACTTCTCAGCTAAACGCTCACTCATGTATGAGAATAGAATTAAGACATTTCAAACATGCATATGGGCTCAAAAAAATGTATCTTCCACCTACCTTTCGTTAGGGAACTAGTGTGACATGTGCTCCATCAACACTAGGGACTGTACCAAGAAGGAAAAAATACGGAATTCTGGAGAAAAAAAGAGGAAAGAAGGTCCAAGAACGATGGGGAAGAGCAACAACACGCTGACAGCAAAGCAGCAGGATTAGTGAGCACTCTGTCCACATTTGAGGAGATAGAAGGTTCCAGAAAGACTTTAAGAAAAATATAAGTTATATAAAGAAAAGGGCTTTTATTGCTTGGCCAGTGTTTCAGGATAAACTATTGTTGGTTATATAGGAACTAAGCACTGAGATGAGACAATTACACAATTATCAACTCCAGAAGAAACAAACTGTTGTCTAAAAAAGGAAATGCAAGTCTAGAGTCCCAAAGAGCCTTGCTGTAAGCAGTCACAGAAGCTGTAATCTGGATATTCATTTAACCAAAGATTGTGATAAAACCTTCAACAAATGGTGCTGAAACAATTTAATATCTACATGCAAAACTAAAATTAAGCTCAACCCTGGTTACCTTATACCACGTACAAGAATTAGAAATGGAACAATCACTGAAATGTAAGAGCTAAAAATATAAAACTTCTAGAAGAAAATCTCTATGACAATGGATTAAATAGGACACAGTAACTGGGAAACAATGTTTGCAAACCATGTATCTGGTTCTAGACTTTTATCCAGAAGATAATTGACATTTACCCTTTATCCCACCCCTTACCCTCTGCCTCTGGAAACCACAAATTGGATGTTTCTAGAATTTGAATTCTCTTCTTCAGATCCCACACATCTGTCAGATTACACAGTATCTGTCTTCCTCTGTCTGACTTATTTCAGTCAGCAGAATACCCTCGTGGTCCATCTGTATTGTCACAAACGGCAAGGATTTCCTTCTTTCTCTTTTTTTGCTCTAAATAGTGTTCCATTGTTTATACAACTTCTTTATCCATTCATCCACCAGTGGATACTTAGGTAGTTTCCATGTCTTGGCTATTGTAAATAACAGTGCAATGATCATGGGGATGCTGATATCCCTTTGAGACAGTGATTTTATTTCCTTCAGATATATCTACCCAGAATCACGTTGCCGGATCACGTGGTAGTCCTACTTTTAATTTTTTGAGTAAACCTCCATACTGTTTTCCATAGTGACTGCACCAAATTACCTTCCCACTAACAGTGCACAGGGGTTCAGATTTGGGTCATCATCTTAAAGGGCAGAGGTTTAGAAGCATTTCGTTGTTGTAGTGATCCAAACCTACGTACCTCATTTCTTCATCAAAATTCCATTTGCTGCTCTTGGCCGGCAGTGAATACTGATGGTGAGGGTAAGGGGCATAGGTAAGGACGAAGGGGTCTTCCTGAGGTGAATGGCACATGGTGGAAGGGTAGTAGCTGTTAAAATCCACATGCACCTTCTCGTCATAAAGATCGCCCCCTGCATTTGGCCACAATGGGTGACAGCTAGTTTTGGCTGCAGGCGGTTCCACTGGAATCTGCTGGGAAAGGGGTTCTAGAGAGTTCTGGGAGGGGGAGAAGTCATAAGGCCAGCTGGTCTGAGGAGAAGGGTAACTGGGACAACCGTTGTCATTAAGAGGATTTCTCCCCAAAGCAGCGTTTTTATTCCACGTCTGCAGATGGTCGTAGTCAGGGAGGAGTCCCGGGACAGGAGGCTGAGGCAGGTCTCCACCGCTGTAGGCGCGACTGTTGGGCACTTTGCACTTCTCATAGAGCTCAGTGGGGCCCACGGTCGGACTGGGGCCTGCCAGATCAGCGGCTCCCTCCAAACCGTAACTCTTAAACAAGCAGTCATTCAGTGACTTCTGGGGGGCGTCCGCTGGTAAAGGTCCGCCATCACCACCAGGTAATAGGATGCCTTCCTGGAAAGACCAAGTAAAAGGCAGACTTCCCCAACTTTGTGCTTCCGCTGGAACAGACTGGAAGGGAAAGTGAAAAGCTCATGTTAATAAGTTAAGCAAATTGACACGACTCCCCCACGCATGCATGAGTGGCTCCACACAAATAAGTGTGCTGTCAGCTTCCTCATTCCCCACGAGCCTGCGGCCCAAACAGGGCAGCTCAGCACAGCCCCTGAGACCTGGGACCAGGCAGGTGCCCCAACTACACTCAGTACAACTCTCAAGGGACCTCTCTCTCTCTCTCTCTCTCTCTCTCTCTCTCTCTCTCTCATTTCCCTCTTTGACTTTTCTATTTTCTTAGTGCCGAATGGAGTCTCAGAGACTAAGGTGTTTTGTTTCATTTTTTTCTCCAGACTTTTCTCTGACCTCATTTTGTTGAGCCATACATAGGACTTCTAGCACTGTTGAAAAGTCTACTCTAATCTGTTTTAGGGAAGAATAAAAATCTGTGGAAAAACATAAGGCTAATATTTGTGGATCGTTTCAGTTAGTTTAGGTTCTATCAGAACTGAAATAGAGCGCCAAATAGAGGATAAGTTCTAACTCCAGTCTCCTTTTCACTGTCGTAGGGAAGATGAGTCTAAGATTATATATAGAAGTTAGGGCCGAGAGCACGCTACAAAGACGGCAGGAGTGAAGACGAAAACCTCAGGCGCAGTCTCCGTGACTGACGCTCGCCGACGGATGAGCCTGCCGGGCTACCACCCCTGGTTTTCCTGTGCAGGGAAGCGGCTGGAGAAATACACACTGACCCAGCAGAGGGATGGCGGTGGGGAAAGATCACCTTTGTGTCCGGGCCCCTGTTCAGCTTTAAGGAGGCGGAGGAAGACGCCGTGTGCACTTTCTTCATCGTTCGTCTGGCCTCGGCTTCCAATTTGGTTTCTGGTTTTGGATGATCGTGTTCTCCCTTTGACTTAAAGGGGACAAGGAAGTAAAATAAATGACTAGATAGTACTTTACGGTGTGTAAAATTCTGCCCTGCTGTCTCAAGTGTGTGTTGCTATCGCTGAAAAAAGACTCACTTTTGATATACCGCCCAAGTCCACCAAGCGCTCTCTTGCCTGCCTGTGTTTGTTTACGGTGCTCCTTATTTTCAGTGTCTCTCACCCACGTGGCAAAGTTATAATCGTCAGGAGAACAAGTAACGCCTATTGCACACGATCTCATCTAACCCTCAGCACTGCCCTGTGAGGTACATACTATCACTATCATCCCCAGTTTACAGAATAGGAAATTGAGGCGTGGAGAGATTACAGCCCCTGGGTCACTTCCCCTACTAAGTGGCTCAGCTGGGACTCAAAGTGTGCTAAAGCCGACCATGCTGAGAGCCAACTGTTCAAGATTCGGGAATTCTGTGATCTGGTTGTTAAAAACAGCCGATAGCTTTGAGATCAGCCATGATAGGAAGAGTCATAGCACAGAGACGTGGTACTCCACTGATTCAAATCCAGGCAGTCCATTGGCTGAGGCCACTCTTCACCACTCTGTAGATCACTGCCCCCATTAACTTCTTTTTTAATTCAGTGAGAGGAGAGAGGCAGAGACAGACTTCCACATGCGCCCCCACCACTGGCAAACACACTACGGGGGGATGCTCTGCCCATCTGGTGCATTGCTACGTTGCTCAGCACCAGAGCTCTTCTTAGCACCTGAGACGGAGGCCATGGAGCCATCCTGAATGCCTGGGGCCAACTCGCTCCAATCCAACCATGGCTGCAGGAGAGGAAGAGAGAGGGGGGGGAGGGGAGAGAAAGAGAGAGAGAGAAAAGCGAGAGGGAGAGGGGTGGGGAAGCAGCTGGGTGATTCTCGTGTATGCCCTGACCAGGAATCAAACCTGGGACATCCATATGTCAGGCTGATGCTCTACCACTGAGCCAACTGGCCAGGGCCCCATTTACTTCTTAATATCCAGATTTTATAACACACTGGAGTTTAGGGGACTAAAGTAAAATGTTTAGATTTACAGAGCAACTCAGACATCAGAGCTGGTATTTAATCCGGGATTTGTTGGAGGTTGCCGCATGAGGCAGGGCTGCTAGTCTGAGTGTGATGAGACTGCTAACTCCCAAGGGGCCCGAGACAGAGGCAGCCAGCTACTCTGCCTTGTCAGCACTTGGCAACCTTGTTGGGGTGTGGAGTCCAGGCTCTTGCTCTCTCTAGGTCGGTGTTGGCTCCCAATCACCTGTGTGAAACTCCTTGTACTCTGTGAACATTTCTTGAATTAAACAGAAATGATATCTCATCACTCTAACTCAAATCCAACCTGGAAAAATATGAAGCGTCCGTCATGCCTCCAGAAGTTGGTGACTGGGAAGCCCCCGTGGCCTCGGCAAGGAATCAGCTTCAGAGGCCCATCGCAGTTGGGACAGCGTTTCCCTGCAAAAGAGCAGAGGAAGGTGACGGTGCCCAGCTGGGCCATGGCAGCAGACTCCTGAGCCCCTGCAGCCCTGGAGGTGTAAGCCTGGACCCCGGATGGTGGAAGATACACCTGGCACACTTTTAAGTTATCCCTGGCCCTAGGAAGCCTGACCACCATAACTGTCCAGATCACTCTCACACGTGGGTAGAGGGAGCAGCCTATAGAACGGATGTCTCATAGGTCAAGCAAGAGCTCTTAGAAGCAGATAATCCTTCCCTTGAAATTCTTTGTACAGAAGAAAAAAAATTTTTAATTCATGAGTAGAACTAAGGGTCAAGGAGCAAAGTCACACGGGAGAGAGAACACAGCTACTAAATTTTCACTGAAGTGTAAATGACCGATATTAAATCCTGCACCTAGAGCAAATCTTGAACATAAGTCAAAGGAAAGAACATGAAATAACTCAAGGCCTGAAATGGTCAAGGCCCAGGGAATGCTAAATGGATTTCACAATCCAATGACTACGATAAAAAAAAACAAAATGAGTACATATTTCTGCATGTGATCAAGGCATGAACCTAAATGCCGCGGAATTGAGTCTAATCTCAAATTCGGTCTCAGTGCGCCCGGTCCAGATCAAACCACTCCTTGAGATCATGTAGGGACCCGTTCCCCAGGAGGTCAGGAGAGTAGTCTAATACAACTTTCTCCTAAACCTTATGTGGACGTACTGATGAATCAATGTGAGTCCCAAAAGTGAGGTCTTGCGTCAGGTGCCTTTAACTCAAGGGAGAGTTGTAATGGAGGGTGCTCTGTTCACGGGAGATCTGTGGGGCAGCCCCTCATGGGGCACAAGAGGGATGGTTGGTTCTCCTTAATATGTTTTACATAGTGGTTGGTCTCCACCACACTCCAAGGTAATGGCTGGGTCCTTGGGATGTGCTAAGATGTAGTGGCCCATCCGGGCAGGAGCGTTTGAATGGACACCAGCTTCCTCTCCAATACCAGCGAGCCCCACTCACTCTGCTGCTTCTGCCGGGCTTTGTCGCAGATGGCCGGTCGCAGGTAGATCTTGCGGCCCCCCCGGGGTAGAGCAGTCCCGGCTGCACGCCACCACGCCCAGGCAGGACTTCTTGAGGATGCGCGAGTTGTGGTTGTTGGTGTTGCGCATGGCCCAGCTGCTCAGGTGCCTCTGCGCGTTCCTGTCCTCTGAGCTGTAGATGTACTTCTCGTAGGAATCGGGCCACTCTTGGAACCAGTCGGTCTTTTGCACAGTCTTACGGAAACACAAAGGATATCATTATCATTTAAGCTGGAAGACACAGCTGTCCATCACGGTGGCATCAATAGACACGAAGGCTGTTTTGACGCTCAAGAGCTAGGTGAGAGGCCTTCGGCAAAGACCAACCTGGGTTCAGTTCTGATGGTGAGATCTGAGAGCACAGCCCAGCAGCAGTGACACGACTGCTGTGTCTATGGAACCTTTGCGCCCTGGACCAAAATAAGTTATAATGCAGCCCCTCTGAGTTCTACACAGTGGCTGCTTCTCTAGCCCTTGGTGATAAGAGTTATGACCATTTCTCACTGAGAATCTCTGAGGGTCAAGTAATATTATTGTGCGGTGACACAGTTAATGTGGAAAACGCTGTGGCAGGTTAGTGAGATAATATCTCATACCACCGGGTATTGCCTTAGTAAGAATGTTTAGGTTTATGCAGTCACTAGCAGTGGGAAGACTGGAGGGCCAGGTGCGGGGGGATTCTGGGAGCTGCTCCCTGCCCCGTGGAGATCTTCTTCCCTTTTCTCTTCTCCCATGTTCTTGTGCCTCAAGCAAGGAGAGGAGTGAGGAAGAGTTCACTCTGACTGACAACTTCTCTCTTCTTGCCCAGGACCGCCTCTATTCCCTGGGTGTGAACACGGAACTCAACCGGGACACTCAATTATTGCAGAATCAATTATTTGGCTTTCTGTGCATCTCTTTCTTTTCTTTTCTTTTTTTTGTATTTTTCTGAAGTTGGAAACGGGGAGGCAGTCAGACAGACTCCCGCATGCGCCCGACCAGGATCCACCCAGCATGCCCACCAGGGGGCGATGCTCTGCCCATCTAGGGCGTTGCTCTGTTGCAACCAGAGCCATTCTAGTGCCTGAGGCAGAGGCCAAGGAGCCATCCTCAGCGCCGGGGCCATCTTTTGCTCCAATGGAGCCTCGGCTGCGGGAGGGGAAGAGAGAGACAGAGAGGAAGGAGAGGGGGAGGGGAGGAGAAGCAGATGGGCGTCTCTCCTGTGTGCCCTGGCCGGGAATCAAACCCGGGACTCCTGCACGCCAGGCCGATGCTCTACCACTGAGCCAACCGGCCAGGGCTGTGCGTCTCTTTCTTCATCTGTGTAACAGGACTGACAAGACTACCTTAAGAGTAGTTCTGAGAATTAGATATGATAGTATATAAAAAATACTTAGCGCAGCATGAAGAGCTTAATAAACATTAGTCATTGATGTGTGGCTCTCATTCCGTAGGCCCTGCCTTGGTGCACAGCTGCTCCTTGTGAGAGACGCCCCCCATTCTTAGAGCGAGAACTATTAAGCAGTCTCAGGAGTCAAACGTGCACTGTGTCCAACCCTGCAGCTTCCAAAGACCTGGCGTGGTATAAGAACATTTTTCACTAAGAATATTATAGATGATTAAACTGGAAGATTCTAGAAGGAGTGATCAGGGTACTGGTGGTTTATTGAGTCAGATTTCAAGTTTAGAACATGCCAAAGAACTCTGTAACCTGAGACTCTGGGCAAGTGATTTTGTCTCTGAAGGCTCAGTTTGTTCTTCTCCGAAATGGGGACACTGATAGCACCCACTTCAAACAGTGCTGTAAAGAGCAGTAAGCCTTATATAACAGTGCCTGTTTGAATGAAACGTCATGAGAGCTGAGGTAGGTCTGAGGAAATATGAGAGGTTTTATGTACATGAGAGGTTAGTGATTAAGAGCTTGGGTCTGCAAACTAGCACCCCGGGCCAAAGCCCACCTACCATTTGTTTTTGTAAACAAAGTTTTGTGGAGGGTTTTTTGTGTGTGTGTGACAGAGACAGAGAGAGAGTCAAAGAGAGAAACAGATAGGGACAGACAGACAGGAATGGAAATAAATGAGAAGCATCAATTCTTTTGTTGCAGTTCCTTTAGATCAGGGGTCCCCAAACTATGGCCCGCAGGCCACATGCGGCCCCCTGAGGCCATTTATCCGGCCCCTGCCGCACTTCCGGAAGGGGCACCTCTTTCATTGGTGGTCAGTGAGAGGAGCATAGTTCCCATTGAAATACTGGTCAGTTTGTTGATTTAAATTTACTTGTTCTTTATTTTAAATATTGTATTTGTTCCTGTTCTGTTTTTTTTTACTTTAAAATAAGATATGTGCAGTGTGCATAGGGATTTGTTCATAGTTTTTTTTTATAGTCCGGCCCTCCAACGGTCTGAGGGACAGTGAACTGGCCCCCTGTGTAAAAAGTTTGGGGACCCCTGCTTTAGATGGTCATTGACTGCTTTCTCATATGTGCCTTGACTGGGGGTCTATAGCAGAGCAATTGACTCCTTGCTCAAGCCAGTGACCTTGGGCTTCAAGCCAGCGACCTTTTGGTTCAAGCCAGCGACCCCGTGCTCAAGCTGGTGAGCCCGCACTCAAGCCAGATTAGCTCATGCTCAAGCCAGCGACCTCGGGGTTCTGAACCTTCCTCCTCCATGTCCCAGTCCAACACTCTATCCACTGCACCACCACCTGGTCAGGCTGTAAATAAAGTTTTACAGAATCATGTCCATTCATTTGACTGTTGTTCATGAATACTTTTATACCACCACGGCAGAAACTGGATGGCCCACGGAGCCTAAAATATTTACTGTGTGGCCCTTCACAGAAATTTTGCCAATTCCTGGTTAAGAGCATGGCCAATGGATACAGATGGCCAGTGTGAGCCTTTACAAAGTTCATTGCCCACCCAGTACCTGCCTCCTTTTCTGTAACAAGGGAACTTACCTCACAGGGCTGTTTTGAGGATCGAATCGGTTAACATACACAAAACGTTTATAACAGTGCCTGACACACAGCTGTACCACATTGGCATAAGCTGTTACTCTGTTACACCCAGGGCCGCACACAGCCAGCCAATGTAGAAGCCAGCAGCTTTCAGGAGACAAAGGACCCACAGAGAGGTCACTTCATGCTTTACACCTTGCCAAGCCAAATGCAAGACAGGAGTCCAAGCGCCTATAAAACAAAGCTTAATCTGTGCAGCTCTGGTTCCACCAGCTTCCTTTTCAGGGCAATGACAAAAGCTGGTCCTTCAAGTAACTCCTGTCACATGGGAAGGGGAGGTGGCCCAGAAGAGAAGGGTGAAAGTCACAGGAGTGTGGCACCTTAGCATTCCCAGGAAAGGGGCCCAGCCAGGCCCAGGGGCAGAACAAACGGCTTTTCCTAGGTCTCTCCCTCCGTCCCTCAACTCCTTGGTAATTCTGAGTGGGATGAAACCCAGTGTCCCCGGGTGAGAGAAGTAGCTCGCCTCCTGCCTTCTCCACCCACCTCTGACCTGAGCTCCAGAGAAGGCTGCTTGTTTGCTGTCACAGAAATACCAGGGAAAGCAGAACACTTTATCTTTTGAAATAATAAAAAGGCAGGTTAAGATGTTAAAATGTGTACCTTTACCTAACATTTTGGACTATAAAATCTACTGGTGGATTTGAGTTATTCAAATACAAAGCAGAGTTGTTAGGCTAATGGCGGTAGGGGCAATGTGGACTTGGAAAAGGCAAGATTTTTATCTTTTAAAGGTGAGTGGCCCCTTTAGGCTGGTCAATGGCATAAATCCCATGAGCCAGGAAGAGGGGCAGGTGTTTGTGAGAGCAGCTCAAATGCTCTGGTTAAAGCAGACTCCCTGTTCGTGGAGGGAAAATAAAATCTCCTCCATGTCTGTCTGTCTTTCTCTCTCTTTCCCATTTTCTCTCAGTTTAATGTATATTGTAATCTCCCTCAGGGCTTCCTCTTTGACCCATGAATTATTTAAAAATATATCATTTAGTTTCCATGTGTTGAAAGATTTTCCTGTTGTCTTTTGATAGTAATTTCTAGCTTGATTCTATTGTAACTGGAGAACACACTCTGTGTTCGAATTATTTTAACTTTTGTGAGGTGTGTTAGCGATCACGATACATTCTGTATTCTACCGTCTTTCGAGCTTTTTCCCAGCATCCCCTCCACTGGCACCATATGTTCCCAGTACCATTAATAATACAACAATTTTGACAAAGTATGGACTTAAGAAAATTACTAGGAGTAAAAGTATTCAGGGTATTCCCTTGGCTATTTATTTATGCCCAGTCTTTTGACCTGGTGCTTTGTGGAATCTTCGCTAACTTTTGACACTGAAATTAAGAAAAACCCAGATCACAGTAATGCAAAGGAATCCATATGTCCAATGAATAAAAGGGATTGCAGAAAGCCTTTTAAATTTAAGGCACAGGGGAGGTAAAAGGAAAGAATAATCATTTTTAAATCATGTTTAGTAAACCCCACAAAAAATATATATATTTTTAAACCTTTTGTTTATTTTAATTTCTAACTTTCATGAGTAACTCTTTGTTTTTCCTCTTGGTTAAGAAGTTTATAATTGAAGGGGAATATTCTTAAGGTTTTCAACATATAAATCTAACTAATTTATATTTTATAATCTCATTGTTAACAACTTTGGGGACTTAATGTTTCTGTGACTCCTGTGTGCAATCTTTTACTAAGATACCTAATTCTCTCACTCAAAATCTTTAAAATTCTAAGCAATCATAGACCATCCTTCAATCCTTTCCCCTTTTTAATTTACTACTACTTGAAGTTTTAATAGGGTACATTAAGAATGAATTACTATGCTGTTATATAAAACTAACAAAATCAAAATTCTGAAATAAGGCATCAAAAATATCTACATTATCATATTATTATATTAAAATTGATATTTGTTTGGAATACAGTCTGGTCTCATATAAAGCAATTATCTACCAGGTTTTCTTTAATAATAATAACTTATTAATTCCTTATAAATAAATGTTTCCAAATAAAACAGCGGATAGCAAACAGACATCTGCCAGAAAATCAAATAGAGGAGAAAAAAATTAGATGTTACTTATGGAACACAGAAAAACAATTTAACCAGCATTTTGATTTACACACAACTTTTCAAGAACATCTCTCTTCTGAGCCAACTGAAAGTATTATCCAAAGGTGAAACTCAATTCAACAAAACGCTTCTGAGTTACATCAAGAACTCCTGCTTAGGCTAAACCTGCCTTTTCCTTCCTTCGTTAAGGGGTCAGAACTCAGGACAAAAAGCTCCTAACTAAGGGCAGCCAGAGTGCCCCGCTTTCAAACTCTATTGCCCACCTCTCTTTTCTCTTCTCTCTTCCCTTTCCCGGTCCATCCTAGAAGCCAGGGACCTCCTGACAGGTGCTCAAGAGAGAGCTAGCTCCGCTACCACTGAGACAGGAACGGTCCCGGGCCCATCTCGCCAGAAGCACAGGGCAGCAGAAGAATTCTGGCCCTAATCACAAGGACCCCGACGACCATGGAAGCCCATACAGGTGGTGCTGCCCCAGGAAGTATAAGAAGATCAGGAAAACTGGACAAAGAGGACAAAGAAGACAAAGTTGGCTCTGCGTCAGACCAACAACAACGCGACCTGATCCTGCAGCCAAACAGTGACTGACGAGGAGTCCAGACTCTGGCATCTCTCACCTCGCTAGCACCAAGACACAAAGATGACCACCACAGGCTCATTCTGCTCACGTTTAGTCGCACAAATACCCAGAAAGAGCTCAGAAATTCAGCTTTGCTAATAATTTGTCGCTCCTCTCCTTCACAGGCAAAAGAAAATTTCCTGGTTAAAAATCATGATCCAGGAATTAACTACTATATTACCCCATGTATATATAATACGTACCCTTTTTTGAAAATTTTGGGGTCTAAAAACTGGGTGCATCTTATCCAGTGGTTATGGCATTTCAAATGCCATAGATGGAACTGAGGACGAGGAAATCTATGAAGACAGTGATTCATCATCAGACACAGATGAGGACAAGCTAATGGATGGGAGTTTTGACAGTGATGAGGCGTTGTATGAATTTTATGATAAATAAAACTTGAGTTCAATAACTTTATGTAAAACCATTTTTTTTTTTCAAATTTCAGGTCCCAAAATTTGGGTGCATCTTATACATGGAAGCACCTTATATACGTGGGGGAATATAGTAATAATCGGAGATGTGACTTCAGTTCACTCACCAGGTTTTAGGTTGGCCTGCATGTCTATTTAACCTATGCACATATATCTTTATTTTTTTCCTCTATAAAATCTGTACTTTGGCCTCAGAATTTTGTGAGTCAATGATTCGGTGTGGCTTGGGCCATGAGGTGAAGCTGAGAACTGCTCGTGCTTGGGCACAAAATGACTCAGAGTGTTTGTCTCCTGTGGTGCCGCTGAAACACCTGTACTTGTGCTTAGAGAAGCTGGCTGCTGTTAAGAATGGAGTGGGTACTCTCATCTCCCTGCAGAAAATGGGCACTATTTAGAAGAAAAAGGGACTGATTCTCTTCTCAATTTTCTTTTTTTTCTGTTTTCTTTTTTTTTTTTTTTGTATTTTTCTGAAGCTGGAAACGGGGAGAGACAGACAGACTCTCGCATGCGCCCGACCAGGATCCACCCGCAATGCCCACCAGGGGCTACGCTCTGCCCACCAGGGGGCAATGCTCTGCCCCTCCAGGGCGTCGCTCTGCCGAGACCAGAGCCACTCTAGCGCCTGGGGCAGAGGCCAAGGAGCCATCCCCAGCACCCGGGCCATCTTTGCTCCGATGGAGCCTTGGCTTTGGGAGGGGAAGAGAGAGACAGAGAGGAAGGAGGGGGGGGTGGAGAAGCAAATGGGCGCTTCTCCTATGTGCCCTGGCCGGGAATCGAACCCGGGTCCCCCGCACGCCAGGCTGACACTCTACTGCTGAGCCAACCGGCCAGGGCCTCTTCTCAATTTTCAACCGGAAAAAAATAATTCCCTTAGGGATTCAACATTCTCAAGTATTCCAACAGTATTAACGAGAGTGTGACCCTTCCTGGGATCATGCAATGTACATTTTTTATGAAGGTGAAACTAAACCAACAGCAAACATTTGTTCCCTACACCAAGAAAACCCTAAAGCAACTATAGTTGGACTTTCAAAGTGCAGAATTGGAATCAACAGACATGTATCA
The DNA here is from genome assembly GCF_036850995.1 of Saccopteryx leptura. Taxonomy (NCBI): domain Eukaryota; kingdom Metazoa; phylum Chordata; class Mammalia; order Chiroptera; family Emballonuridae; genus Saccopteryx; species Saccopteryx leptura. The sequence continues at coordinate 367,928,675 of NC_089503.1, read as the reverse complement.
GTGATGGTTTTGAGTAATTTAAGTGTCTGCAGTTCTGTGCTGGCTCCCTGAGGACTGGATTAAAGAGAGATAGCATCAAAATAATCACAAGTTAGAGAAGGGACCAGAAACAAGTGAGAGGAAGGCTTGCAAAGACACACATGCAGCTGAAAGGAGGAGGAAACATCCACGAGGCAAACCGGGAGGGGTGACTTATTGAGGGCAAGGAGCCTTTCCTTTGTAAGCCCAAGTCTGACCCTGATGCTTTCCTGCCCAAACCGCCTAGTGGTTTCCCACAGCCTATAAAATAACCCAGTCCTCATAGCGTAGCCTGCTTCCAAACCACCCTTCCGGCCCATAGCCTCCCACATCTCCCTGCCGGACACCTATGCCCAAGCTGCCTCAGCTGCAGATTTGAATAGCTTCCGACTTCGGTGTCCCACTCTGCCTTCCTTGTCTAGATCGCTTTCTTCGCCTGCCCTAGCCCTCCCTCATTTTGCAATGCACTTCCCTGGAGAAAGGCCTTGGCCAGAGGCTCTGCCTTGCTTTCCATGCCCAGGGCATGCTGAGTTACAGACTTCCTCCTTTAAGCGCCTCAAGCATTTTTCTACATGGCATTGCTTCTCTATTTGGGTGCTAATCTTTCCCCCTGAGCTCAGAAGATCATGGGTACTTTCATGGAGGTTAACACAGCTCAATGACAGCTGTATCCCTGAGCCTGTCATAGTGTCTGGCACATTCTAGTCACTCAAAAATGTCTGATATCCTGGTAAGGACATCACCATTTACTGTTGTCAAAAATTAACCCATAAATCTTGATATAGCTAAGACAGGTAAAGGGATATAGAATTTCCAGGGCCTGATGCAGTCAGGGTTCATTCAGGTGCCCATCGGGAAACTCGAAGCATGTAAACGGATTAACGGGAAAGGAATTTGTTTACAAGTTGCAGGAGTTTGCCCACAAGTAGCGATCCTGGCTGGACTAGAAAATCTTAAAAAATGAACTAGAAATTCTTTGACTGAGTGCAACAGAGAATGAAATTGGGGAAATGTAAAATAATAACAAACCATTGCATTTGATCCTTTAAGCAACATTTTTTTTTAACACCCAAACAGGTGGTCTGAGGAGGAGTGATCACCTGAGGGACTCCATGAAAAAAGGGCACCACGGTCAAAAATAAGCGAGGGCAACACTGCCTACCCCAGCTTCCCACTGGGAGAGCCACCAACACACAGGATAGGGAGAAGGCCCCACGTCCGCTGTAAAGACATCTGTCTAACTCCGCTGAATGGAGCATTTCTCTTCTTCTTTTTCACAATACCCACTAACATTCCTTGTAACTTATACAGTACTCTACTGAACACATTTTGGGAAACACTGCTCTGAATAGCAGAGAGCTTTAGGCAGAGTGGTCCAGGAATTACTCTTTTCATTTTACCAAGGAGGTAACCAAGACTTCAGAAAATCAGTTTGTTTACAGTCACACAGATTATAAACAATCAAGTCATTTGTTAATACATTCCATGTTTGTCGTCTGTTGTTTAATATGTACCAGGGATCGTGGTAGGCCTGGGCCGACACTTCTAGAATGCAGGCCACCTCCTAAATCTCAGGCCATGGAATCCTGGACCTTAAGAACTCACAGGGTATGTTAGAGACCATTTAGGGTCAGTGAGCAGCTAGAGTGAGTCAACTGGGCATTGATGCTTCTCGTTCTTCCCCTTCTCTCTCCTGTTCTGTAAAATCAATCAATAAAATCTTTAAAAATAAAATAAAATAAAAGAGAGAGAAACCATCTCATTTTAGTGCCACCATCTCATTTTCAGAAGAAGAATGGGAGTCTGGGAAAAGGTCAACAACTCCCTGAGGCTCTACAAATAAAAAGAGGCAGGACTGGAATTCAGTGCCAGAAGTCTGGCTGTCCCCAGACCTCTGCCTCTCCTAGTTCACCACTCTGCCTCCAGGTTTGCTCACAAAACGTAAAAATCAGATACGCTTGGAAATCCTTCCAAGACCTTCCATTTTTCACCTCAACTGTTTCTTGCTACAATTCCAGAGTCAGCACAAACCCAGCCCGGGAGGGTGTTGTCTCTGCTTAGAAACTTTTAAGGGGTATTTGCACTTTTAACACATTGCAAGGCACTTAGCTATTTCCATAAGAAATCAATCTTTTTCTGTCAACTACAAATGATATATTTCAAAAACCGAATGTGTATTTTTGTTGTAAGTTTTTCAGTTTAATGTCTCGGGTAGCTGAGAACGCTTGTATTTTGGGAATTCATGTTGGAACATGCGCTTTCGTGAGCGCTGAGACTCCCTCCAGGGAAGCAGTGCTTTCTTTCTTCTGTCTCCAGATACGATGGATGATACGGGTCCTCCGTTCCAGGAAAAAAATGGATGCCAGTACACAGCGCTGCCTGTCACTTCAGGGGATCCTCAGACCCCATCCAAACTCCTGCTCTGGGCTCTGGCATTGCGAAGTTATCTAGGGACCTGCCTTCTTCAACTCTGTTTTTTTTTTGTGTGTGTGTGTGTTGTTTTTTTTTAATTTTCCCATTGATTTGAGAGAGACAGAGAAAGAAGAGGGGGTGAGGGGAAGGCAAGCAAGAAAGAGAGAAGTACTCTTCTCTCTTAGTGAAAAAACTAAGTTGTTTTCCCATTTAGTTGGGCACTCACTGGTTGCTTCTCATATGTGCCTTGACCAGGGGTTAAACCCATGATCTCAGCATGTGGAGATGATGCTCTACCCACTTAGCAACCCAGCCAGGACTTTACTTCAACTCTTGATTTTGAGGATGCCCATTTTATATTTGAGAGTTGCAATCATGAAATCAGGAATGGCCTGACCTGTGGTGGCACAGTGGGTGAAAGCATTCGACCTGAAACGCTGAGGTTGCCGGTTTGCAGCCCTGGGCTTACAACTGGTCAAGGCACATATGGGAAGCAACTATTACGAGTTGATGCTTCCTGCTCCTCCCCACCCCCCTTTCTCTCTCTCTCTCTTCTCTCTAAAAAATCAATAAATAAAATCTTATTAAAAAAAATTAGAAGTAGGAAGAATACAAGTCCTTGAACCAGGAGTAAGTTTCCCCTATAACAGCTACAACAATCGTAAACCAATGAAGAACAACTACAAAAAACAAGTCCCTAAAACAGGTATTATAACTCAGGTTTATTTAATCATCCTTAAATGAATGGTAAGTAGGGCACACTCGTATCCTCCACTCTTCTAAGACCTACCAAGAGATAATGTAGGGGGGGTATTTCAAAGAGAAACAGACAAAGAAACAAAAGAAAAAGTTTAAAAAGATTTAAACATAAAGAGAAGCAAAAGAAAATTAGAGTACAGTTTGGAATGCTCTGGAAGTTTTTTTAAGAGTGAAAATCTGGAATGGTTGTAAATCAAGACTCTGGAACCTCTATTCCTTCTTCCTGCTTGGGGTAACTTAAGTTTCTGGTGCCCCAGAATCAGGTGGACTAGCTCAACCTTTTCAGTACTTGGGAGTGCTGGTTGCTGGTCTTAGCATTTCCTAGTCTCCTTTTCAAACAACCTTCAGTGAAGCGTCTTTCAGGTATCAGAGAGGAAGTTCAAGGAGGTCAGTGCTAAACAATGTTTTCTACCAAATTAAGAGTTAGAAAGTCAACTGCCAAAGACCAAGATAACGTGAAATAAAAGTCATTTTACAACCCTGGCCAGGTAGCTTGGTGATTAGAGCATCATTCCGAAACGCAGAGGTTGCCAGTTTGATCCCCAGAGAGGGCACATACAGGAACAGTTGATGTTCCTGTCTTCCTCTTTCTCTCCTTTCCTGTCTTGCTAAAAAATCAACAAATAAATGTTTTTTAAAAAGAAAAACAGCCCTGGCTGGTTGGCTCAGCGGTAGAGCGTCGGCCTAGCGTGCGGAGGACCCGGGTTCGATTCCCGGCCAGGGCACACAGGAGAAGCGCCCATTTGCTTCTCCACCCCTCCCCCTCTCCTTCCTCTCTGTCTCTCTCTTCCCCTCCCGCAGCCGGGGCTCCATTGGAGCAAAGATGGCCCGGGCACTGGGGATGGCTCTGTGGCCTCTGCCTCAGGCGCTAGAGTGGCTCTGGTCGCAACATGGCGACGCCCAGGATGGGCCGAGCATCGCCCCATGGTGGGCGTGCTGGGTGGATCCCGGTCGGGCGGATCCCGGTCGGGCGCATGCGGGTGTCTGTCTGACTGTCTCTCCCCGTTTCCAGCTTCAGAAAAATGCAAAAAAAAAAAAAAAAAGAAAGAAAGAAAAGAAAAACAAATGCACTTTAAAAAAAAAAATAAAGTCATTCTACAGCTGGAAAGCAGCCCGGTGTGCGTGGATTATCTGCAAAGTTCTAGAAGAGCACGCATGCCCCTCCCAGGCACTATCAGCTCCACATTCCAGCTATAGACTTAGTTTAAAACCCTCACTACTACAGCAGATAATGCTGTATGGGCACATGTACATTATGAAGAGTCAGTCTACGGGCAAATACATCATCATCATGGGTTTTATTCTTCTAGATAGCCAGGGTGGGTGTGACCTGTGCCAAGCCAGCTTTGAAAGAGAAGGGAAGTAGCATTTTCTTTGCCTCAGTCTGGAATGGGGGTAGAGGTGTGGGGACTCTCATAAATGAAGGCCCACTCAAATCACAGGCTGTGGCATCTCACTTTAAAGTTCCTCGGTCGGATGTCTAGCTGAGGCTTTGGAGGAGAGGAGTTGGCCCAGTTGAGCCCCACACTGATTTCCTTCCAAGTCTTAGCAGGTTTATAGTTAAGGCTTTATAGCCAAATACAGGATGGGGCAAAGTGGTTTAATAGTTGAAAGTACATGAAACACAGGATTTATTCTTGTTTTATTATTTATTAACTGTATTATTTTCTATACGAATAACTGTAAACCTACTTTTGCTCCACCCCACCCTGTGTTGAAGGCAAATTCTTATAGCAAGTACATACCTGTGGCAGTTTTAGATCATTAATATCCCAGCTTAATATCTCTTTTTCCTCAGAATCAAAGTCCTCAGGTTCCATGATAAAGTTAGGTCACCCTCCAATTTATGTGTATTCGACTCCCCTCAGCAGGGCTTAAAGAATTTTGCTCTTAATATAGTTGAATCAGTCCACTCAAGCCGCTTAGACCAGGAGGAGACCGTTTGCAGATGCTAAAAAATAAACGATAATAATACCGACCATTAAAGAGATAAAAATCAGTGCTAGTTGCCTAACCCCAAAACCTGTTTTATTGGCATTTTTGCAACCACTAGCACACACACAAATAGAAATAAAATGTAGAAGCCAGTAGGGATCTTGCTGAAATAAATGAAGCTTGACCATTGGGACTCAGAGTATGGTGATCACTGCAGTCACCCCTGGTTTGGGCTGCCTTTCTCCTTGCTAGACCCAGCTTGAGAAAGGCTGAGGAGGAAGGGCTGTCACCTGAAGCCGCTGGTTAGGATCTGTCCCACCACGTAGATACCTAGGTCTGAGAGAGAGAGCTGACTTGGGAGTTTTTCCACAGAAATGCCTTAATAAATTAGCTAACGCACGGATGAAGCCACAGGAGGGGAACGTCACAACCAGACATGTCTCTACAGTATTTTAAAAAAATCTAAATTGCGGCCCTGGCCGGTTGGCTCAGCGGTAGAGCGTCGGCCTGGCGTGTGGGGGACCCGGGTTCGATTCCCGGCCAGGGCACATAGGAGAAGCGCCCATTTGCTTCTCCACCCCCCCTCCTTCCTCTCTGTCTCTCTCTTCCCCTCCCACAGCCAAGGCTCCATTGGAGCAAAGATGGCCCGGGCGCTGGGGATGGCTCCTTGGCCTCTGCCCCAGGCGCTAGAGTGGCTCTGGTCGCGGCGGAGCGACCCCACCGGAGGGGCAGAGCATCGCCCCCTGGTGGGCAGAGCGTAGCCCCTGGTGGGCGTGCTGGGTGGATCCTGGTCGGGCGCATGCAGGAGTCTGTCTGGCTGTCTCTCCCCGTTTCCAGCTTAAGAAGAGTGCAAAAAAAAAAAAAAAAATCTAAATTGCTATAAAAGATTAATTTTGGTCTTCTCAATAAATATCTTCAAGTATTATCAAATGATATGCTTCTTTGAAATTCTTCTAAAACCTTGGCATTATTGACATTTTGGACCTGATAGTTCTTCATTATGGGGGGTTATCTCGTGCATTGTAGGATGCGTAGCAGCATCCCTGGTCCATGCCCATGAGGCACTCGTAGCAAGCCACCTCTCTTTGTTGTGACAACCAAAAATGTCTTAAGACATTGCCAAACGTCCCCTGAGGGAAGGCTGTATGAGAACTACTGCTCAAACATCGCGTTTCTTATCATTTAACTCGAAGTGCTCTTCAAGACTTCCTTACTTCATCTTTAGCAAGCTCGCTCTTTCCAGTCTCCCGCAAGAAAATTCTGTCTTCACTTTACTTTGATTAAATTGTATTATGTAAACAACAGACACTCAAAATTTTTTGTGCACATTGCATTTCTTCCCCCAGAAGGAATACTGCTCTAGTTTCTAATTATAATTGGTTAAAGAAAATTTACAAATTAAGAAATAAAGTTAGTTTGAAGTGTTCTACCAAGAAAAAACTTATCATTCTGCAAATGAAATGTGTTTGTTAGTAAACTACGCAGTGAAACATGTTTACATTTACAACTGACCCTTGAACAATGGGGAGGTTAGCAGTGCCAACACCTTGCGCAGTCGAATATCTGAGTATAACTTAAGTCAGCCCTCTGTGTGCCCGTATTCCCAACCATGGATAGAAAATACTGTACCTTTACCTTTTGTTGGTGCTCTTGTGAAAACAAGGGACATGATGATGTTAGGTAGAGCTACTCAATAGTAAACTCAAACTATAAGTTAAAGTCTCATGAGCTCTGTTCCTTAGTTACGTGACTTTATATAAATAACCCTATTACCTGTCAATCACCGTCATGTAACCAAATATATGGATATAGAAGAGTGTTGACCCGAACAAATAAATGAAGTCTGGACATTAAATTACAAGTGAAACGGAGTCAAAGAGACCTCCCTATCCTACCTACCCACACTTTCCTAGTGTTCACAGTCACAAAGAGCATGAAGTCTCTGCTTCCCATTTGAAACTACTTGCATGCAGTTAAATCTCCATGAGTTTTAAATCAAATTCTATGTTTGGAAAACAAACATTGAGTTAATTAAGAAATGATGCCCTGGATTGATTTTAATTTAGAAGACTTTAGTAACAAGTATATTAGACACAAATACCGAGTGAAAATGTTATAACAACAGTTTTATGTACTTACCCCTTTCAACATTAACAACAGTGACTCAAGTGGCCTGAAATTCATTATAGCTAACTGGGATAGGTTGATCTTTTTTGTTCTAAAAGAAACACTTGTATAACAAGATTCACATGTCCCAGAATGAAAAACATTGTTTTAAGCCTAGTTAACGTAGACATAATCCGTTTGGTTTTAAATTAAGGAAAGGGGGATCAAATATCTTGCTGCAGAATAACTACAATGTTTTTAAAAATTTTTGCCAAATAAGTGACCATTAATATTTTCCTGAAGGATAAGAGCAAAATATAGGAAAGAAGATGAGACTATTTGCAGCCCTTAAGACATAAACAACCTCAGCTTTCTTCCAGGATTAAAAATCTAAATTTGTCAAGACTTTCATTTTTTAAAGCAACTCAGGCCAAAGTATATTCAATTTTCTTCATTTCTACCAAAAAAGTCAACTAGAACAAATGGAACCCTGTAAGAATGGGGAAGCCATTACCGCATCCCTTATATTTGCCTCTTCTCAGGATTTCGGGCTTCCTTACCTTCTGACTTCTTATGGAGATGCAGACAGTACTGTGTTATAAAAATCTCATCTCTGGTTCAGGTCCTAGCAGGCTCTGGTCATATTCTAGGCTGAAGCCGCTGTTCCCTAACCCAGGTCAAGGTACAGTATGCTAATGAGCTTTGGCAATAGTCCAATCAAAATCTAGATGCTCCCAGCTCAGGGTAGGTAAGAGCGAGCTAGGGAGCCGCTTAACCAGCCCATTTCGCCACAGAATGCCAGCAATGTGATGAATATTCCATGGTGTGCCTCTGAACTTTCCCCTCCTTTATGTTTGGAGGGCATTTTAACTAAAATGGACATTGAGAACTTCTAGAGGAAACACAGATGTTTTCCTTCAGGTAGTTTTATAGGCTGGGACCAAGGCACAATTTACAGTAGATTCTAATGCTCCCACCATTTATTTACCTCTGCCAGTGAGAGAGAGAGAGAGAGAGAGAAAGAGAACAGACAGACATTGCAGTGATGGAATTTACTGGTATAGATACTGTGTAGCCAACAGCTCCTAAACCAGAAACACCAAAATGCTATTCTACCCCTAACAATGCTGCCCCAAGAATTATGAGTGTTCCAATTCTCCAAAATAATAAATTGCCCCTTCTAGAGATGTCCTCAGCAATCTGGGCACAGCCCAATGAGCTCAGTTCATCTGCTCTACATCCCAGGCAGTCTGCTAGGCTCTAGAGACACGAGGGAGAATGAAAGCCACTCAGAAGTTCAGTACCAGGTGGGGACCGGAAATACCCAGTGGGACACTTGGTAAGGTAGTATGTGATTACCTAACCCCTGTGCTGTACACCAGAGCTAATGCAAAATAATATTAAATGTCAACCGTAATTTTTAAAAAAAGTTCATTCTAGGTGAAAAGATGAAAAAAAAAGAGACACTAAATAAACTGAAGATAGTTTGATTCATAGGATAAAGGCAGCCTAGAGGGCATGTAGAGGGCCAGGTGATTAATCTGGAGGAATGAGAACCAGGAGAAACTTCTTTCACAAAAATGATGCCTGATCATCTCTTCGAAGGACAAATAGGTGTTGGTCAAGGCATCAAGAAATGGAAAAGGGTGTTCCAGGTTGTGGCAGTATCGTGGGAAAAGCTAAAGAGGTATGAACCGCGTGGTGTGCTCAGCGTCAGGAGAAGCCAGCATCTGCCAGGAAGGAGCAGCGCAGCAGAGACAGGCTGCAGAGGAAAGAATGAGCTGGCCAGAAGGCAAAATACTTGGGACGCTCCGCAGGCTGTGCTGGGCAGCCCTACGAGACCTTCAGCAATGTTGAGAAAATTTCCCAGCAGTCTTTCAGTACATAAATAATCTTTTTTTTTTTTACAGAGACAGAGAGAAAGTCAGAGAGAGAGATAGATAGGGACAGACAGACAGGAACGGAGAGATGAGAAGCATCAATCATTAGTTTTTTGTTGCGCATTGCGACACCTTAGTTGTTCATTGATTGCTTTCTCATATGTGCCTTTGACCGTGGGCCTTCAGCAGACCGAGTAACCCCTTGCTTGAGCCAGCGACCTTGGGTCCAAGCTGGTGAGCTTTGCTCAAACCAGATGAGCCCGCACTCAAGCTGGTGACCTCGGGGTCTCAAACCTGGGTCCTCTGCATCCCAGTCTGATACTCTATCCACTGTGCCACCGCCTGGGCAGGCAGTACATAAATAAATTTTATCTTTAGTAATCTCACTCTTTCCAGTCCCCCACAAGAAAATTCTGTCTTGCTTTACTTTGATTAAATTGTGTTATGTAAACAATATTCAACAATGAGTGTGCAAGCTGCATTTCCTCCCCTGCCATCAACACTGCTCTAGTTTCTGAACATCACTGGTTGAACGAGATTTACAAATTAGGAAAGAAAGGAAGTTCGTTTGAAGAGTTCTCCTGAGGAAAAGCTGATCATTCTGCCGAGGAAGTGTGCACGGTCATAGAGCATGATGGGAAACACGTTTCGCTGGAGTTTAAGACGCCACGATTCCTTGTGCCTTGTCTGACTAACCTGCTCTTTGCAGACCCTGCCTTGCTCAGGACGTTTCTTCGTCCCCCGAATACATCGGAGCGGGACAAAGCCTAATGCTGTGCCAGCTGGCAAAGCACAGCTAGTTCTGTGACTCTCCGGAGTCCAAAGCGTGGGCCCAAGAGCTGAGAGCAGGAAACTGGTAACGGACACGCCTGTCATGATGACCCACTTTCTTGGGTCTTCTCTCTAGAATGTCTTCTTCCAACCATACATCTCAACCCTACCTATCTACTAGGAACTCCCCGAAGGCCACCTCTGTGTGAGACCCTCCCACGCTATTCGACAACACATGATTTCACTCTGAAATCTATACTGTCTTGTATCAATTAGAACTGACATTCTTTTTTTCTAATTATAGAATAAATGTATGATCTTTAAAAAAAAAAAAAAAAGTCATGGCTTCATCTCCCAGAGAGTCCCACCGTGAACATTTGGTTCTGTCCTTTCAGATTTTTGTTTTCCCTACATACACCACCAAACATAGGTATTACTGAGCACAGCTGTAATACGATGTACATGTTTTTGGCGTTTAACTGTAAGTTTTAGTCCTGGCTCCCCGGCTAAGCTGCTAGTTCCCTCATGGCAAAGTTGCATTCCTTTCCCTCACAAGAAGGACCTGCTGGAGTCCCAGATGCAACATCTGATCTACCCTTGTCCCAAGCACCAACCTGACTCTGACATAAGAGGGAACTGAGGACTTCTGTCTCCACACTCAGATTGAGCTGTGACAAGACTGAGCAGCTATTCCAACAGATAACAGCACGCCTGCTTTCTAAAGGCCAAGATCACTTGATCTTTACGGCATCCCTGTGAGGTAAATGTTATTCTACAATAATTATACCCCCTTTACAGAGGAGGGAATCAAGGCTCAGAGAGGTGATGCCTCTCAGCATTTAGGCGGCAGAGGCAGGGTGGAACTCAGAGGTGAGCCCGTCGGCCACGGTCCTGCATGATCTGCCCAATGCCGTCCTGTATCTAGAGCTTTCTCCCCGCTTCCGTGAACCCGGAGCTCCACATCACTTTTTCCAGGTGCTGCCTCCTTCCTGAAGACAGGAATCCTGCCCCCAAAGCCGGTGGCTAGAGGCCCTATTGCTTGGTGTCTGACCTCAACCATGGAGACTTGGATTTCTCAATGTCTCTGCTCTTACGTTCTCTGTCACTCCAGGACCTGCCTATTGAGATCATTCTGGTTTCTTTCACCAGTGGTTGTGCTTTAGGCATTTTAAGAAGAATAATTTTTTGTGTAGGGTTGTCCCAATCACTGCATTCCTAGGCACTTAAATGCCAACAGCACAGCCATGTCACAATGTCAACCATAACCTCTTACCTCCCATTTCCAAATGTTCCAAGAGGGTCATGGACAGAGTGGCATTGAGATCCCTAGTTGGTGGTACAGGTGGGAAAGCCCTCAGACATCATGGGGCTCTTTAAAAAATATTGTGTAATTGGTCCCTGGCTGGTTGGCTCAGTGGCAGAGCACTGGCCCGGCATGTTGATGTCCCAGGTTTGATTCCCAGTCAGGGTACCCAGGAGAAGCAACCATCTGCTTCTCCACCCCTCCCCCTCTCCCTTCTCTCCCTCTCTCTCTTTTCCCTTCCTGCAGCCATGGCTCAATTGGTTCGAGTGCATCAGCCCTGGGCACTGAGCATGGCTCCCTGGAGCCTCCGCCTCAAGTTCTAAAAATAGGTCAGTTGTAAGCATGGCCCCAAATGGGAAGAGCATCAGCCCTATAGGGGTTGCAGGGTGGATCCCAGTCAGGTGCATGCGGGAGTTTGTCTATCTCTCCTCTTCTCACTTGGAAAAGAAGAAAGAGCCTGACCAGGCGGTGGCGCAGTGGATAGAGTGTTGGACTGGGATGTGGAGGACCCCAAGGTTCGAGACCCCAAGGTTGCCAGGTTGAGCGAGGGCTCATCTGGTTTGAGCAAGGCTCACCAGCTTAAGCCCAAGATCACTGGCTCGAGCAAGGGGTCACTCGGTCTGCTGTAGCCCCCCGTCAAGACACATATGAGAAATCAATCAATGAATAACTAAGGAGCCGCAACGAAGAATTGATGTTTCTCATCTCTCTCCCTTCCTGTCTCTGTCCCTATCTGTCCCTCTCTCTGACTCTCTCTGTCTCTGCCACACAAAAAAGAAGAAAGAAAACAATAATTATTAGCCTACCTGTCTGCCTCCTTTCTTCCTGAATAATTCAGTCCAAAAGCCATTAGGTGGGGAAGGTAGGAGTGCGGTTAGCTGAGCAGCAGCAGAGGCCCACTGTGAGGTGCTGGAACCTGCGGGGAGTAGAGAAGTTTCTGAGTCTATGTGGTGGCATAACTGTGGGAGCCCGGCGTGGGGTGTTGGAGCTCAAACAGGCATTCATGGTTGGGGGGAGGGGTGGGAAGCAACAGAAGATTGGTTATATAGTATATAAGGGCAATTGATTAAATAAACATATTATAAAAAATATTGTGTAATTTAAAAATATTTACTTTCACTATAAGACTTAAAATCTGTTTTACCAATGGAAGGTGATTAACATATATATGTATCATTTCAGAATCACAACCATGGACCCAAGTATCAACCCCCTAAAAAAAGAAAAAAAAATCAAATTTGTAGTGGTGGATTGTTTCCAATGTCCTATAAAATATTTTGCTATCTTTTTGTGCTAAAAGGCAAGAAATGAAACGTCCTGCAGGTTGATAACAATGTGGGTAAAGTCAGAACTGAGGAAACTACTAGGAAATCAACACCAGCTTTTAAAAGTTTAAGAACTACTACTCAGCCTGACCAGGTGGTGGCGCAGTGGATAGAGCATCAGACTGGGATGCAGAGGACCCAGGTTCGAGACCCCGAGGTTGCCAGCTTGAGCACAGGCTCATCTGGTTTGAGCAAAAGCTCACCAGCTCAGACCCAAGGTTGTTGGCTTGAGCAAGGGGTTACTCGGTCTGCTGTAGCCCCACGGTCAAATATGAGAAAGCAGTCAATGAATAACTAAGGTGTCGCAATGAAAAACTGATGATTGATGCTTCTCATCTCTCTCCGTTCCTGTCTGTCTGTCCCTGTCTATCCTTCTCTCTGACTCTCTCTCTGTCTCTGTAAAGCAAACAAACAAACAAACAAAAAACTACTACTCAGCCCTGGCCAGTTGGCTCAGTGGTAGAGCGTCAGCCTGGCATGCAGGAGTCCCAGGTTCGATTCCCGGCCAGGGCACACGGGAGAAGCGCCCATCTGCTTCTCCACCCCTCATCCTCTCCTTCCTCTCTGTCTCTCTTCCCCTCCTGCAGCCAAGGCTCCATTGGAGCAAGGTTGGCCTGGGTGCTAGGGACGGCTCTATGGCCTCTGCCTCAGGTGCTAGAATGGCTCTGGTTGCAACAGAGCCACGCCCCAGATGGGCAGAGCATCGCCCCCTGGTGGGCATGCCGGGTGGATCCTGGTTGGGTGCATGCGGGAGTCTGTCTGCCTCCCCATTTCCAACTTCAGAAAAATACAAATAAACAAACAAACAAACAACCCCCCCCAAAAACTACTACTCAAATAAAGCAGGAATATGATATCATCATGTCCATAGAGTAAGCTACTTTCATAAAAAAATAAAAATTTTATAATTATTTTCACTAAAATATGGTTTATATATAGGTATTTTTCATAAAAATGTTATGTTGAGCCCTGGCCAAGTAGCTCAGTTGGTTAGAATGTCATCCCAATATGCCAAGGTTATGGGTTCGATCCTGGTCAGGGCACATACAAGAAAGAGTCAACTAGTGAATGTATAAATAAGTGGAATAACAAATCGATGTGTTTTCTCTCTTTCTCTAAAATCAATCAATAAATTTAAAATAAAAACATATTAATTAATGTCACCCCATTAAATTTAACTTTCTAAATGAAATTTAAAAAATGAAATAAAAAATTTAAAAATATATTGCAGATAACTTAAATGCAAAAAAATTTTTTTTATAACAATCCTTTTAAAAAAGTTGTTTAAGGCCCTGGCCAGTTGGCTCAGCGGTAGAGCGTCGGCCTGGCGTGCGGGGGACCCGGGTTCGATTCCCGGCCAGGGCACATAGGAGAAGCGCCCATTTGCTTGTTTAAAAATGTTATGTTAAAATATAATGAGTTGTTACTGTTATTTTAGATGAATTAATATATATTTCAAAATCTTTTCAGCTCTAATTGCTATTATGGTAAAAAAAAATTTAAGATTTATTGATTTGAGAGAGAGAGAAAGGCATGAGGGAAGGAGCAGGAAGCATCAACTCATAATTGCTTTTCATATATACCTGGACTGGGGAAGCCCGGGGATTCAAACCGGCGACCTGGGATTCAGAGTTCCAGGTCCACACTTCATTTAAGGTTCTCACAAATGTTTGAGAGTGAAAGCTGGTCCTGCGACCCGCAGTGTGAGAACCTCGGCTAGGCAGCACTGAGTCTGAAGCCCGCCCCCGGTGGTCGGGGGTTGGGGGAGGAAGCCCGCTGCTGGTGGGACCTGGCTCTCAGGGTGCAAGCCGCTCCAGAGCCAGGGCTGCGGGGCCCATCGCTCAGGCCTAGAGAGATGGCAGGAATCGCGGGGAGGTGGGGGGAGATGATAAGGAAAAAGAGATGCTTTCAGTGAAACCGCATCACCGACGCCGTCAGGACAAAATGCCGTTTGAGGAGGGAGGCCCTGCCCACATCAAGGCTTGCCGGCACCCGGGTCTGATTCCTGCCCACCCAGCACCCACCACAGCGGCAACCTGAGCTCTCAGGCTGCTCCGCAGGAGTGGAAGGCACCCAGCAAAGGTGGTGGTGCCCAGCGGAGCCCATTCGGAAATGCGTGACCAGGGCAACCAAGGCATCCTCTGCAGCAAGCTATGGACACTTGAGTAACAGAGAAAACTGCTGGGCACATACGAGATACAGGCTGAAGGAGACATTACAAGTGATAGTTGGGCTGGAGCTGAGATCCTGCAGGTGGGTCCAAGGGCCAGCAAGTAACAGCCTCAACTGTCTCAGGTCACCCCAGTTTAAACTCTGAAGCTGGACGAAACCACAGACAGTAAATATCTAACATTTTATTTTAAATATTAAAGAATACTAAGAAAAATGGTAACAGTTCTTTGTACATATTATGGAGTCACTGATAATATTCATTTCCTTTATCTATATTTACCTATAACTTTCTAAATTTTTTATAAGAAGCATGTGTCCTTTTTATCATGTGATACTCTTTTTTAAAAAGGGTCAGTGGTATAAAGTAAAAACTATCTACTCTTTGTACATACTTTATAGGAGTAGTTCTCAAACTTCTGAGTTTCAGGATGAGTTCTTACATTCTTAGAAAATAATAAGGGCCTGACCTGTGGTGGCATAGTGGATAAAGCGTCGACCTGGAAATGCTGAGGTCGCCGGTTCGAAACCCTGGGCTTGCCTGGTCAAGGCACATATGGGAGTTGATGCTTCCAGCTCCTCCTCCCCTTCTCTCTGTCTCTCCTCTCTGTCTCTCTCTCTCTCTCTCTCTCCCCCTCTCCTCTCTAAAATGAATAAATTATAAAAAAAAAGAAAATAATAAGAATCTCAAAGAGCTTTTGTTTATGTGATTTGTCAATATTTGCCATATTAGAAATTAGAACAGAAAAATTTTAAACTGCTTATTAACTCAAAATAATAGTAATAACCCATTACATTTTAACTGTAATATTTAACCTAATAGAGGACAGCCGGAAATCTATCTGCTTTTGTGTTCAATCTGTTCCAATGTCACATGTCCCAAGCTCTGGGATCTCCACTGCGCACTGTGAGAGATTTACAGTGAAAAAGGCAAATGATATCTTCATATTATCATGAAAATAGTTTTGGTCGGATAAACCTCTGAAAGGGTCTGAGGGACCCCCCCAAAACTCCCTGGATTGCACTTTGAAAACCAGTTTCTGTACATTATACAAAATACATTCACAAACAAGTCTCACTGACTCTCACCAAAACAACAGTGAATTGAGCATGTTTTTAAGCAGATGAGAAATCTGACATTCAGAGAGGTTAACCAAGGCATCCGAGATCACATGCTCAGATTCCTGTCTTTAGACTCCGAATCCAGGACTGGACTCCAGATAACTACCACATCAACTCCGTGGAAGCTTTTGAACCACCTACCTTTTCCCAGATAAGCCACAGCCAGGGACGCTCAAAGAATTTTTACACAATGGTTAGTATTTTAACTCTAGAATTTGGTAGATAAATGGAGAGCCAGTTAAGTTATATAAAACAGAGCATGACACAGCAGAAAAAAGCACAGGTCTTGGGAGATAGAAACCCTGGGTTCTGGACGCCACTTCTCTACTTACTGTGTGATTTGAGACAATTTTCTTTACCTCTCTGGGTACCAGGAATGCCTCAAAAATTGTATCTAGCCTGCCTGAAGGTATGAGCCAGACCAGACAGTTGCCCAAGGTCCCTGCTAGTGGAAACACTGTCATTTACCAGAAATCTCAGTCACTCAGAAGGCTGGGGACACAACTCAACTGAAGTGGACTTTCCTTTTGAAAACATAGTTTCCATAATCTTTCTTGTTCTCTAACATAATATTTGGAAACTTATTATTGATTGAAAGCTATTTCTATCATCTTTGTTATATCTCCTTCACACTTTGTCCGGAAAACTCAGCCTTGAGAACAATTCATTGACATCACTTGAAAAGTTGATAGGTAGAAATCCAACGTAATTGAGCAAGCCCTACAAATAGATATGACGTCTGTCCACTGTGTGGCAGGCATGTAAAACTCCAAAGGATCGCGCACACCTGATTTTACTTCTGGTAGGCTACTGGACTTACACATTTGACAGTGCTGCTTTATTTCTCCCATTTCTTTATTGTGGTAAAATACACAAAACATAAAATCTATCATTTTAACCATTTTTTAAGCCGACGGCTCAGTGGCATTAAGTACGTTCACACTGTTGTGCAACTGTCACCATCACACATCACCCAAACTCTTCTCACCTTGCAGAAGTGAAACCCTGTGCCCATTAAGTAATTCTCTTTTCTTCCCAGGGCCTGGCACCCACTAGTCCCCTTTGTGTTTCTGTGAATCTGGCTACTCTGACTTCCTCATACAAGTGGAATCATACAGTATTTGTCCTTTGTGACTTGGCTTATTCCACTCAGCGGAATGTGCTCAAGGTTCAGCTATGTTGTAGCAGGTATCAGAATGTCTTGGAATTATATTCCATTGTATGAATATACCATGTTTTATTTATCCATTCATCTGCTGGTGCCATGTGGGTTGCTTCCCCTGCATTTAAGCTTTCAAGCCTTTGTTTAAAGGTTAGAAAAAGTCTACCTCGGCAAAGAAAAGAGCAAAATAGAATTAATGGCAGTAGCCATGAATCTGAGAAGTATGCATTGATTTACTTGACAACCGAGAAGCAAATTTCAGTGTAAAAAAAAAAAATCCAGATTTTTAAAAATTATAAGATCAAGGAATGTACTGCACTGAACTTCACATTCCATATATTTGTAACAAAATCCCTGGAACATTCCATAAACTTATCTTTGAATACACCAGTGTAGTGTACAATTAATGAAATAATTTGGTCTGAATGACATTTGATTTTACAACAACCTTAGAAGATGGACAAAACACACATTTGTGCAGCTTTTTAGACAAAGAAGCCAAGAATCTCAGCCAGAAGCTCATCACCAGGCAAAATGGGGCTGGGGACAGCACCATAGGTCTTATAACACCCACTCCAGCACTGTCCCTTCGTCCACACCATCTGTCAGTAGTTGTAAATGAGCATCTAAATCACTTTCAAAATATAATTTCACCGTAAGGCTCAGAAATAGAAACAACATCAAGGTTCTGATAATCTTATGACTTTATGTGACAGTTTCCCATGATAGTGAATTTATTTTTAATATAAATATGTGTCTATGTGAGATCAGGCCTATAAATATATACATTTAGGTAATAGTGAAATGATTCTGACTTCTGTTAAGAGACCTGTAACAGTGAGAGGAAATCAGCAAAAAGTGACTGACCAGGGAAGGTGGAGTTAGACAGTTTGGGTAGGAAAAGCTTTGCTCTTTGAGCCTCATGCTTTAGTTTAGAAAAAGTAGGTAAACCTGACCAGGCGGTGGCACAGTGTATAGAGTGTAGGCCTGGGATGCAGAAGACCCAGGTTTGAAACCCCGAGGTTGCCAGTTTGAGCTCAGGTGCATCTGGCTTGAGCACAGGCTCACCAGCTTGAATGCGGGGTCCCTGGCTTGAGTGTGAGATTATAGATATGACCCTAAGGTCACTGGCTTGAGCAAAGGGTCACTTGCTTTGCTCTAGCCTCTTGGTCAAAGCACATATGAGAAGCAATCAATGAACAACTAAGGTGCCTCAATGAAGAATTGATGTTTTTAGGGGTTTTTTTTGGTATTTTTCTGAAGCTGGAAACGGGGAGAGACAGTCAGACAGACTCCCGCATATTCCCGACCGGGATCCACCCGGCACGCCCACCAGGGGGCGATGCTCTGCCACTCCGGGGCATCGCTCTGTTGCGACCAGAGCCACTCCAGCGCCTGGGGCAGAGGCCAAGGAGCCATCCCCAGTGCCCAGACCATCTTTGCTCCAATGGAGCCTCACTGCAGGAGGGGAAGAGAGAGACAGAGAGGAAGGAGAGGGGGAGGGGTGAAGCAGATGGGTGCTTCTCCTGTGTGCCCTGGCTGGGAATCGAACCCGGGACTTCTGCACGCCAGGCCAACGTTCTACCACTGAGCCAACCGGCCAGGGCAAGAATTGATGTTTTTCATCTCTTTCCCTTCCTGTCTGTCTGTCTCTACCTGTCCTTCTCTCTGTCTTTGTCTCCCTTGAAAAAAAAAAAAAAGAAGAAAAAGTAGGTGTAAAGTTGATTAAACGATAGTTGGCCCAAGCAGGACTACTGAGAGCAAAGCTATGAAATGGTCATATAATTGTCCCCTGAGTACCTGGGTCTGTGTGGGTGTCCTCTCCACAGGCTTTCGGATTGTCCCTTTCTCAGCTCGCTCAAACTAAGGGCTGGGTGCCCTCAAACTGCCTGTATCTCCCCTGCGCCAGCTGAGTCCCCTCTGCAGACATCGCCCCATTCTCTGTATATTGTTCCTCCGTCTCCCATCAAACTTGCCCATTTAAAACTTCTGGTTAAAAATGGCAGATTGCCAATAGACATTTATTTCTCCTTCTTCCCCCGATCACTAGAGCTATTGTAAAGGAATTTTAAATGGTGTTAGGGCAAAAAGTTTTTTCAAGAAGAGAGGACACAGATTTCAATGAATTTTTTGGAAAACAAAGTGGACATCAGGGGAACCAGCTTCTGCAGGGGAGAATGTTGCAACCTAAGTGGAGGTAGTGATTGAAAGACAGAAAGCCCGCGGCTCCCAGGCTTAGTGGCCGAAGTCCCAGGGACCAGGAAAAGCCGGACCAGGGCCAGGCAGAGGCGCCAGCGGGATGTCTGAATGCTGAGCTGCTGCTGGGTCCGTCTCCCCATCTGCTCACCAGCCAGTGATCCCCCCCAGCCAACAGGACGGCTGGTGTTTGTCCCTTGGGGAATAGAATCACCAAAGCTTTGGATTTGGAGAAATTTGGAATCTGGCGACATAAAGTACAAGGAAAGGTTGGGGTGAACACCAGGCCGAAATGAGCATGATCAAATAAAAGTCTACAAATTAACTGTGGAGACCTCAGCCCTTTCCGACATTCTACTCTCAGAAGATCAGCAGTGAGGCCTGTGCTTGGACATCACTCTGATTGTAGGAGACGGATGGCCCTCTTTTGTGTGTGTGTGTGTGTTTGTGTGTGTGTGTGTGTGTGTGTGTGTGTGTGTGTGTGTGTGTGTGTTAGAGACAGAGAGAGTCAGAAAGGAACAGACAGGGACAGACAGGAAGGGAGAGAGATGAGAAACATCAATTCTTCGTGCGGTTTCTTAGCTGTTCATTGATTGCTTTCCCATATGTGCCTTGACCGGGGTGCTACAGTAGACCAAGAGACCCCTTGCTCGAGCCAGCAACCTTGGGCTCACACTGGTGAGCCTTGCTCAAACCAGATGAGCCTGTGCTCAAGCTGGCAACCTTGGGGTCTCGAACCTGGGTCCTCCATGTCCCAGTTCGACACTCTATCCACTGTGCCGCCGCCCGGTCCGGCAGCCCTCTTTTCTGAGGATATGAAAGAAGTGCAAACAGTTGGGATTCCACTGTATAAAGGATGGCTCAATCAATGATCGATTCCCTAAGATAGAAACCACCAGGCAAACAAGCTTAACCTACACATGTAGAGCTCCAAATCATCTTTTAAAAAAGTGATCTCACCCTTAAATATGAAAAAAAAATAGCCAAGGATGACTACATATTTGGGAAAAGCCTCAAGATGAAAGAGAGATTTTAAAATCAAGCAACCCGCTAATCGAGCCTTGGGAGAAGGAGAGTGAGGGAAGGTGCTCTAACTGTGCCATTAAATCCCCTGCATGTGCAACAACTGAGATGTTACAGGAAAAAGAAAAAATACATCACAAAGCAAAAGAGAGGCTCTGGGAAATTATAACAGTCAAAATGAAACTGTATAAAAAGCAGAAAATTTAAATCTGGTAAAACTACCATCCAGAAAGTTAAACCAAAAGTCAGAGACAAAAATAAGAAATAAACTTAGAGAATCAGACTAGAAAGTTTACCAAACTAAAATTAAAAGCTGCCAGAGCCCTGGCCGGTGGCTCAGTAGATAGAGTACTGGTATGGCATACAGACATCCTGGGCTCAATTCCCAGTCAGGGCACACATGAGAAGCGACCATCTGCTTCTCTCTCCCTCCCTCTCCCTCTTGCCCTCCCACAGCCAGTGGCTCAATTGGTTCCAGCATGGCCCTGGGTGCTGAAGATAACTCAGCTGGTCCAAGCATATCAGCCTCAGGCACTAAAAATAGCTCGGCACTTGAGCATCAACCCCAGAAAAGGGTTTCCAGGTCCATCCTGGTAGGGGCACATGCGGGAGTCTGCCTCACTATTTCCCATCCAATCACCTAAAAAAAAAAAAAAAAGAAAGAAAAGAAGAAAGGAAGGAAAGAAATTTTAAAATGCTGCCAGAGAAATGAATAATTCAAAGTAGAAAAGAAGGAAATAAAGTGATACAATAAATTTTCTCTGTAGACCCTGGCTGGGTAGCTCTGTTGGTAGGAGTGTTGTCTTGATACAACAAGGTTGTGGGTTCAATCCCCAGTCAGGACACACACAGGAATCAACTATTGAATGAACAAGTGGAACAACAAAGCAATGTTCTCTCTCTCTCTCACTTTCTCATTCTCTTTCTCTCCTCTTCCTCTCTCTCTCTAAAATCAATAAAAATAATACTTTTATAAAAAAAAATTTCCCCACCATTGAAAGGCATGAGACTCCAGACTAATAGTTCTATGGAATGTTCAACATGTTAAATGCAAAAATACCTGCCCTTGACACAGCACTGAAGGTGCAGGACCCTGGGAGTCAAGAGAAATAAATAAAAAGAAATAAAACAGCTTGCTACATGCAAAAGATGGGAAGTCATAATTTTTCTGGATTGTTCAAAAGCACCAACTCTAGAAAATGAGAACATGATGGACTAATGCTTCCACAATTCCAAAAGAAGAGCATCTGCCACCCAGAATTCCAGGTGAGCCACATCAGACGAATGTGTGGGAAGAATACAGTCAGTCGTCCCTCACCATGTTGCAGTTCACTTTTTGAGGTCTCACTGTACCACGGATTTTTAAATTGTATCTATCTAATTTTGTATTGAAGATTTTCCTCTATATCAAGGGATTTTACGTAGGTTTAAGAGCGTAGAAAGTGTTTAAGAGCATAGGAAGTGTTTATAAGAGTGTGGGAAAGGTTAGTTACGGTGTGGGGAAGGTTTATAAACGTGTGGGGAGGGTTTATAAAGCCTTAATATATATATAAATAATAAAATAAATGTGAGGTCGCTACTTCGCAGATTTTTGCCTACCACAGGGGATCTGAAACCTAACCCCCGCGACAGAGGAGGGACCATTGTATAAATATTTTAAAACATGCAGGCACTTTTCAAAAATTGATTGATTGATTTTAAAGAGAGAGGAAGGTAGAAAGAGAGAGAGACAGACAGACAGAAACATCAACCTGTTCCTATATATGTCCTGAACAGGGATCAAATCCATACCTTTGCACAAGGGGATGACACTCTAACCAACCAAGCTATCCAGCCAGGACAACATGTAAGCACTTTAAAATTGTACTTCCTGTCTGACCTGTGGTGACACAGTGGAGAAAGCATCAACCAGGAACCCTGAGGTCGCTGGTTCAAAACCTTGGTTTGCCCGGTCAAGGCACATACAAGAAGCAACTACAAGTTGATGCTTCCTGCTACTCCCTACCTCTCTCTCTCTCTCTTAAAAAAAATTGTACTTCCTGTGGTGGCACAATCGATAGAGCATCGACCTTGGACACTGAGGACCCAGGTTCAAAACACCAAGGTTGCCAGCTTGAGGATAGGCTCATTCAGCTGGAGCATGGGCTCACCAGCTTAAATGCTGGGTTTCTGCTTGAGTGTGGGATCAGAGACATGACCACATGGTCACTGGCTTGAAGCCCAAGGTTGCTGGCTTGAGCCCAAGGACACTGGCTTGATCCTAGGGTCGCTGGCTTGAGCAAGGGGTCACTGGCTCAGCTGGAGCCCCCTGATCAAGGCACATATGAGAAAGCAATCAATGAACAACTAAAGTGTCTCACAACAAGTTGATGCTTCTCATCTTTTTCCCCTTCTGTCTGTCTGTCCATGTCTCTCTCTCTCGAAAAACAAATAAATAAAATAAAAATAAAAATTGTACTTCCTGTGCACTGGTAGCCTCAGAGGATATGCTCCACCAAAATAGGGTAATTGGATGAGAAGAAAGGGCTCTAAGGGGGCAATGAAGAAAATTCCAGGCCTGACCTGTGGTGGCGCAGTGGATAAAGCACTGACCTGGAATGCTGAGGTCGCCGGTTCGAAACCCTGGGCTTTGCTAGTCAAGGCACATATGGCAGTTATGCTTCCTGCTCCTACCCCCATCCCTCTCATTCTCTCCTTTCTCTCTAAAAACGAATAAATAAAATCTAAAAAAAAAAAGAAAGAAGAAGGCGGCCTAACCTGTGGTGGCGCAATGGATAAAGCGTCGACCTGGAAATGCTGAGGTCGCCGGTTCGAAACCCTGGGCTTGCCTGGTCAAGGCACATATGGGAGTTGATGCTTCCAGCTCCTCCCCCCTGTCTTTCTCTCTCTTCTCTCTCTCTCTCTCTCCCTCTCTCTCTCCTCTCTAAAATGAATAAATAAAATAAAATAAAAAAGACTTTATAGAAAGAAAGAAAGAAAGAAAGAAAGAAAGAAAGAAAGAAAGAAAGAAAGAAAGAAAGAAAGAAAGAAAAAGTCTAGGATGATGGTGCTTGGATGTTCCAGCAAGGCAGGTAAACAGAAGGCTGTATTCATAGACAAGATTCTGGGAGAGAGATTGTGACGGTTAAATTTTTTGTAAGTATGTGTGTCAACTTGGCTAGGCCAACATCCCTAGATATATTCAGTCAAGCACCAGTCTAGATGTTGCTGTGCTGTTAGTTTTTAGGTGACATTAACATTTAAACCAGTAGACTCTGAGGAAAGCAGATTTCCCTCCACAACATAGGTGGGCCTCATCTAATCAGCTGAAGGCCTTAAAAAAAAAACAACTGATGTTCCCTGAGGAATAGGGGTCCTGTATCCTGACTGCCTTCAGATTTGAGCTGCAATAGCCAACTCCTGGGTCTCCTGCCTGCCAGCTGCCCTGCAGACTTTGCATTTGCTAGCCTCTGATTCAGTTTCCTCAAAACAAAATCTCTCTCTTTGTAGATATATACATTACTTATTAGTTTTGTTTCTCTGGAGAACGCTAACAAATATAGATTCTACAGGATAAAATAAGAAGCAATGCTTTTGCAAAGATGGAAATATTATTCAGCAGTGTGGCAGATCCAGTAAAGTACATTAATTATGGTACATAGAAAACCAGGCCAATAAAGAAATGAGGCAATTATTAACTCCAGGAAAAACAGAGTTGTGCCTCAGCAATGAACAATATTTGTCAAAGTAATGCGAATGCCTACCAATGACCAGTCAAAAATATTTAGATAATTATCCGGGGAGAAGGAAATGAATTAGTAATATCAAAAAACTGATAAATGAAAAATACAATATAATAGTATCATTCAGAAATAAAAAAAAATGTTAAGCCTGACCAGGCGGTGGTGCAGTGGATAGAGTATTGGACTGGGACGCAGTTTACACAGGTTTGAAACCCCAAGGTCTCCGGTTTGAGCACGGGATCATCCGGCTTGAGCACAAGCTCACCAGCTTGAGCACGGGGTTGCTGGCTTGAGTGTAGGATCATAGACATGACTCCATGGCTTGAGCTCAAAGGTCGCTGGCTTGAGCAAGGGATCCCTCACTCTGCTGTAGTCCTCCCCTTCCTGGGTCCCGCCGCTAGATAACTAATCTGATGTATTAATAAAATAAAGCCTAAAATATGTTGTCTAATCCCAACACACAATTTATTTCATTATAAAGGGTTTCGGTACTATTATACTAAAAGAACTACTTGTAAAATTTAAATCAAGACAGGAAATATGTGTGAAGCATGGGGCACATTCAAGGTTACTCAAACCAAACCACTGGATGATGAGTATATTATTTGGGGCCTAGGACATCATGGCCTCTCAGTATACATATAATCTGATTGTGAGAAAAAAAGCACAAAACTCACACTCAGGATCATTCTGAGGACGGAGTCCCATCTATGTGGTAGTATGGGGGCGGGACAAGAAGGGGGGGCACAGTGCAGAGCCCTACACCTAAAATACTTCCTGCTTTGGTTTGCCACAGATGCTTGACATTTAGTATCAATATTTCATTTCCTTGGCTCTTGAGAGCTTTTTGATATTTAAAGTTGTCTGCTAAGTAGGAAACCTTCCCAGAAAGGAGTGTCTCTTTCTTAGTACAGATTACTTTGCTTCCTACTGAGAATGAGAATGGAAAATTGAGGGGTAGGGAAAGGGTCAGGTGGTGGCCCCACACGATTAGCCTTTATCCAGGTCATTGTCTGTGGCCGGGTCATTGTATTTACCACTAACCTAGAGGGACAGTGAGAAACAAATTGCAGATGGACCTGACATATTTGCAATAGCAGACAATGGCCAGAAGGTGGCAGCCTTGTCTTATCTGGTGTCTGGGTCCTGCTGGGGCCACGGGCCCGAGGCGTGCGCAGTGCACAGGGCAAGCAGGGCTATCTCAGAAGCCCGACAACGCTGAGCGCAAAAGGCATTTTTATAACATTGCTGCTGTGATTACAGTGAGCAGTCAGCAAATATTTGTTTAAACAAGTCAACTCTGTGGCCAATTATTAAGATTGCTCCCTTGAATACACCAACACCTTTGCGGGTACCGCAGCCCGGAGCCATTCCAGTCTCTGCTCACCCTACTCCTGACCCTGGGGTCAAAGGGGGCTAGAGATAACACCGTGGTGACCGCTCTCACTTCAAACCTGCGTCATGAGAGGGATGCTCGGGGGAAATACAGGATGATTAAGGGCTGAGCATTCATTCACACCCTCTCCTTCGGAACTATTCTACACTTTTAACTGCCTCTGCTGAACTCCAGCGCCTCACCCCTCACCCTGCTAACGGGCTTGCCTCCCACTTCCTGAGAAAATGGAGCAGCCAGGAGAGCACCGCCTCAATGCCCCACCGTTCTCGATTGCTATCGCGACAGTGTCTTGCCTCCTAAAGGCAACCTTGCCTGTGCCCTCAGAGTCCCCGCTCATCACCATGGGAACAGGACTCCAGCAACTTCTACTCCCCTCCCCCCATCATTAATTTCTCTCTCTACTCTGTTATTCTCATTAACAGATAAGTCTGCTATTATCTATCCCATCATTATTTATAATCCCTCTTCGGCCCCAATTACCCATCATCTGTGGCCTCATCTCTCTCCTTCCTTTTCTGGTGCAATTCCTGGAGTTTCCCATGCTCGCCTACACGTGCTGTCTCCAAAGCCTTTCCTGCTCTTCTGGGTTGAACTCTTGGCTCAGGCCGTTCCTCTTGAGCTCCACCATCAATCACCTAAATCCAAGGGTCCCCTCTTTGTCCTTATCTCAACCTCACCTACAGAGCACACTGACACGGTTGATTGAGTGGTTCTCCTGGAAACACATTCATGGGCCCCCAGTAACCGCAACCTGACTCCACCTTTTCTCTTCTTACTCTTTTGCTGATTCTGCCTTTTCTCCCCAATGTCTTATTCTTTTTTTTTTTTTTTTTAATTTATTCATTTTAGAGAGGAGAGAGAGAGAGACAGACAGGGGGGAGGAGCTGGAAGCATCAACTCCCATATGTGCTTTGACCAGGCAAGCCCAGGGTTTTGAACCAGCGACCTCAGCATTTCTAGGTCGACGCTTTATCCACTGCGCCACCACAGGTCAGGCCCATGTCTTATTCTTAAAGTCAGTCCTTGAATTATTTTTCTAAACATAATCTCCCTCCATTGTTGAGCTCCTCCAGGCCCATGACTTTAAATAACTTTAAATACCACTTAATTATTATAGTACCTCTAGCTCAGACTTCTTCCCCAAGCTTACCCAACATCCGCCATGACCACTGATCAGACACAAAACGACATCCCGTATTCTACTGCTGTATCCGCAGTCTTCCTAATGCAATTCCACTCTTCCCGTTTCTTAGGCAAAAAGCATCGCAGGCATTTTTGATCCTTCCTTTCTTTCACATCCCATGTCTCATTCTGCAGGAAGTCTTGTAGACTCTACATTCAAAGTACATCCGCACACCTCACCCTCCCCACACGGCGACCTTGGGCTAGACCACCATCACCCCTCCCCTGAATTACTGCAGTAACCTCCTCACTGGCCTCCCTGCTGCCAGTGTGAGCTCCCACAATTTCATCTCAATCCAGCAGCCGGAGTAATTCTTTTTTTTTTTTTCCTTTACAGAGTCAGAGAGAGAGAGTCAGAGAGAGGGATAGACAGGGACAGACAGGAACGAAGAGATGAGAAGCATCAATCATTAGTTTTTCGTTGCACGTTGCAACACTTTAGTTGTTCATGGATTGCTTTCTCATATATGCCTTGACCGCGGGCCTTCAGCAGACCGAGTAACCCCTTGCTCGAGCCAGCGACCTTGGGTCCAAGCTGGTGAGCTTTTGCTCAAACCAGATCAGCCCGTGCTCAAGCTGGCCACCTCGGGGTCTCAAACCTGGGTCCTCTGCATTCCAGTCCCACACTCTATCCACTGCACCACCACCTGGTCAGGCCAGAGTAATTCTTTGTGTGTGTGTGTGTGTGTGTGTGTGTGTGTGTGTGTGTGTGTGTGTGTATTTTTCTGAAGTTGGAAACAGGGAGGCAGTCAGACTCTCGCATGCGCCTGACTGGGATCCACCCGGCATGCCCACCAGGGGGCGATGCTCTGCCCACCTGGGGCATTGCTCTGTTGCAACCAGAGCCATTCTAGCGCCTGAGGCAGAGGCCACAGAGCCATCCTCAGCGCCCGGGCCAACTTTGCTCCAATGGAGCCTTGGCTGCGGGAGGGGAAGAGAGAGACAGAGAGGAAGGAGAGGGGGAGGGGTGGAGAAGCAGATGGGTGCTTCTCCTGTGTGCCCTTGCCGGGAATCAAACCCAGGACTCCTGCACACCAGGTCGATGCTCTACCACTGAGCCAACTGGCCAGGGCCTAGAGTAATTCTTTTTTTAAAGAGCCAGATCAGCCTGACCTGTGGTGGCACAGTGGATAAAGTGTCGACCTGAAACACTGAGGTCACTGGTTTGAAACCCTAGGTTTGCCTGGTCAAGGTACATATGAGAGTTGATGCTTCCTGCTCCTCCATCCCTTTCTCTTTCCTCTCTAAAATGAATAAATAAATTTTAAAAAATGTTTAAAAAGGCCTGACCTGTGGTGGCGCAGTGGATAGTGTCGATCTGGAAATGCTGAGGTCGCCGGTTCGAAACCCTGGGCTTGCCTGGTCAAGGCACATATGGGAGTTGATGCTTTCAGCTGTCTCTCTCTCCTCTCTCTCTCTCTCTCTCTCTCTGTCTCTCTCTCTCTCTCTTCTCTAAAATGAATAAATAAAATTAAAAAAATGTTTGAAAAGATCATGTAACTCCTCAGCTCTGAATTCTCTAAGGGCTCCCCATTTCCATTAGAATAAAAGCCAAAATCCTTAGAAAGAGACACAAGACTAAAACAATACCATCCAACAGAAATATAATAGGAGCTCCCTGTGACATTTTAAATTTCCTGGTAGAAAAAGGTGAAATAAATTTTAGTCGAATATTTTGTTTTACATGGTATCTCTAAAATACTATCATTTCAACATGGAATCCATATGAAAGTTGAGATATTTTACATTCTTTTTTTCATTCAACTTTTTTGAAATGTGTTATTTAGTCACACAGCACATCTCAATTTGGATTAGGCATATGTCAGGAACTTGACAGCCATGCGTGGCTAGAAGGCTGCTGTGCTGGACAGTTCAGTTCAAGCCCACAGCTCTCTGATTGGCCTCCTGCTCCCCTTCACCCTGCTGACAGGTCCAGCTCACTGGGCAGGCTTTGTGCCTCAGGACCTTTGCACAGCTTGTTCCCTTTGCCCCCCTCAGATTATCATACTGATAACCTCATAGATGCCTTTTTCACCTCTTTGTCTTTGCTACATGGCCATTCCACTTAAGTTGAGACCACCACACTGCCCATTCTGACACTCCTGGTTCCTTTTACCTGTTCCAAGTTTCCCCCCTTAGCACTCATCACCTTCTTCAAGATCATATATTCATTATGCATTCTCTATTGTCTCACATGAGACAATAAGCTCCCCAAGCGTAGGTCCCTGTTTTGGACCGTGATGTGCTCCCAACATTTACAACTCTGTCTAGCACATACTAGTCACTCAATAAATGCTTCTTGACTGAATTAATGAGAACATACATCTGTCTTCCCATGAGGGTGTCCAGGTCAGGGCTGGGAGCCAGTATCTTACAGAGTACCACAGCAGTGGTGATCTCGGGTTATTGAAATGGGCGCTATTTCATCTCTTAGTAATCACTGACAGAAAGGCAAGGCTAGGTACAATGCTGTAAGCACCTTCTGAGTGGGCACTGCTGCGGGGAGCAGCATCTTAACGACTACAATTAGAGACATGGTTCCAGAGCCTTCAGGTAGGCCTGGATTTTCCCAGGCAGCTCCAGAGGCCAGAGCCAGTGCCAAAAGTGAGGACAGGGAGTGTGGCGAGGTGGGGGTGGGGGTGATAGACACCAATTTCATTTTTTTGGAAAGAAGAACCTATGAATAATCAGCACTATTTAAAATGAGTTGAACTGTCTTGATAGATGTTTCTGTCTCCTCTCTCTCCTTTCCTCTCTAAAATCAATAAATACATTTAATAAAATTAAATGAATTGAACTGACTTAAGAGGTCTAACTTTTGCCCCAAATCTAAAAATAACTATTTCCGAGATTTGGGCTCTCTGTGGGAGGTTGGGCTAAACCTCTAAAGTCACCTGTAGACTTGTAAGGTATATAAACCGAAATCTGATGTCTTAGAAATAGGGGTTTTGATATCAGACTGCTGGGTTTTAAAGTGCAATTCTGTTTACTGCTGCTGCTTAGCCTTTTGCATATCTGTTATACATTTTTAAGCATATTGTCCATCCAGAAAAGTTTTTTCCCCAGATAAAGTATATAAAACTGTCTTTCATGTCAGTTGATATATACTAGAAAGTAAATAATTTTTTTAACATCACTTGGAAATTTTCCCCTAGGTTCCAGGATTTCCAAAAATTTTAGTCTGGCCCCCCTTAAATTTCAGGCTGTTTCTAAATATCTCCTACCGCTCAGTAACTCAGTAACTCCCCCTAATCTCTCTTCCTATCTGTAACAAAAACCACTGCTTTTCAATGTTAGGCTCTATCTCATTTTGTCTTTGCAAAAAGGGTAGAAGTGTTGGCCAAAATTAGTCTTACTATTCAGATGAGGAAACTGAGGTTCAGAGATGCTGATTAACTTGCCCGAGGCCACACAGCTAGTTGAATAGCTAAAGGTCACCTAGGAGATTCCAAGTGTTTTCTTTCACTGTTCAGTACTCATTTAGTCATTGATATTTAATGAGCCTGACCTGTGGTGGCACAGTGGATTAAGCATCAACCTGGAATGCTGAGGTCGCTGGTTCGAATTCCTAGGCTTGCCCAGTCAAGGCACACACAAGAAGCAACTACTATGAAATGATGCTTTCCGCTTCTCCCTTCCTCCTTCCTGTCTCTGTCTCTCTAAAAAATAATTCTCAATATTTATTGATTTCCTGTCTGTGCTGGGAGCTCTGCTAGGAATGGAAGACAGCTGCGCCCAACCCCTACTCTGCTCTCTGCACACCTGGCCTCCGGGGTAGGTTAGAGAGTTTGTAACCATCACCCATCCCCTTCCACTAAAGCTTTGCTATCTGGGCCCCAGTAAGGATCTCGGTAGAAGCTGCAGGTTTGTTCTGTTTGGTACAAACCTACTGTATTTTTCTGAACCTGTCACCATCAGTTATGCAAATCACCTAGTCATTTTCCATTTCTGATTGGATGACAAGACAGAGCTTTTTCTTAAGAAGTGGCTGGCCACACTTCACGTCGACAGCATCTTGCAGAGTGGCCTATAATTTCTAAAGCCCACTCTCTGTCCCCTTTACCTTCCAATTTGTTACCAAAACCCAGTTACAGCCTGTGTACCCATGACGGGCAGGCAGTGCGCGTGCACACGGGAAGCGGCACAGAGAAAGACGTGTATTAGCGACCGATGTTTGCTCGCACTCTCCCTCCTCTAAAGCCTCTGAACTTCACCTCCCGTTGACCGCCCTTGCTGGCCCCTCTGGAGCCCCTCCCCGGGCCAACCTTACCGTGCCAACCACAGCCATCCGATGCGTATTTTAAGGTCTCAACCTTCCTCTTTATTCAGTTTGATTTTACTCACTTGTTTCAGGCATCCTTAAAGTATTTTCTAAATTACTTTCATTTAAAAAGTAACCAGATTGCCTGACCTGTGGTGGCGCAGTGGATAAAGCATCGACCTGGAACACAGAGTTCACCAGTTCGAATCCCTGGGCTTGCCTGGTCAAAGCACATATGGGAGTTGATGCTTCCTGCTCCTTCCGAGTCCCTTCTCTCTCTCTCTCTCTCTCTCTCTCTCTCTCTCTCTCTGTCTCTCTGTCTCTCTCTCTCTCTCTCTCTCTCTCCCTCTCTCCCTCTCCTACTTCTCTAAAATGAATAAATAATAATAATATGCTGTTGATGGATGATACCTCTGAACAGGCAATTCCTTACTTCCGGTGACCTTGGAAAGACCCCTGCCTTCCACCCAACGCCGCTGGTTCATCTCAGTGGCTGAACCCTCCAGCTTGTCCTAACCTGTAGCTGTAACTGCTCATCATCTCCACGGCAAGGGTTCGTCTGCCTCCCTCTCTGCCGGCCCTCCCCGCCCTTCCTTCCTCCCACACTCTGCTCCATTGGTGCTCCGGTACGAAAAACCCCTCGGCTGCACTATGCTCTCTCTCCCTCCTAATCACGCTTATTTAAAATAAATAAATAAATAAATAAATAAAAATCACCTGTTGTTCACCTGAAGTTCAGATTTAAGCAGACATTCCGCATTTTTATTTGCTAGATCTCACAAGCCTACAGGCATTATAATCACGCTGACATAAACTCTCAACTGCTTTGGCCTCCTTCTACTTGAAACGCCCCCTTGACAAAACCACAGCGTGTCCAAGCCCAACTCTCTGACCACCCTGCGTCCCCATCTGTGCAGCTGATTGAGGCTGAACAAACACACCAGCCCATTGGACCGACCTCCCTGCAAGTTCCTGACCTCAGGCCTCCAAAGGGGCCTTCCCTGCCCGGAGAGGCGTTGACTCGTGTGCTCCCAGTCACAGCAGGCTCTGGGCTTTACTCCTACTTCTCCCCGGATCCTACCTTCTCTCGCATTCTCGTTCTGTGGGGCCGACTCTCTGAGGAAACCTGATCACTCAGACATTCCCCGAGTCCTCGCACCACGCATCGTATCCATCTTCTGTGTCCCCATCCACGTGAGGTCCTTGTCCGTTACATAAATTACAGCTCGGCGAACGGGGCCTGGGGTCTCCATCTCCCCCTCTGCCCGTTTTCTGTACCGCCTACCAGTTAAGAGTGGTTTTTACTTTTCAAATAAATGGTTGGGGGTGGGGGGATTGGTGGATAAAATATATATAGGAACACGTGAAAATTATATAAAATAAAAATCTTTAGTGACCCTAAATGAAGTCTTATTGGAGCACAGCCACAGAGGAGTAGCTGGGACGGAAACCGTGTGTTTGCTCTCGGTCCACCCTGGCTGGCTGTGCCCCAGTCCCTCTCCCCTCCTGGAGCAGGTCGCCCTACTCTGTCCACCCAGTTCTGCACCATCGCTTTCTGTCCACTGCTAAATCGGTCCTACTCATGTCCTACAAAGCTGCTATTTCTCCAGTCTTGAGAAACACACACACAAACACTTCTTCCTGGCTGTCACCTCTCTGTCCCCACCAGTGACTGCTCTCATTTGCAGCAAGAAAATCCCCCCAGAGGAATCTGCACTTGAGGGCCACAGTTCTTCCCCAAATTTCCCTGAGCCGCCCCCATCACTACCGAGGCTGCTTCCATCAGCGACCAATGGCCCCTGCGAGGCTAACCCCATCGGCAATCCTCCTTCTCCTCTTACCTGACCCCCGGGCAGCCTGCGACACAGTGGATCCCTCTCTGCCTCAGAGCCCTTTCTTTCACTTGGCTTCCGAGACACCACACCCCCCTGATTCTTCTCCTGCCTCCTGGAAGCTTCCTCCTCATCTCTCCTCCTTCCTCTTTTTTCCCTTTTATCGCCAGAGGCCCCGGGACCTCCTCTCTGACCCCTGCTCTCTCCCTCTGCCCTACAGCGTGGAAGCCCGTCTCTCCGGCCCCGTGACTCCCGCATTCATCCGCAGCCCAGACCTCTCTCCTGCGGTCCATGCTGCCTTCTCCAACTGCCTACCC
Source organism: Saccopteryx leptura (assembly GCF_036850995.1). NCBI lineage: Eukaryota > Metazoa > Chordata > Mammalia > Chiroptera > Emballonuridae > Saccopteryx > Saccopteryx leptura. The sequence goes on along the minus strand of NC_089503.1, from coordinate 367,895,784 downwards.
AGCATCCCAGGTGAGCGTCTCGGAGACATCGCAAAATCAGCCAGCCAGTCCAAACATCAGTCCCCAGCCGAAATCCAGGTTCCTCTCCTACCCAACCTACCTTCCCTCTCTCCACTACTGGTAACCGAATCCTTCCTCTCAGGCCCAAATCCTTATAATCACTCTCTTTTCCCCCACATTCCACCTAGACCCTGTCTGGAAATTCTGCTGGCTCCCCATTCACAATTTATCCAGCAACTGGCCCTTTCTCCGCGGACCTTGGGCTCTCCCTGCTCCCTCTCACAGCAGATCCTGCCTCTCCACCCAGCAGCCAGAGAAATCCTTTCACACGGAGGCCAGAGCAAAAGCCAAAGTCCTTTAACAGCAGATAAGGCCCTCCTTGACCTGGCTCCCTGCCTCCCCACCCCATACCCCTGTGAACCATCTCCTGTGAGCCCCTCCCGGAATCCACTTTGTACAACACACTGACCTGTCTCCTGCTTTGGGATGAGACAGGCCTGCTCCCACTTGGGGGCTTGGGGCCTTGGTGCTGGCTCTTCCCTCTTCCTGGAAGTCTTTCCCCTAAATAGCTGCAAGGCTAACCTCCGTCTCCTTCAAATCTGAGATGTCACCTTTCCATTGTGACCTCCCTTGACCTCGTGGTCCCTCAGCCCGCTCTCCTGTGTGGCATTGCTCTGTTACCCTCCAGCATGTCATACTTACCAGGCAGTTGACTGGACGATTAACTCCGCAAGGCTGTCTGTTTTGTTCACTTCGATTATTGAGTTCCAAGCGTTTAAAATGAAAGAGTGCTCAATAACTACTGGTTGAATGAACAAATTGAATGTTTGCTAAAATGTTTGCTCCTAAAATAATTAGCACGACTTGATGAATTTGCCTTTGCCTTCATTATTTTCTTCCTTTTTTCTTTCTTTACTTACTTTTTCAGTAGACTTGAGAGCCATCTCCATCTTCACCTTGCTGAAGGAGGAAGCCATTAGGCTGAAGCGGCTCTACTGCTTTGGTCACCTACAAGAGCAAACCCAAACCCAAACCTGTCATGCCGTAAGGCAGCGGTTTTCAACCTTTTCCATCACGGGCGGCACACATAGACTAACTAGCGTAATTCTGCAACTCACCCAAAAGTCTATTTTTTTTTGCCGATCTGACAAAAAAAAGAATAGGTATACTTTTGATTCATTCACACTGGATGGCTACTGTTGTCTGTTGTCCCTTTTTTACAATATTTGACCATCTAGGGGAAAAGAAGTCAGGGCCCCTGACTAAATAGTCAGATATTGCATGTTTCAAAAATTCTCCCGGCACACTGGTTGAAAATCGCTGTGTTGAGATTAAGACATGGAAACGTAAAGATGCCTAATCACAAACACCCAAACTGGACCTTAAGCTGTAGCCAGTCAGATAATTCACTTTCTCTGCTCTGCACCTTTTCTGGGGGAGTCTTTCCCCTGGCTGCTGTCAGCAGACAGCTCCTGACTTCTCACAGTTGGCGCTGCCTGACTTAGTTTGCTTTTTGCTCAAATATACTCTTCAAATTTTTCGTATGCTCCAGTTTAATCTTTTAACAAACTCTAAGGACACCAACCCTAAAAAGTTTTAGTAAGTTGCAATCAACTTACAAGTAATTAGGATGGAAAGTGAAATGGAGGGTCTCAGTCTTTTTTGAACCCCACAAGTAGTGTCCGCTCAGCTTCCTACACAGCTGCCTCCATGCTCCTGTTCAAGAGAACAGGAGGGATGACTCGCCCACTGTGCCAAGGATGCATTCTCAGAGTCCACGAGGAAAGCAAATTTCTGTAAGTTAAAGAGCTTCCCAAAATAACAGCAAAGAAAAAGTTAGAAGGTGCCTAAAATGTTTGCTCCTAAAATAATTAGCACATTTAAAATAACAAACATTTTGCCTGACCTATGGTGGTGCAGTGGATAAAGCATCAACCTGGAACACTGAGGTCACTGGTTCGAAACCCTGAGCTTGCCTGGTCAGGGCACATATAGGAGATGATGCTTCTTGCTCCTCTCCTCTCCCCTTCTCTCTCTCTCTCTCTCTCTCTCTGTCCTCTTCTCTCTCTCTCCTCTCTAAGATGAATAAATAAAATCTTAAAAAAAAGAAAATGCTCTCTATCTTAAAATAAAATAATAAATATTTTAAGTTATTTAAACAGGTAGAATTCTTTTAAAAATACATAAAGATGTGGCCCTGGCCGGTTGGCTCAGCGGTAGAGCGTCGGCCTGGCATGCGGGGGACCCGGGTTCGATTCCCGGCCAGGGCACATAGGAGAGGCGCCCATTTGCTTCTCCACCCCCACCCCCTCTTTCCTCTCTGTCTCTCTCTTCCCCTCCCACAGCCAAGGCTCCATTGGAGCAAAGATGGCCCGGGCGCTGGGGATGGCTCCTTGGCCTCTGCCCCAGGCGCTAGAGTGGCTCTGGTTCTGGCAGAGCGACCTCCCGGAGGGGCAGAGCATCGCCCCCTGGTGGGCAGAGCTTCGCCCCTGGTGGGCGTGCCGGGTGGATCCCGGTCGGGCGCATGCGGGAGTCTGTCTGACTGTCTCTCCCTGTTTCCAGCTTCAGTTTAAAGAAAAAAAACAACAACATAAAGATGTAAACTTATAACAATTCACTTACTTTTATCAGGTTTGACAGTTTCCTTGGGGCAGTTGTTAAAACACAATTAACTTGAGTGAGGCTCGATGTGGAGGTGTTGGGCACTGGGAAGTGATGTAGAACTAAAAAACAGTAGAGGCCTGACCAGGCGGTGGCGCAGTGGATAGAGCGTTGGACTGGGATGCAGAGGACCCAGGTTCGAGACCTTGAGCGCAGGCTCATCTGCTTTCAGCAAAATCCTACCAGCTTGAACCCAAGGTCACTGGCTCCAGCAAGGGGTTACTCAGTCTGCTGAAGGCCTGCGGTCAAGGCACATATGAGAAAGCAATCAATGAACAACTAAGGTGTTGCAACGCGCAATGAAAAACTAATGATTGATGCTTCTCATTTCTCTCCGTTCCTGTCTGTCTGTCCCTGTCTATCCCTCTCTCTGACTCACTCTCTGTCTCTGTAAAAAAATTAAAAAAAAAAAAAACAAAAACAGTAGAGGAAGATGGGAAAAAAATAGAAGGAAAATGTTACCTAAATAATTTGGACAGATGAATGATAGTCCTAGACCTCCAGAAGGTGATGATCTAGAGAACCTTTCTGTTTTAAAAATATCTAAACACTATTAGCATGCACTGCCTTTGGCCTTCAGGAAGACCAAGCACCATCTTCAAATCGAGATTATCTTAACCTAGAGAAAACCAGGACAGAACTAGATTTTTTTTTTTAAGAGAGAACTTTTAAAATATTTTTTAAGGCTTTATTCATTTTATTTATTTATTATTATTTTTTTTTTTTTACATAGGCAGAGATAGACAGGGACAGACAGACAGGAACGGAGAGATGAGAAGCATCAATCATTAGTTTTTTGTTGTGCGTTGCGACTTCTTAGTTGTTCATTGATTGCTTTCTCACATGTGCCTTGACCGCGAGCCTTCAGCAGACCGAGTAACCCCTTGCTGGAGCCAGCGACCTTGGGTCCAAGCTGGTGAGCTTTTTTTTTTTTTGCTCAAGCCAGATGAGCCCGTGCTCAAGCTGGCGACCTTGGGGTCTCGAACCTGGGTCCTTCTGCATCCCAGTCCGACGCTCTATCCACTGCGCCACCACCTGGTCAGGCTTTTTTTTTTTTTTTTTTTTTTTTTTTTTTTAAAGCTACTACCTCTCATTCCTCGGCTTCTCAACTCAAAACCCAAGCTTCTCCTACTTCCGCAGCTGAAGCTTTGGAGGAGGGACACTTGGGGACCGTGGAAAACTGAAAACCAAACCATGCCCAAGGTGTCCTCACACCTCCAATTGTGGGTATGGCTGGCTTTGGCCCTCAGATTTGTAAGGAGAGGGTAGAGGGACAATTTTGCGTCACCATTAATTCTCATTTCAAACCAATATTAAAATGGCAGAATCTCTACAAGTTAATAATTAAACACAAGGAGCATCAGTCTTGCCATATGAGCATCATGCATTTTTAAAAATCATCTACTGCAGTAAACTAAGTAAGCATTGTCATTGCATTAACAAGGCAATATAAAAAAGGATAGAGAGGACACTTTTCCGGACCTGGAGACTCCGCCCAATGTGATTAGAGGGTGTGAGGTCAGGGCCATTCAGACTGAATTGCCTTCCTGCCCAGGATAATTGCATTGAATGGGCTCCTTGGAATTGTTAGAAACAGAAATTTTGAAAAAGAACTTAAGTGCTTTCCAATGTAGGTCCCAGGTTGATTCCCCAATTGCCCGACATGGGAAAATGAGCCTGGGACTCTTACTAACAATGCCTGACTCAAAAATAGTCCCTGTTCAGGAATCAGCGGTGGAAGAGGTGCCTTCAGCCAAGGCAAAGCTCCACAGAAGCACCGGGAACCATGATCCTGGAGTGTCTGGTTTGTTACTTTAAAAATACAGCCACAGCCCTAGCCGAGTAGCTCAGTTGGATAGAGTGTCGTCCCAATATAGCAAAATTGTGAGTTCAATCCCCAGTCAAGGCACATACAAGAAGCAATCAATGGATGGACAACTAAGTGGAACAACAAATTAATGTTTCTCTCTCTCCCTTCCCCCCTCTCTAAAATCAATAAATTTTAAAAAAAATTAAGTAAAACTAAACATATCATAAAAATACTTAAAAATATATATGTATGTTAAAATATATATAATGTATATATATAATACATATATGTGTGTATGTAGGTGTGTATGTGTATATATATGTGTGTGTGTATATATACATTTATATATACACATATACGCCACTAAGGCTAGAGCCACATCGCCTACTGCTCTACCTAGTAAACACACATAAGATATTCATTAACTTAAGGTGACCAATCGTCCTCCTTTAGGGAGGACAGTCCTTCTTTTGTAGTTCTGTCCTCCCTCGAAAAGTGTCCTCCTACATGTCCTCCTTTTTGATATTGGAAGACTAACTGTAAATGTCTGTATTTGATCAATGCAGAGTCAGTCCATTGTGTGTGATGTGACGCATTTGTATCTAAATGAGTACTTTTTTCTTACACTTATTATTAAAAATTATAGGCATGTAAGCCTAATTACATTATAAAATATTACAAATGGTTTTATTATGCATTTATTATATTATAGTGTGTTATTGTTGCAATGAATAAAATGTTTCTTTTATTTATGATAGTTTTTTTTCAATTTATTTTTGTCTTCCTTTTCATTGTAAAAAAGTTGGTCACTTTAACTAAGTATAATTAAGCATTTGTTTAGTGAAATAAATAAGTAATAATCTAAGAACTAGGTTCTGGCTCACTCTGTACCTGATGTGGAAGATATTAATTGAATTGAATCCTTAGCAAATGGTTTTTACATCAATCCACAGATCAATAGAATATTTTTGCAAAAATATTCTGTTCAACATGTGGCAACCTAACTCAAGTTAGGAAGAAAGTTAAATCTAAAATACAACTTTCCTGCCCTGGCTGGATAGCTCTTTTTTTTTTTTTTTTTTTTTTTTTTGTATTTTTCTGAAGTTGGAAACGGGAGGCAGTCAGACAGACTCCCACATGCGCCCAACCGGGATCCACCTGGCACACCCACCAGGGGGCGATGCTCCGCCCATCTGGGGTGTTGCTCTGCTGCAACCAGAGTCATTTCAGTGCCTGAGGCAGAGGCTACAGAGCCATCCTCAGTGCCCGGGCCAACTTTGCTCCAATGGAGCCTTGGCTGCAGGAGCGGAAGAGAGAGACAGAGAGGGGGAGGGGTGGAGAAAAAGATGGGCGCTTCTCCTGTGTGCCCTGGCCGGGAATTGAACCCGAGACTCCTGCACACCAGGCCGATGCTCTACCACTGAGCCAACTGGCCAGGGCCTGGATAGCTCTTTCTCTCTCTCTCTCTCTCCCCCTTCCTCTCTCTTTAAACAAAAAAAGAAAAAAAGAAGAAAAAAAAACCTCTTAAGATATAACTTTCCTAAGAGTCATGATTATATTTAGCAAATTAAGTCATTACCACTGGAAAGCTTGGATATAGTATTGAGCAATTAATCTAAAGGATTATGAATGGATGGAGCTTGCAAGGTACAGTAAGCTTTAATGGATTATACAGCTAAATAGCATAGTCTCTCAGCTGCCTTTGTGCTAGAAATCAAGTCAGGCAACTAGAATTTCAATTCTGCTACACCATTTACTACCTAGAGTTCTTGGGCAAGTCAGTTAACCTCTTTGCATTTCATCTGTAAATTGGAAATGATAATAATTCCTGCCTCATACATGAGTCTAATGTAGATGGAATAATCTTATTGACTCTAAACTCTGTACAAATGTTAATTTTTTTTAATTTATAAATAAATTTTTATTTTAATGGGGTGACATCAATAAATCAGGGTACAAATATTCAAAGAAAACATTTCCAGGTTATCTTGTCATTTAGTTCTGTTGCATACCCATCACCCAAAGAGAGATCGTCCTCCATCACCCTCTATCCAGTCTTCTTTGTACCCCTCCCCCTCCCCCTCCCCCTCTCCCTCCTTCCCTCCCCCCACCCCCCGTAACTACCACACTCTTGTCCATGTCTCTTGGTGTCGCTTTTATGTCCCACCAATGTATGGAATCCTGCAGTTCTTGTTTTTTTCTGATTCACTTATTTCACTCTGCATAATGTTATCAAGATTCCACCATTCAGCTGTAAGTGATCCAATGTCGACCAGGTGGTGGCGCAGTGGTAGAGTGTCGGACTGGGATGTGGAAGGATCCAGGTTCGAGACCCCAAGGTCGCCAGATTGAGCTGAAGCAGGCTCATCTGGTTTGAGCAAAAGCTCACCTGCTTGGACCCAAGGTCGCTGGCTCGAGCAAGGGGTTACTCCTTCTGCTGAAGGCCCACGGTCAAGGCACATATGAGAAAGCAATCAATGAACTAAGGTGTTGCAGTGATCCAATGTCATCATTTCTCATTTCTTCTAGCTGAATAGTATACCATGGTGTATATGTGTCCCTTCTTCTTTATCTAGTCTTCTATTTTTTTTTTTACAGTGGTTAAAAGCCTTTAAGCAAACTCTTGGCCAATACAGCAAGAATCCATAAAAGAGTAGTGTCTTTAACATGTTCACCAAGTCCAAGTTGGCCCCATCACCATGCCAAATCCCTGAAAAATGCAACCCAACCACAGTTCAGTCTGTTAGGAGCTGTCACAGGGAGCAGGAGTCCAGGAAAAATCCACATCCAGGAAAAGTCTGCATGGCACTGGAATTGTTGTCACCATTCTATACTTTGCAGCTCATGTCCAAGTCCCAATGACTGCTGCTTCTAGCTGGTAATGGTTCAAGTAGACTGGAAAAGCCATTTGAAGCATGCATGGATACGGAGTTGCTGTTCTCCTCTGTCTGGAGAGATGAGACCAGGTTGCTCTTCCCTGGAGCTCTGCGATTGTGGCATGGTAAAGAGAACCTTGGGATACACTAAGCTGGGTGGCAAAGGTAGATTCATAATAGAAGTTGGCAAAAGGGGGAAAGAGAGCTCTAAATTAGGAGTAGGTCCCAGCCTGAAATATGAGTGGGGCATTGAGGAAGGAGGGATAAAAGAAACACTATATATTAAGCAAAGCAGCAGAAAATAGGACTATCAACACCCACAACAGAGATCTTTGAGGGAAGAATAAAAAAACCTGACTATTCAGGCAAAACATAGTTAAGTGGCCCTTGTGCAAATGAGATCAGTTTACCTGCTTCTTGGAAGAAATACCCTAGGCTCATCCACAGTGTCGTAGATGGGGCCGACGGCTCTGGGCTCCTTCAGCCTTCAGTGGCAAACCACAGCTTTCTGGGCAAGGTTAGATCATAGGTGGCTGGAGCAGGGCTGGAAGAGACTGAACCCTCCCTTAGAGGAGCGAGGGGGAAGCTTACCTTCCAGTGTCCCTGTTTCCTCACAGCAGAGGCGTGTAAGCCTGGCAGGCTTTAGCTCAATGACCTTCTTTTCCACTATTGAAGCAGGACCCAGATGGCATCCTCTGAGACCCCTTTGGGGCGTTGGAGCCTTTAAGGGTATATCCTAAAAGCTGGTAGTTCCCCTGATCTCTACTGGGCTTTTTCTGCCTCTAGGTATCTTAAAAGCCATGCTCAGAAGATCTCGCTGAGGGGTTTGAGGATCCCCATCCGCCTATATAAATCTTTTCCATATATCTGGAGCTATGTGGAAAAAGACAAAACAGTGTTATTAGCTGGATCTAATAAAGTAGGTAGTAGTTTGCAGACGAAAAAGATTTGGTGTCTCCTGTTCATCAGCATTCCAAAGAAATGTAATTTTCTTTTTTAAGTAAAAAACATGATATGGTAGACCCGTAGGAGTTCCAGGATATGACTACCCCTCTTAATTTTTTTTTAAATTGCCCTTAAAATGTTTGCTGAGTACACTTTAATAATACCTTAACTTTAAAGATTGTAAGCATGAAAAAATACAGTAAATGCTTTTGCTCCATATGCAGGAGCATTTTCAGTTTAGCCAGTTTAGGAAATCCAATAATAGAACAATGCTTACAGACAATGAGCTATAGCATGCTTAGCAGCCTCTCCTGTTCTGACAGAGGTTACTATAGATCCAGAATATGTATCCACTGCAATGTGGACATACGACTGTTTGCCAAATGAAGGTATATGAGTAACATCCATCTGCCAAACTTGTCCTGGTAGGGGTCCTTGAGGGCTAACTCCAAATGAAGGGGCAGTATAGGACCCCTTGGACAGGATTTCCCAATCTGCCGTGCTGCTTCCCGAGAAAGTTGAAACTGTTTACACCAGGCTGCAGCGTTCTGGTGATGAATAGTATGAGACTGACTTGCTCGGTCTGTCATGGTTGCATCATATAATTTTCTTTTGGGTAGCTTGATCAACAAGGGCATTCCTAGGCCCTGGCCGATTGGCTCAGTGGTAGAGCATTGGCCTGGTGTGCAAGATTCCTGGGTTCGATTCCCAGTCAGAGCACAAAGAAGAAGCGCCCATTTACTTCTCCACCCCTCCCCCTCTCCTTCCTCTCTGTCTCTCTCTTCCCCTCCTGCAGCCAAGGCTCCATTGGAGCAAAGTTGGCCCGGGCACCGAGGATGGCTCTGTGGCCTCTGCCTCAGGCGCTAGAATGGCTCTGGTTGCAACAGAGCAACACCCCAGATGGGCAGAGCATTCCCCCCTGGTAGGCCTGCCAGGTGGATCCCAGTCTGGCGCATGCGGGAGTCTGTCTGACTACCTCCCCATTTCCATCTTCAGAAAAATACAAAAAATAAGTAAATAAAAGAAAAAATAAAACCAAAAAAAAAAAAAGAAGGGCATTCCCTTGTGCTAAAGCTCCAGGGAGCATGGAGTGAGCTTGAGTATGTCCTATGAAACATGGAGCTCTATGTTGACATATATGTCTTTGATGAAGGAGGAACTGCTGAAATAGTTCCTCACCATTTGTCCCTAAGACAGCAGTCTTTATAGTGGAAACACCATAAGTAAATATTTGCTGTCTGTCTATAGATTAAAGGGGGAATATGGCAAATGCTGAAAAGCCATGATCTTTGTGCCCCTCCCCTCCCCAACCCCCTCCTTCTCCTCCCCCCACCCTGTACCCCTAACACTGTTGTCCATGTCTCTGAGTCTCATCTTTATGTCCCACCTATGTATGGAATCATATAGTTCTTAGTTTTTTCTGAATTACTTCTTTCGCTCAGTATAATGTTATCAAGGCCCATCCATGTTGTTGTAAAAGATCCTATGTCATCATTTCTTATGGCTGAGTAGTATTTCATAGTATATATATACCAAAGCTTTTTAATCCACTCGTCCTCTGACGGACACTTGAGCTGTTTCCAGATCTTTGCTATTGTGAACAATGCTGCCACAAACATGGGGGTGCATTTCTCCTTTTGGAGCCGTTCTGTGGTGTCCTTGGGGTATATTCCTAAAAGTGGGATGTTGGGTCAAAAGGCAGTTCGATTTTCAGTTTTTTGAGGAATCTCCATACTGTTTTCCACAGTGGCTGCACCAGTCTGCATTCCCACCAGCAGTGCAGGAGGGTTCCCTTTTCTCCACATCCCCGCCAGCACTTATTCTGTGTTGTTTTGTTGATGAGCGCCATTCTGACTGGTGTGAGGTGATATCTCATTGTGGTTTTAATTTGCATTTCTCTAATCATTAATGATGTTGAACATTTTTTCATATGCCTATTGGCCATCTGTGTGTCCTCTTTGGAGAAATGTCTATTCATTTCTTTTGCCCATTTTTGGATTGGATTGTTTGTCTTCCTGGTATTAAGCTTTACAAGTTCTTTATAAATTTTGGTTATTAACCCCTTATCAAACGCAATGTCAAATATATTCTCCCATTGTGTAGTTTGTCTTTTTATTCTGTTCTTATTGTCTTTAGCTGTGCAGAAGCTTTTTAGTTTGATAAAGTCCCATTTGTTTATCCTGTCTTTTATTTCACTTGCCTGTGGAGACAAATCAGCAAATATATTGCTGCGAGAGATGTCAGAGAGCTTACTGCCTATGTTTTCTTCTAAGATGCTTATGGTTTCACGGCTTACATTTAAGTCTTTTATCCATTTTGATTTTATTTTTGTGAGTGGTGTAAGTTGGTGGTCTAGTTTCATTTTTTTGCAGGTAGCTGTCCAATTTTCCCAACACCATTTGTTGAAGAGGCTGTCTTTACTCCATTGTATTTCCTTACCTCCTTTGTCAAATATCAGTTGTCCATAGAGCTGTGGGTTTATTTCTGGGTTCTCTGTTCTGTTCCATTGATCTATGTGCCTGTTCTTATGCCAGTACCAGGCTGTTTTGAGTACAATGGCCTTATAATATAACTTGATATCCGGAAGTGTGATACCTCCCGCTTTATTCTTCCTTTTCAAGATTGCTGAGGCTATTTGTGTTCTCTTTTGGTTCCATATAAATTTTTGGAATATGTGTTCTATATCTTTGAAGTAAGTCTTTGGTATTTTAATCGGTATTGCATTGAATTTATAAATTGCTTTGGGTAATATAGACATTTTAATGATGTTTATTCTTCCTAACCATGAGCATGGTATATGCCTCCACTTGTTCGTATCTTCCCTAATTTCTTTTATCAATGTTTTCTAATTTTCCGAGTACAAGTCTTTAATCTCCTTGGTTACATTTATTCCTAGATACTTTATTTTTTTGGTTGCAATGGTAACGGGGATTGATTCCTTGATTTCTCTTTCTGACAGTTTATTATTAGTGTATAAAAATGCCTCTGATTTCTGAGTATTGATTTTATATGCTGCCACCTTGCCGAATTCATTTATCAGGTCTAGTAGTTTTTTGACTGAGACTTTAGGGTTTTCTATATACAATATCATATCATCTAAAAATAATGATAGTTTTACTTCTTCTTTTCCAATTCGGATGCCTTTTATTTCTTTTTCTTGTCTGATTGCTGTGGCTAGGACTTCCAGAACTATGTTGAATAAGAGTGGTGAAAGGGGGCACCCCTGTCTTGTTCCTGATCTTAAGGGGATTGCTTTTAATTTTTGCCCATTGAGTATGATGTTGGCTGTGGGTTTGTCATAGATGGCCTTTATCATGTTGAGGTATGTTCCCTGTATTTCCACTTTGCTGAGAGTTTTGATCATGAATGGGTGCTGGATTTTATCAAATGCTTTTTCTGCATCTATTGAAATTATCATGTGATTTTTCTCCTTCCTTTTGTTTATGTGATGAATCACATTGATTGATTTGCGAATATTGTACCAGCCTTGCCTCCCAAGAATAAATCCCACTTGATCATGGTGTATGATTTTTTTCATATATTGCTGGATCCAGTTTGCTAATATTTTGTTGAGGATTTTTGCATCTAAGTTCATCAGGGATATTTGGCCTATAATTTTCTTTTTTTGTGTTGTCTTTGCCTGGTTTTGGAATCAGAATTATGCTCGCCTCATAAAAGGAGTTTGGAAGTCTTCCTTCCTCTTGAATTTTTTGAAATAGCTTGAGAAGGATAGGAGTTAGTTCTTCTTTGAATATTTGGTAGAATTCCATTGTGAAGCCATCAGGCCCAGGACTTTTCTTTTTTGGGAGTTTATTGATAGCTGTTTCTATCTCATTTGTTGTAATTGGTCTGTTTAGGTTTTCTGATTCTTCCAGATTGATTTTTGGAACATTATATGATTCAAGGAATTTGTCCATTTCATCTAGGTTGTCTAGTTTTTTGGCATACAGTTCTTCATAGTATTTTCTTACAATATTTTGTATTTCTGTTGTGTCAGTTGTTATTTCTCCACTCTCGTTTCTAATTTTATTTATTTGAGTCCTCTCTCTTTTTTTCTTGGTGAGTCTCGTTAAAGGTTCATCAATCTTGTTTATCTTTTCAAAGAACCAGCTCCTGGTTTCATTGATCCTCTGTATTGTTTCTTTAGCCTCTATGTCATTTATTTCTGCTCTGATCTTTATTATTTCCTTCCTTCTACTAGCTCTGGGCTTTACTTGCTGTTCTTTTTCTAGTTCTTTTAGATGCAAGGTTAAGTTGTTTATTTGAGCTTTTTCTAGCTTCTTGAGGTATGCCTGTAATGCTATGAACTTCCCTTTCAGGACTGCTTTTGCTGTGTCCCATAAATTTTGAGTTGATGTATGCTCATTATCGTTTGTTTCTAGGAATTTTTTAATTTCTTCTTTGATCTCAATGTTAACCCATTCGTTATTTAATAACATGCTATTTAGTTTCCAAGTGTTTGAATGTTTTTCAATTTTTTTATTGTGGTTGATTTCTAGTTTAATGCCATTGTGATCAGAGAAGGTGCTCGATATGATTTCAATCTTCTTAAATTTGTTGAGACCGCTTTTGTGCCCTAACATGTGGTCTATTCTAGAGAATGTACCATGACTGCTTGAAAAGAATGTATATTCTGCTGTTTTAGGGTGAAAGGTTCTGAAGATATCTGTTAATTATTTTTAACATCAACCACTATAATTGCCAAAATGGCCAATATTGCCCCAAAGCCATATAACGTTACCCCTAATTCCTCAAAAATTTTTTATCACATTCTGTAGTGTTATATTTTATATGATATATCCCTAGGAGGTGACAATATGAAAAATGTACTAATATATTTCAACTTTCATTTATGACCTTCAAAGAAAACAATTTGTGCAAGTCTTAATGTCTTCACTGGAGGCACGAATTAGAGCAAAAATTGTAATCAACCGAATTGTCCATCAACAGGGCTGGTAAAATTAATTATGGCTTATTCAGCTTTCAAAAAATAAAATAAGGACGCTCTTTAGGGATAGTGACATAAAGACTTCTGACATATACAGTGTTCCCTTGTCTATCATGTGAATTAGGTTCCAGAACCCCTTGCGATAGGCAAAAATTCATGAAGTAGCGACCTTATATTTATTTTATTATTTATATATATTTTAAGTCTTTATAAAACCTCCCCACACTCTTATAAACCTTTCCCATAGTTATTAACCTTTCCCACACTCTTATAAACACTTCCTATGCTCTTAAATACTTTGTAAATAATAAGATAATAAATATATAAAAATACCTATATATCACAAAATCTTGCAATGTAGCAAAAAAATCCACGATACAAAATTAGATATATACAACTTAAAAATCTGCGATACAATGAGACCATGAAAAGTAAACCATGATACGGTGAGGTACGACTGTATTGTTAACCAAAAAAAGCAAGATGCAGACTTCTATCTAAGATATGCTACTATTTAGGTTTTTTTTTCAAAAGGGGAATAAGGGACAATTTGCTTTTAAAATTTATATGGAAATGCAAAGGGCCAAGTATAGCCAAGGCAATCCGGAAGTAGAACAAAACTTAAGGACTTTTACTACCAGATATCAAAACTTGTTACGAGGAAAAAAGGTCTAACTCATAGAAACAGAGTAGAAAGGTTGTTGCTAGGGGCTGGGCCATGGGGGAAACAGGGAGAGGTCGGGAAAGTGTACAAACTTTCACTTATAAGATAACTAGAAAGCCCTGCGGTCATACGAAATGACCGCTGTTCTAGATATTATAAATTGTAATTAAAATGATTTGTGCAAAGGTGTCTGCTAATTCAAACTGAATTACCCAGGGCAGGCGGCGAGGACGCCCCTTTGCTTAGTGCCCCACGGGGTTCCCCCCTTCTACTTGCTTAATTGCTTAAAGTAGAGTGCAATGAAGGAAACCACTGGTGGTACATTTCTTAAGAGCCACCGCTAGCTCAATAAATAAAGGTGATTTAAATAATAAAATGTTAATTCAGCAAACTTTCTTTTCCCGTCAGAAGGATGCAAAGTTCCAGTTTGATGGTAAACTTGACCATGAAGTCGAAAGCAATAAAGGCCTGGTCCAGGCAAGTCAATTGGTTTGTTTCCCATGGACGCAAAAGCAAATGAACTATTAATGGATCGAATGCTATCCATGTACTGTTTGCTATTTGGATGCTGATTAGTCAATAATTTATTCAAGAGTGGTGGATAATTCTCAATTAGTGGAACTACAATGTTTCTGTAATTGCAACATTGAGAAAATCCTTTCTTGCCACAGTCAAATCGATTAGTTTCTAACTTGAAGTTTAAGGGCTGACAGTGTTCACATTTAATATTCATGTCACCAGATGAATGCTCAAAAATTAAAGTTTCTCCATTTGAAACTGTTTTAATCCTTTTTGCGTTTTGGTCAGCATTACTCTGTTGTTTTTTTTGCATTTCTCTCCTGCCTTTGTTCAAGGGACTCATTTTGTCGAGACAGGCTTTTTTGTTTTGCATCTGAGGCAAGCCTTGTTTCTCTATGCTCATCAGTCTCATTTTACCGAGAAAGACGCATTTGCTCTGCGACTGAAGCAAGCCTTGTCTTTCTCTGCTCAGTGGTTTCTTTTTGTCGAGAAAGCCGTTTTTGTGCAGCTTTAGCTCCTTTTCTCTCCTCTTCAGTGCTGTATTTTCTAGGAGGCATTCTTAAAAGAAATTATGTTAAGACGTAGTTTTTATGTAAAACAGATGATTGCCAATGCAAACAAATGTTCACCTTCCCCCTGACCCGCTCAATTTGCATTCAGCCATGGCAACTTCACCCCATTGGCTAGTACAGTTACACAAGCAACCAATAAGCTATCGGCGACAAACAGACACTTAAGCCACATATAATAAAGAATAGGTTGAAGGGTCTAATGTAAAACATGGTGACTTTGTAACACTGTATTTTATCATTGTAACTTGCTAAGAGAGAACTTCAATGTTCTTTCTCACTAAAAGAAGGTCAGTGTGTGAGGTGATGGATATGTTAATTGACCTCGATGGGGGAAAACCTTTTACAATGTATATGTATATCAAATTATCACATTGTACACTTTAAATATCTTACAGTTTTATTTGCCAATTACATCCCAAAAAAGCCAGGGAAAGAAAAGACTTATTAGGAGGCTCTAGTAGTTAAGTCACTGTGGTATTGGTGCAAGAAAAAGCAAATAGACCAATAAAACAGAAAAGAATCTAGAAGCATGCCCTATATGGGAAACTGATTTATAACAAAGATATGACTGCAGTATGGTTGGAAAAGACAGTCCTTTCAAAAAATGGTGCCAAGTCAACTGAATATTCGTATTGGGGGAAAAAATGAATCTTGACCCCTAACAACATACACAGAAATCAGTTCTGATGGATTGGAGATCTAAAAGCATAAAACAATCCAGCTAATAGAAGAAATGTAGATGATTAGCTTCATGAGTTTAGGGAGACAAAATATTCTCAAATAGTAAGGTGACCAGCTTTTTTACAGTGAAAAGGACAAAAATAAATTGAAGAAAACAGTATCATAAATAAAAAAAACCATTTTATTCATTGCACAATAACACACCATAATATAATAAATGCATAATAAAACCATTTGTAATATTTTATATTGTAATTATGCTTACATGCCTATTAATTTTTAATAATTATTGTAAGGAAAAGTACTCATTTAGATAATATAACTGAATGAATATTTTTTGTCAATGTATCATCTTGTAACAATATACTGTATTGGAAATATCTGAACAAGAAATATTCTTCATATTGAATTTTACGTGAATTGTGCTTACCTGTCTATGATTGAATATTGGCTGAGAAAGAAATAATCATGAATCTACAATGTCATATGTGCCCTGTCGTGTTTCAGTAAGAAGTACACAATGCCATTTGCGTGCTTGGTATAACGCACACTCTCTCAAGGTCTCTCCTGCGGAGAGCATGCATCTCATAATCGTGTCTCGCCGCACTATACTGATCCTTGATGAACTGTCATGTCAAATACAAATAGGTGCCTGACCAGGTGGTGGTGCAGGGGATAGACCATTGGACTGGGATGCCCAAGGACCCAGGTTCGAGACCCCGAGGTCGCCAGCGTGAGTGCGGGCTCATCTGGTTTGAGCAAAGCTCACCAGCTTGGACCCAAGGTCTCTGGCTCAAGCAAGGGGTCACTCAGTCTGCTGAAGGCCTGCGGTCAAGGCACATATGAGAAAGCAACCAATGAACAACTAAGGTGTCGCAACGAAAAACTGATGATTGATGCTTCTCATCTCTCTCTGTTCCTGTCTGTCCCTATCTATCCCTCTCGCTGACTCTCTCTGTCCATGTAAAAAAAAAAAATACAAATATGTCACATCACACACAATGGATCAACTCTGCATTGATTGAATACGGACATTTACAGATTAGTTTTCCACTATCAAAAAGGAGGACTCTTTTCGAGGGAGGATGAAACTTATAAAAGAAGGACTGTCTGAGGCCCTGGCTGGTGGGCTCAGGGGTAGAGCGTTGGCCTGGCGTGAAGTAGTCCCAGGTTCGATTCCCGGCCAGGGCACACAGGAGAAGCACCCATCTGCTTCTCCACCCCTCCCCCTCTCCTTCCTCTCTGTTTCTCTCTTCCCCTCCCACAGCCAAGGCTCCATTAGAGCAAAGTTGGCCCGGGCACTGAGGATGGCTCTATGGTCTCTGCCTCAAGCACTAGAATGGCTCTGGTCGCAACAGAGCAACGCCCCAGATGGGCAGAGCATCGCCATGCTGGGTGGATCCCGGTTGGGTGCATGCGGGAGTCTGTCTGACTGCCTCCCCGTTTCCAACTTCAGAAAAATACAAAAAAAAAAAAAAAAAAAAAAAGAAAGACTGTCTGCCTGACCTGTGGTGGCGCAGTGGATTAAGTGTTGACCTGGAACACTGAGGTCACCAGTTCAAAACCCTGGGCTTGCCCATTCAAGGCACATATGGGAGTTGATGCTTCCTGCTCCTCCCCCCCTTCTCTCTCTCTCTCTCTCTCTCTCTCTCTCTCTCTCACTCTCTATCTTTCTCTTTCTGTCTCTCTTCTCTAAAATGAATAAATAAATTAAAAAAAGGACTGTCCTCCCTAAAGGAAGATGATTGGTCACCTTACAAATAGGAAATGAAAAGTGCTAACATAAAACAATAAAACTTATATTGGACTGTGTTAAAACTATGTTAAAACTCTATTCAACAAAGGACACAATTAAGATGGTAAAAGGGAGGCCACAGAGAAGAAAGACCATTTGTAATAGACAAAATAAACAAAAGAGTGGTAGCCATAAATGTAAAGAACTACTACTAAAGTAGTAAAAATCAGACAACTTGTCTTTTGAAATGGGAAAGGAAAAAATAAACCTGTTTGCTAAGAGGCTATCCAAATGACCAGTAAGCATATGACAAGTTGTTCAACCATTATTCTTTAAGAAAATGTATATGAAAACCACTCAGAAGAAGGACTATAATGAAAAAGATAATCAAAATCAAGTGCTGTCAAGGATGTGAGCAACTAGAACTCATACAGCTCAAAAGGATTATGAAGTGGAAAACTGCCTGACAGTATAAACTAAAGCTGAAGTCACACACCCTACAATCCAGCAACTCCACTCCAGGTAGGCAACAGCAATGCTTGCATATATGCACCAGAAGACAAGAACTATTGTAGCAGCACCATTCACTTGAGCCCCAAACTGAAAATGACCCGAAAGTCCATAGATTGTAGAATGAATAAACAAAATGTGTATATTGGCCTGACCTGTGGTGGCGCAGTGGATAAAGCGTCAACCTGGAAATGCTGAGGTCGCCGGTTCGAAACCCTGGGCTTGCCTGGTCAAGGCACTTATGGGAGTTGATGCTTCCAGCTCCTCCCCCCTTCTCTCTCTCTGTCTCTCTCTCCCTCTCTGTCTCTGTCTCTCCCTCTCTCTCCTCTCTAAAAATGAATAAATAAAATAAAAATTAAAAAAAATGTGTATATTATTTATACAATGAAATACTATTTAGCAACAAGAATAAATCAACATGTAGAACAACATTGATGAATCTCACGAACACAACATTGAGGAAAAAATCTAGGCACCTTGGGATACATACTGTATTACAGGGGTCCCCAAACTTTTTACACAGGGGGCCAGTTCACTGTCCCTCAGACCGTTGGAGGGCCGGACTATAAAAAAAACTATGAACAAATCCCTATGCACACTGCACATATCTTATTTTAAACTAAAAAAACAAAACAGGAACAAATACAATATTTAAAATAAAGAACAAGTAAATTTAAATCAACAAACTGACCAGTATTTCAATGGGAACTATGCTCCTCTCACTGACCACCAATGAAAGAGGTGCCCCTTCTGGAAGTGCGGCGGGGGCCGGATAAATGGCCTCAGGGGGCCGCATGCGGCCCGAGGGCTGTAGTTTGGGGACCCCTGCTGTATTATATACAGTTCAAAAGCAGGCAAAACTAATCAAGGGTCCTGGCCGGTTGGCTCAGCCATAGAGTGTCGGCCCAGCGTGTGGAAATCCCGAGTTCGATTCTTGGCCAGGGCATACAGGAGATAGTGAAAAAAACAAACAAACAAACAAAACCCCCAAAAAACTAATCGATGGTGTTCTAAACTAGGATGGCAGGGGGAGAGGGGGGAGCCAGTGGACTAGTTAAGGACTGGATATGAGCTCTGAGATTCTAGCCAAGTTTTCTTTCTTGATCTAAAATTACATGAGTGTGTTTACTTCGAGAAAAAAGTATCGTGCTGATCACTTATGATTTGTGCACTTTCTCCAGGCATATATACTTTCATAGAAAGTTTACATTTAAAAAGTGGGATAAGTCAATATTCTTATTCCTATCTGTTGAATTTTAGGAAGGGGTTGCTGGGCAAGGGGGATAACTGTGGGAAGAAAACGTCACTCTATTGCCTTCCTTTTGAGCCATAGAAATGCATTACCCATTCACACATTTCAAAACTGAACTTTAAAATCAAAATAAAAATTTTAAGATATGAAATGAAAGTAGCGTTCTTCTAAAATTCTAGTAGTTTGATTTCTTGGTGGTCAGCAAAATTTTTGTTGCGAGAGGCAATACTTCAACAAATGAGCAACTAGCTATGGAAATAAAAGCAAACATAGGAAGATAAGGCAGTGTAGTTTTTTGTTATTGTTTTAGTGAAAGAGAGAGACAGGCAGACAGACAGACACGAAGGGAAAGAGATGAGAAACATCACATCAATTCTTTTATTGTGGCACCTAGTCGTTCATTGATTGCTTTCTCATATGTTCCTTGACTGGAGGGCTCCAGCTGAGCCAGTGACCCTTTGCTCAAGCCAGCGACCTTTGGGCTCAAGCCAGTGACCCCACACTCAAGCTGGAGAGCCCTTGCTCAAGCCAGCTGAGCCCAAGCTCAAATCAGCGACCTCAGGGTTTTAAACCTGGGTCCTCAGTGTCCCAGGCCAATGTTCTATCCACTGAGCCACCTCCTGGTCAGGCAAGACCAGAGGTGGATTTAACAGCAGACGCACAGGGTGTGCGCCCTGGGCTCTGACTTCTGAAGGGCCCCGCAAAACCCCAACTTTACACTTTTTTCTAATGTAAGAGGCCCAATATTTTCTTCTGCGTCCAGGGCCTCAACTGACCTTAATCAACCTCTGGGCAGGATTGATTTTGATAATCAATCAACTTAAAATCTGTAACAAACGTAATTTGAAAGGATTTAGGATGAAATAAATAGCTTGTGATTAGTTAACTCGCCTTGTCTGAGAGGTGCCCTGGAGGGCCAGAGAATGAGATAAGAGATAGGGGAAACATTTGCCAAATTTTCCATTGGCAAGTCTTCCTGGGAAGACTTCTCTGCCAGACGGGAAGAATGCTGGCTAGGAAACACTATCGTCTGCTACTTAACTCTTCCTGAAAGTTTTTCCATCAATTCTAAGCCAAGACTGCTGGCAGTAAAAATAACTTATCTATTTTTTCACTTACTCTAATCAATACAGTCAGATTCTTTAACAAAAACCTCTGGGTCACTGCTTGTTCTGTCCCCAGAACAGGCTGTTCTTGCTCAGTCAAGGTGATACCAAACGTGTCGGCCCCTGCTTACAGCAGCCGGCACTGAGTGTCCCGGAACAGAGGGGAGAGGCGAGGGCAATGTCTTCGTAAGAGAGCAGGGGCTCAGCAGAGAAACCAGGAGAGAAAAAGAGGAGCAGAGTTTATCTCTTTTCCTCCCGGAGGCTGTGGAAACAGACGCGGGGAGGCCTGGTTCTCACGATCATGACCTTGTTTCTCAAGACTACTTATGACCTTGCTCTAATCAGCGTTTGCCAGTATTTCAGTCTCCGGGCTCCAAGCCTGCTCTGCAGGGCATCCTCCTCTCCTTCTCTCTCTGCTTTCCTTCCTTCCCCCCCAACCTCTTCCTTAGCTCTTGGTTTTATTCTGTTCATTTTTTATACAATTCTTATTTCTTAAGGATTTTATTTATTGATTTTACAGAGAGAGGAGGAGAGGAGTGAGATGTATCAACTCGTAGCTGCTTCACTTGAGTTGTTGTTTGCTTGAAGCCTGTGCCTGGGGGTGGGGGGACCTCAGCGTTCCAGGTCGACGCCCTCCTGTGCCAACACAGGCCACGGGCCGGGCTCATTCTGTTTATTTATTTACAATATTTATCTTAGTTGTTTATTTTTTTATTTTTTTATTAATTTTTAGAGAGAGAGGAGAGAGAGAGAGAGAGAGAGAGAGAGAGAGAGAGAAGGGGGGAAGGAGCTGGAAGCATCAACTCCCATATGTGCCTTGACCAGGCAAGCCCAAGGTTTCGAACCGGTGACCTCAGTGTTCCAGGTCGACGCTCTATCCCACTGTGCCACCACAGGTCAAGCTAAGTCAGGTTTACTAAAGTATAATTTACATAGAGTAAAATTCACCTTTTTTGTTTTTTTTGGTGTATAGTTCTATGAATTTTGACAACTGTATACAGTAATGTAACTTACTAAGATACAGAACATTCCCACCAAGACAGAGAGCTTTTCCATCACTTCCCCAAATTTCCCTTGCATCTTTAATTTTTTTTTTTATTTATTCATTTTAGAGAGGAGAGGGAGAGACAGAGGGAGAGAAGGGGGGGAGGAGCTGGAAGCATCAACTCCCATATGTGCCTTGACCAGGCAAGTGCAGGGTTTCGAACCGGCGACCTCAGCATTCCAGGTCGAGGCTTTATCCACTGCGCCACCGCAGGTCAGGCCTCCCTTGCTTCTTCGTAGTCAATGCCATCCTCCCATCCTAGGCTCTGTCAACCACGGATCTGTTTCCTGTCTTTTGCAGGATGTCGTATAAAAGGAATCCTAGAGTGCACAGCCTCTTGAATCTGGCCTCTTTCATTAAGTGTAATGCTTTCATGATTATCCGTGTGTTGCATCGTCAGTAGTTCATTCCTTTCTATTGTTGCGCCGTATTCCATTGACTGGCTATCGGTTTAGCTGTTCACCTGTTGATGGACATTTGGTTTGTTTTTACTTTGGGACGATTATGAATAATACCATTATAAATATTTGCAAACGGGTTCCCATAAACTCCTTAGTTTGGTATAAATAGGCAAACATAAGTGGAGAGACTAATGGAGTGACCCCATAGATACTTAATTGTTAAAATTCACAATATCAAAATTGTGTCATGTCTTCTTTATTATCCCTTTCATTTTTTTTTTTTTTTTTGCTAAAATATTTTAAAGAAGATGCATGAAATCATGTCAGTTCTCAAAAGTACAATGGCTCTCTAAAGCATGGTTTATTTTATTTATTTATTTATTTATTTTTTACAGAGACAGAGAGAGAGTCAGATAGAGGGATAGACAGGAACAGACAGATAGGAATGGAGAGAGATGAGAAGCATTAATTATCAGTTTTTCATTGTGACATCTTAGTTGTTCATTGATTGCTTTCTCATATGTGCCTTGACCGCAGGCCTTCAGCAGACTGAGTAACCCCTTGCTCGAGCCAGCGACCTTGGGTCCAAGCTGGTGAGCTTTGCTCAAACCAGATGAGCTCGCACTCAAGCTGGCGACCTCGGGGTCTCGAACCTGGGTCCTCTGCATCCCAGTCTGACACTCTATCCACTGTGCCACCGCCTGGTCAGGTAAGCATGATATTTTCTTATTCAACCACAATGCCACTGTCACCCCTAACTAAATCACTGTCCCTTGGTATTACCTACTACCTCCCCCATAATCAGATTTCCTTGATTATCTCAAAAAAAAAAAAAAATCTTTTTCTAGCTCAGTACTCGAGCATCAGCCCAAGATGGGGTTGCCCAGTGGGTCCCAGATGGGGTGCATGCAGGAGTCTGCCTCACTATCTCCCATCTTTTCATCTAAAAAAAAAAAAGATCTTTTTACAGTTGGCTTCTTTGAATTAAGATCTGCATTACATGAGGTTGTTATGTCTAGTGTTTCTGTCTAGTCCCTTTTCCTTTGAGCCCCACGTTACTGACCTACAGAACACAGTTCTGTTTTCCTACAGAATGTTTCCATATTCTGGACTTGTCTCTCTGCTTCCTTGAAGTGCTGTTTAGCTTTTCCTTCTGTTCCCTGCACTTCACATACGTCGACTTTGAGGGCTGTAAAGCCAGAAGCCAGGGCCAGGGCCACTATCACAGCAGCCTTCTGGCCTATGCAGGTTCGCATTGGATTCGGACAGTCGGTAAAGAAACAGCGGAGCCAAAAGCTGGTGGGCCATAGTCTTTAATCCTACCTTGCACCCGGCGGGCAAGTAAAAACACACAGTAGGCTCCAAAACCCAGTCACATTCAGTGCTCACAAAGCTACTGACTTATCCGAGTTTCCTAGAATCAAAGGTTTCTAGCTCACCAAACTTATTCACCTCTGTTCCCCATCTCCTTCCTTATCCCAGATACAAACTCTACACAAACTGGCATCTCACTCAGCACTCCGCCATCTTGGCTGCTTTTCCTGGCCTCCTCCACGTGGCCTTTCTTTGCTCTCTCTTCTAATGATAATCTCAGGAACCAAGAGCACAAGCTCCCGTTTTGTCCCCATTTTATATTGTAGCTTCACAACCTCTAATCCAATATACAAAATAGGGAAGTCTCTAATACAAAGTCACTTCTCTGAGGCATGATTGGATTGTACCACCCCACATCAAAAAGGGTGGGAAAGGCTTAATCCCAAAACCAAGCCCCAGGCTACAAGGATTCTCAACACACATTAATATCACCTGGGCCACGGCCTCACGTGGGCAGCAGAGCCATCTTTAACAAAGTGAGCATAATACATTTTATCTGCCCAACAAGGGCATAGCTAGTTGGAATGTTAAAAAGTAAACTGAGGCATATTAAAAATAAATTCCATTCCAAATCGGGCAGCGCCAACAGGAGCAGGGGGGATTTTTATAGAGAAAAGGTAGAAGCAAAGCAAGGAAATGATCGATCGGCTCCAGCTTAAAGCCTACTTGGCTGTTTGTGATTGGTTGTCCTTCGGGTTTGATTTCACAACCTTGAGACATGTATGGGCTTGAATTTGGTTTGTTTGTGAAGACTGCCACAGCATCTGGGCCACCTCCGTCTAATGGCCTCTTTGTTTAATTAATTTGATAGGGGCAAGACTCCTTCAGAGGTAGGGCAATGGGATTCATGTTTTGTCAAATCAGGAGCCTCATGTCTGCTGTCCCCTACGAGCGATGCTAAGTCTGATCTTGTCAGAACGTATGTGGTAGCTCAGGCATGAAAGAAACCATCAGTCATCTTTGAAAGTCATGCCAGCCCATTTGCTTGACCCTCTCTACTCCCTCCTGGGGAGTCACTGGTACAAACACACCAGCCTGGGCCCTCTGCCCTTGCTCCGCTCACACCTCACCACCCAGAAGGAACCTTGTCCTAACAGTATCATTTGGCTCTGACTGCATTTTACCCGGCTAATTGTTTTTATTTGTGTCCATTTCCTTTAGGGTGCAAGGTCTTGAGGGCAGGGCAGGGCAGTGGTTTATGCATCTTCTTATTCTTGCTTCCCTAAGTGGTATGATGTTATCGCCGAGAGCACAGCTCCCAAGTCAGGCTGCCCTTGTTCAAGATCATCTCTCCTGCTTACTGACCGTGTGCTATGGACAAACGATTTCAGTTCTCAGTGCCACGGTTTCTACACTTTTAAAGTGGGGATAGTAACAGAAGCTCATTCAAGAGGCTGTTGTGAGGAGTAAACACTCAATAAAAATTACTTGCCTTCATTATCCTTATTGTGCGTAGTTGGCTGTCTATACATAACTGTCTTATTGGCTCCCACTTACTCAAACATTGGTGTTGGGTGGATAAAATGTATTATGCTCACTTTGTTAAAAATGGAGCTACCCATGTGGAGGCCGTTGCCCAGGTGATATTAATGTGTGTCTCTGTAAGCTGAGGGCAGGCAGAATCCTTGTAGCCTGGGGCTTGGTTTTAGGACTAAGCCTTTTCCACCCTTTTTTTTTTTTTTTTAAGAAAGAAATTATTTATTTATTTTTACAGAGACAGAGAGTGAGTCAGAGAGAGGGATAGACAAGGACAGACAGACAGAAATGGAGAGAGATGAGAAGCATCAATCATTAGTTTTTCATTGCGTGTTGCAACACCTTAATTGTTCATTGATTGCTTTCTCATATGTGTCTTGACCATGGGCCTTCAGCAGACCGAGTAACCCCTTGCTTGAGCCAGCAAACTTGGGTCCAAGCTGGTGAGCTTTGCTCAAACCAGATGAGTCTGCATCAAGCTGGTGACCTCAGGGTCTCGAACCTGGGTCCTTCCGCATCCCAGTCCGACGCTCTATCCACTGCGCCACCTCCTCGTCAGGCTTTCCCACCCTTTTTGATGTGGAGTGGTACAATTCAATTATGCCTCAGATAAGTGACTTTGTATTAGAGACTTCCCTATTTTGTATATTGGATTAAAGGTTTTGGATTTCTACACTATAAAATGGGGGCAGAACAGAAGCTTGCTCTCTCGGTTCCTGGGATTATTAGCATTAGAGGAGAGAGCAGAGAGGAGAGTGGAGAGAGGCCACGTGGAGGAGGCCAGGAGAAGCAGCCAAGATGGCGGAGTGAGAAGCCAGTTTGTGCAGAGTTTGTGCAGAGAGAAGGAAGGAGATGGGGAACAGAGGTGAACAAGTCTGGTGAGCTAGAAACCTTTGATTCTAGGAAACTCGGATAAGTCAGTAGCTTTGTGAGCACTGAATGTGAGTGGCTTTTGGAGCCCAGTGTGTGTTTTTACTTGCCTGCCGGGTGCAAGCTAGGATTAAAGACTATGGCCCATCAGTTTTTGGCTCTGTTGTTTCTTTACCGACTGTCCGAATCCAATGCGAACCTGCATGGGCCAGGCTGCTGTGGTGGTGGCCGTGGCTACTGGCTTTACAATCAGCATATCTCATAATTGTTTCATGCTCAGGGATGAGGTACAAATAAACAGCTGGTTTTTTCTAAGTCATAGGAGTCCATGATCCCCAAACTGGTGGACACAAGAGGTTATCTGGTCCAGTCCCCAGCTGTCCACAATGGGGATAAGATACTGTTCTCATTTTACAGAAGACCTAACTAACTACGACTCTCAGAGGCAAATCCATTCAAACAAGGGAGAGAGAATTGGAGATTTCATAGAAGATTAGAAATGGCGGGTGATGGAATAAGTCATTCATTATAATCAAACAGTTAAGTGTCAAAAGAGGATGAAATTTCAGGTGTCCTGCCTCCAGCTGCAGAGCTCTTTCTGGTACTGTACTTCATAATGTGAGTAGCTGTATCTGCTCTTCGGGGCTCCCGCTGCAGTTAGAGACAGCAACTGGCAACCGTGACTGAAGACTTGAGGGAAGGGGAAAAGCTGCCTGTCCAGTTCTGCAGGAAGTCTACCTCCACAGTACCTTATTTGCTCTTGGTTTAACTCTATTTGTTCTTCTGCCTGTCTGTGAGAGAGGGTTCCGGGTAGAAGGAAGCGGAAACCATGCTTTTTCCTCTTAGATTATCTGCTTCAGTAGCTACAGAGCCCTGGTAGATAACTTGGGTGACCTAGGGCTGGGAATGAGTCTCTTGGTCCCTGCCCATGGGGCCGTGCGCAAGGCCAGACAATTTAGGGTGCCCTCGGTACAAGTATTAAGTACCTGCAGGTAGAGGCTGCCGACTAGCCCAAACCTAACCTCTTCAACTTCCTGAAACACAACTTGGAGACAGTTCCTTCCCGTAAATCAAGGTGTGGTTTCCGAGACTGCTTCATTAAAGTGCAAATGAACCCTAAAAGAGATATGAGACCCATTGTACTCATCATTAACAATGACTTGGGGCAACTCCAGTCATTGTGATTAAGTCTAGGAGAAGATCCCTAACACTTGTTAATCATCCTTTTAACAAAGGAGCCCAGCTTTACCTGATAATGGTATTACAGTGTGGTTTGAGAATATTGATTTATTCCTGTTGTTTTTATTTTTACAGTTAATTTGTATTTTTGGTAAATGTGAATTCCATTTGATGCTGTCACATGAA
The DNA here is from genome assembly GCF_036850995.1 of Saccopteryx leptura. Lineage (NCBI taxonomy): Eukaryota > Metazoa > Chordata > Mammalia > Chiroptera > Emballonuridae > Saccopteryx > Saccopteryx leptura. The sequence continues at coordinate 367,868,974 of NC_089503.1, read as the reverse complement.
ATTTTCTTTTTAAGTGTTGAGCTTTCTAGAAAGTGAATAAATGTGCCCTGGCCGGATGTCTGGGTTGGCTGGAGCATCACCCAGATACGCAGAGGCGGCCGGTCTGTCCCTGGTCATGTACACACAGAAACAGACAGATGTGTATGTCTCTTCCTCTCTCCTCCTTCCTCTCTCTAAAATCAATAAAATTTTTTAAAAAAGAAAGCTTTAAATTTTTTTGTTTATTTATTCATTTTAGTGAGAGAGGAAGGTAGAGAGAGAGAGGCAAGAACATCAAGCTGTCCCTGGATGTGTTCTGACCAGGGATCGAACTGGCAACCTCTGTGCTTCGAGATAATGCTCAAACCAACTGAGCTATCCAGCCAGGGTAATAAAATAAATTAAGAAAAATAAAAAATGAATATATAAAAACTATTAAGTAGATAACAGAGGTGGTAGTTAATAATGGTAAAAATTGGGAAGGTTACGTGCAAATGACTGAGCATAGATTTATGTCATCCCTAACCTAGTAATAACTTAGCTTAACTTTCAAAAATTAATTTTTTTTAGCATGCACACAAGAGAGAGACACAAAGAGAGACAGGCTGGCAGGAAGGGAAAGAGATGAGAAACATCAACTCATAGTTGCGGCATCTTAGTTGTTCATTGATTGCTTTCCCATATGTGCCTTGACCGGGATAGGAGGGTGAGGTTAGGGGGGCTCCAGCTGAGCCAGTGACCCCTTGCTCAAGCTAGTGGCCTTGAGTTCAAGCCAGCGACCTTGGGTTTCAAGCCAGCAACCTTTGGGCTCAAACCAGCAACCATGGGGTCATGTCTATAATCCCATGCTCAAGCCAGCAACCCCATGCTCAAACCAGATGAGCCTGTGCTGTAACCTTGGGTTTTCGAACCTGGATCCTCAACCTCCCAGGCCATGCTCTATCCACTGAGCTGCAGCTTGGTCAGGCTTAAAAATTAGTTTAAATTATAAAATAATGTAACCAGTTTCACCTGACCTGTGGTGGCACAGTGGATAGAGTGTCGACCTGTAACACTGAGGTCATCAGTTTGAAACCCTGGGCCTGCTCAGTCAAGGCACATACGACAATCAACGAGCAAGCAGTGAACAACTAAACTGAAGCAACTATGAGCTGATACTTTTTGCTACCCACCCCCTTCTCTTCTCTTTGTAAAATCAATAAATAAAACTTAAAAGAAATAATAATGTAATCTATTCAGAGAAAGTTTGTATTCAGGGAATAGAGAAAGAAAGGGGAAAAAAGCTATAAATCTTTTGCTCACAAATATCATCTACAATCCTACTCTCACTTGAGAGATTACTGGGAAGGCCCCTGGGCTATAAGAGACATGGCAGGTAGGCTGGGAAGGGGATTATTAAATTAGAGGGTGACTGCCGAGGAGAGAGTTGTTCTGAAACAGGAGCAGGATTGGAAAGTGGGAGGAGGGAAAGGGAGTGGTATAGGGAAGCTGTAACAAGAGAAAAAGAGATCGAAAAGGCAGACGGAAGCCCTGGGCTGGGTAGTTCAGTTGGTTAGACTCATTGTCCCCATACACCAAGGTTACAGGGTCAATCCCCGGTCAGGGCACATACAAGAATCAACCAATGAGTGCTAAATGGGACAACAAATTGATGTTTCTCCCTCCCCCATCCACTGCTTCCTCTCTCTCTAAATCAATCAATAAGCAAAAATTTAAAAAGAAAAGATAAAACAGATGGGAGAATGTCAGGGGTATCATTCTCTAAGTTCACTAAGCATAGCTTTGTCTGAGGTCATTCTGGTAGTAATTATTTGAAGGACAATCTATCGCTTAATAGCCTAATGGCCGGATATGACCTTCCATTTTCAAGGACACCTGGAGAAGATGAAGAATAACTGAAACACTTAAGAACTGGCAAGAGACAGCCAATGTACTCACTAAGAGCACAAAACATAACTCACAGGCTTGTGTGGTTTTGCTAGAGAGTCCCACACTGTGGTCACAATGCCTTGAGAGTCACATCATAAGCAGAATTTTTCACCCACTGAAATAATTTACCTCATGCAGGGACAAAGTTTTCACACACTAGCAGATGTTAGATTAATTAAAGAAGAAGGCCGTTAGAGTGAGGTGGTGTCAATGCTTCAGTAGGCTTTTTATAAACAAACCAGAATGTAAGCCTCATGGTAAAGAAATCAAAACCTAAGATCAACCAACCACAAACAGCCAACTCCTAGGCTTTCCCAAATAAGGCAACTATCATGCAATAGCCAATCAAATAATTGCCTTTCTTTACTTCAGACTCTTTTCTAGAAGATTCTTTCTTCTTTCCCCGGCTTCTGTTGGTGAAGTGCTACTAACTACTTCTGGTTTGGCACTAATATTATCTATTTTTGCTCAAATAAACTAAAAAATTTTAATATGCCTTAGTTTATCTTTTAACTGAAGTATCTCCCCCCAAAATGTGATTAGAGCAAAATTTGAAAGTTACTTGAGCCTGACGCGTGATGGTGCAGTGGATAAAGCGTCAACCCGGAATGCTGAGGTCACCGGTTCGAAACTCTGGGCTTGGCCAGTCAAGGCACATAAGAGAAATACCGTGACTTTTATGAGTTGCTCCTCCCCCTTTTCTCTCTCTCTCTTTTCTCAAATCAATAAATAAAACAATAATTAAAAAAATAAAGTTACTTGATAAATGTAGACCATCAGAACATGGAGATAGAATGCTTGAACACCTCCTCGGTATCAGGTGCTATAGGCACTGGGTATACAAATGGCAAAAGATGGACAAGGTCAAGAACACAATCTAATGGGGGAAACCAAAAAAAAAAAAAAAAAAGAACAGAATGAAGGAGGAGAGACAGAATCAGCAGTGTGCATCCTGCCAGGCCTGTGGTGGCGCAGTGGATAAAGTGTCAGCCTGGAATGCTGAGGTCACTGGTTCGAAACCCTGGGTTTGCCCGGTCAAGGCACACACAACAAGCAGTCAGTGAACAACTAAAGTGAAGCAACTATAAGTTGATACTCCTTGCTCACCCCCTCCACCTCCGTTCTCTGTAAAATCAATAAATAAAACCTTTAAAAATAATAAATAAATAAATAAAATTTAAAAAGAAGAATCGTTATGAATGGTGTGAGTGTGTGTGTGTGAGTGTGTGAGAGTGTGTGAGTGTGTGTGTGAGTGTGTGAGTGTATGTGTGTGAGTGTGTGAGTGTGTGTGTGTGTGTGTGTGTGTGTGTGTGTGTGTGTGGTGTCGGTTGCTTCTTTTCACCGTCTGATCAGGAACGGCCTCTTTAAGGAGGTGACAGTTCAGACCTTGAAGGATGACAGGGACCCGGGGAAGATCTGTAGGAAAGCCCTCAGGGTCTGGGCACCGCTGGAGGAAGCGGGCCTTTTAGAGGAAGGAGGTGAAGGCCTGTCGGGCTGGAGGTAAGAAAGAAGAAGAGAGAGGAACTAAAATTAGAGGTTTACTGGAAGGCAGTTCAGCCTAATAGCTAAATGCACAGACTTTAGAGTTTGATTTCCTGAGTTCAAATCCCACTCAGCCACAAACCAGCTGTATGACCTTGAACACACTACTTAACTTCTTTAACGCTCAGTTTCTCCACCTATAAAGAGGGGGAAATTATAAGTAACTGCTATGAAGATTACCTGACATATTCTTCTTTTTTTAAGTTTTTTTTCTTATTCATTTTAGAAGCGAGCGAGGAAGAAAGAAAGAGAGAGAGAATGGGAGGGGGGAGCAGGAAGCACCAACCCCCACATGCGCCCCATCAGTGAAGCCAGATCTTCAAACCAGCGGCCTCAGCATTCCAGGTCGACGCTTTATTCACCGCTCCACCACAGGTCAGGCTACCTGACATATTCTGAGTCAAGCGCAGTGCCTAGGCATAAGGTTCGTCCCCAGTTTTGGGGATTTGCATTAATGTCCATCTTCACACAGACTCCGGTCCAGTGGGTGCGATTCCCTCTCCTTTGGACGGCCCTTGGAGAGACTGCCAATTTGGGTCTCTGACTGCTATTTCAACATTGAGTCGTACACCTCTGAGGTCTGCAAACTCTGGTTCCCAGGCCAACTGTTCCTGATGCCTGTTTTTGTAGATCTTCGAGTTAAGAATCGTGTTTGCGCTTTTAAATATGTTTGGGGAAAAAATAAGAATATTCTATAACACAAGTGAACTATATGAAACTCAAGTTTCCGGGGCCATAAATAAGGTTTTAGTAAAACACAGTCACAGTCTCCATTAACATGCTGTTTAGGGCTTCTTTCTCGCTCAGACCGCAAAGCTGAGAAATTTCGACAGAGATCATATAACCTACAAATTCTAAAATATTGACTGTTTGACCTGTTACAGAGAAAGTTTGCCAATTCCTGTTATACATTATCCTTGTCAGAAGTGTGGGTAGGAGAAACGACGAATTACCTGGAGCCTGAATTTCCTTCTACGAAGGGGCACGATGACAACTCTCAGCAGATTGCTATAATTGAGAGTATTTATCCTGTAGTCTGAGCTTAACATAAAGTACCCACTATTTTGACAGTGAAGAAGAAGACAAAGAGGAGGAGGATAATGATGTTTCTCTAGCTGACAGACTACTCTGACATCTATTTCTTCATAAATTTTGTAGATATTTTCCATGGAAACATAATCTTTCTAGCCCAGAAAACAGACTGTTTTTCAGCTCATTTTGTCTGTTTGTTCACACACTAATAGTTTAACCCCATGAACGCAATCTTTCCCATTCATTTCTTTTTTTAAAAACTTTATTTATTTATTTATTTTTATAGAGAGAGCAAAGAGAGAGAGAGAGAGACAGACAGACAGAGAAGGGGGAAGAGTAAGAAGCATCAACTCCATATGTGCCTTGATCAGGCAAGCCCAGGGTTTTGAACCGGTGACCTCAGTGTTCCAGGTTGACACTTTATCCAAAGCGCCTCCACAGGTCAGGATCTCCTTCATTTCTAAGGTCTTAGAGGGTTTCTTACTAAGCCAGCCCGCATTTAAAAATGCCTGCAGCTACAGAGACTTCTAACTCTCCTCTTCTATCTACGCCCAGGTTGGCAAAAATTCACAATTCTGTTTGAATGATAAGTAGTTAAACAGAACACCTTTATCGGCTCAATTTATTTGATTTTTTAAAAATTATTTTATTTATTGATTTTTTAAAGAGAAGAGAGAGAAAGAAAGAGGCGATAGTGGGGAGGAGCAGTAAGCACAACTCATAGTTGCTTGTCACATGTGCTTTGACCGGACAAGCTTGGGGTTTCGAGCTGTCAACCTCAGTATTTCAGGTTGTCACCCTATCCATTATCCTTTGTGCCACCACAGGTCAGGCTATTTGATTCTTGACTATGGAACAATCTATGGTTTTGGTTATTTCATGCTATCTGGAGACAAACTAGTAATATACATCATCAGTTCTCCCAAATTCATTGATTTTTTTTTTTGCCTTTAAATAGACTTTATTTTTTAGAGGAGCTTTAGGTCACAGCAAAGTTGAAGGTAAAGTATAGCCTGACCAGGTGATGGCACAGTGGATAGAGCGTCAACCTAGGACACTTAAGATCCAGGTTTGAAATCTCAAGTTCGCAGGCTTGAGTACGGGTTCACCAGCTTGAGTGTGAGATCATAGACATGACCCCATAGTCATTGGCTTTACCCAAGGTCGCTGGCTTGAGCAAGGGATCACTAGCTGGGCTGGAGCCCCTCTGGTCAAGGCATATATGAGAAATCAATCAATGAACAACTAAAGTGCCGCAACAGAGAAGTGATGCTTCTCATCTCTCTCCCTTCCTGTCTGTCTTTCTTTCTCTTTCTCTAAGTACAATAAATAAATAAATAAACAAGGTAAAGTACAGAGTTTCCATATAAACCTTGCCCACACACATACAACCTCCTGGTCTCCCAGATCAATACTCCACGTTACAGAGGTACATTTGTTATAGCTGATGAACCTAGAGTGACATGTCATTATCACCCAAATTCCGGAGTTCACATTAGTGTTCGCTGTTGGTGTGGCACATAATATGGGCTTCGACGAATATATAAGACTTGGAATCCACCATTATAGCATCATACTGAGTAGTTTCATTGCCCTCAGTCTCTGTGTTCTGCCTCTTCATCTCCCTACCTCTAGTCCCCGGCAACCACTGGCTTATTTTTATTGCCTTTTCCAGAATGTCGTATACTTGGAATCATAAAACTACATAACATGTAGCCTTTTCAAATGGGCTTCTTTCACAAATATACATTTAAGATTCTTCCATGTCTTTTCATGGCTTGGTAGATAATTTATTCCCCCACCACCCAAAGCCTGACAATAACTTCTCTACATCCTGTTTCAATGGGTTTGACTTTAAATAAATTTTTATAGGATTGCATTGAATCTTGAGATCACTTCAGATACTATCAACATTTAAAAGTTATTAATATTTCTGACCCATGAACACAAAATATCTTTCCATTTATTTGTGTGGTTTTTTTCCAATTTCTTTCACCTGCTTAGTTAAATCTTTTCCTAGGTATTTTATTTGTTCTAATGTTATTATTAACTCTTAATTCCTCTTTCTGATAGTTTATTTTTGTTGTATAGAAACACAACTAATTTTTGTATATTGATCTTATATCCTGAAACCTTACAGAATTTATTTATTAGTTCTAGCTCATGTCTCTTTAGCGTTAAATAATAATATTCCATTGCTTAAACGTATTACAGTTTGTTCATCATTACCTTACTGAAGAACATCTTGGTTGCTGCCAAGTTTGGCAACTATGAATAAAGCTGCTGTAAATAAATATCTATGAGCGGGTTTTTGTGTGGACATGTTTTCATTTCATTCAGGTAAATACTGGGGAGCCCAATTGTTGGATCACGTGGTAAGACTGTATAAATTTAGTTTTATAAGAAACTGACAAACTGTCTTCCAAAATGGCTGAACCGTTTTGCATTCCCACCAACAGTGAATGAGAGTTTCCATTGCTTCATATCCTCACCAGCATTTGGTATTGTCAGTGTTCTGTATTTTAATAGGTGCATAGTGGTATGTCATTGTTGCTTTAATTTGCATTTCCCTAATGACATATGATATAGAACATATTTTAATATGCTTATTTGCCATCCACATATCTTCTTTCATGAGGTGTCTGTTCTGGCCTTTTCTCCATTTTTAAATTGAGTTGTTTATTTTCTTATTGTAGAGTTTTAAGAGTTCTGTATGTATTTTGAATAAAAGCCATTTATCAGAAATGTCTTTTGCAAATGTTTTCTCCCATTCACTAACTTTTAAAACAAATTATTTGTGATTTTTGTGGTTGGAAAAAGAATAAAAATTTTACTGTATTTAAATATCAGATAAGAGAATTGACTATAAGATGGTAAAACTAAAATTATTTCTTCATTATAGCATGCAAAAATTATTTGTCAGGATGACAATGTTCAGTTTGGGTAATAAAAAAGTGGCCATCACTGTACTCATTCATTCAACGATTATTTATTGAGGACTTACTATACTTTGGAGACTATCATAATCTACTGCCAGGAAGGGGGTCAAGAGTAAACCAATCATAAACCTCTCTAGGGAAGTTTGATGGTCATGAAAAAGATGAAAAGATCACTCATACTTGCTTAAACAAACATGATCACAAACTTTCTTATCTCCTGTTTGTTCTTCTAAACACATTTGAATGAAGAGTCTGATCAAATAACTGCCTACTTCTCAAGACTCTTAAATTCTCTTTTTGCTGTGTCCATAATTACTAAAATATATCATGTTCTTTATGCAACTCTACTCAAGTCCCTACAATAGAAGAACAACCTTCAACCTAAGTTCCAGACCTCATAAATACCCCAACATCATCCTCTGAGTTCCAGGGCTCTGCCATGGTAGTTGTGCACTTTTTTTTTCTTTTTCTTTTTCTTCTTTTATATTTTTCTGAAATGAGAAGTGGGGGAGGCAGTCAGACAGACTCACACATGCGCCAGACTGGGATCCACCTGGCTTGCCCACCAAGGGATGATGCTCTGCCCATCTGGGGCATTGCTCTGTTGCAACTGGAGCCATTCTAGCACCTGAGGCGGAGGCCATGGAGCCATCCTCAGCGCCCAGGCCAACTCTGCTCCAATGGAGCCTTGGCTGTGGAAGGGGAAGAGAGAGATAGAAAGAAAGGAGGGGGGAAGGATGGGGAAGCAGATGGGCGCTTCTCCTGTGTGCCCTGGCACACCTGGGACTTCCACATGCTGGGCCGATGCTCTACTGCTGAGCCAACAGGCCCAGGCTACACTCTTTTTTTTCTTATTGTGGTAAAAATAAACTTAGTTTTGTCTTATTAATAGGCTTATGATATTTTCTAAAAACCACTGTTTTCCAGGAACAAATTTGGTTTTAAATTAAAAAAAAATGATTTGAGAGAGAGAAAGATGAAAGGGGGGGAAGGGGAAGAGAGAAACAAACACACATTGATTCGTTGTTCCACTTATTGATGCGTTCACTAGTTGATTCTTGTATGTGCTCTGACCCAGGATCGAGCCTGTAACCTAGGCACTCTGAGAAGAAGCTCTACCAGCTGAGGTACCCAGCCAGGGCCAAATCGTGGTTTTTAACATAATTGTCAGGTAAGCCTCATTAGAATCATGATATTTGAACAAAGACTCAAAGAAAGGAGTTTTGCCTTAGGAATTTGTCAGGGGAGAGTGTTCCAGGCAGAGAGAACAGCCAGAGCAAAGGCAGAGAGGGAGGAAAGAGCAGTGAGAGACAAGATCAGAGACAGGTGTGACTTGAGTGAGGGGAGTGTGTGTGTGTGTGTGTGTGTGTGTGTGTGTTGCCACAGAGAGAGGCTAGTCATGTGGGTCTTGTGGCCAAGTATCTGTTCATTTGTATTTTCCTAAACTTATGCTTAAAAACAAGTTTCTCTTTTCAGGAGATTACTTAGACGGAGGCTCTTCCCTCTTGCAATTCTCCCAGTGTTCTATCCAGTTTCCAGCTCCCCCAGAACGCCCCCGCAACACCACCACCACCTTATCTTCTTTGTACATGTAGCCAAATGCAGGCCAGTGCAGCAACTCATGGAAGTGAGGGAGCCAGGTTACATGAAATTAAATGTTTGAAAATAACTGTGAAATGAAAGGAGGGTGAGCAGCACTTGGAAAAAACAGCAAAGTTAAACTTTTTTATTTGAGTGATTTAATCATACTTAAAGGCAGAATAAAAAGAGGCAGATGAACCCTGTGGATGATTAGAATAAAAAGGCCCTAGTCTTGGATGATGATTAAAAGCTCTTTTGACTTATATATTCATTATGGGTTCAGTGAAATCCTAAGAGTCACTCTCATTTCTAAATATGCTGACCAGAAGCATCTCTGATCTGAGTCACACAAGACTCACCCCAGAAAGTTCAAGGGTGAGAAGGCTAAAAAGAATTCTAAAAATTAATTGTCAACAAGGTCTCTAGAGAGAAAAATCTAATTATGGAGATAAAAAAGGCAACACCACCTAGAAGAAAAGAATCCTTAGTATCATTATATACATATACCATATGTATTATCATATTTGGAAGTATAGCTAAAGCCTTTGGCACATTAAAACCCAGCAGATTCCTCTCTTTTTAAAAGAACAGAAAGCCCTGGCTAGACCATTCAGTTGGTTAGAGTGTCATCTTGATAGGCAAAGGTTGTGGGCTTGATCACTGGTCAGGGCAGACAAGAAGAGATCAATGTTTCTGTCTCTCTCTCTTTCCTTCTCTCTTTAAAACAAATAAAAAATAAATAAATAAAATAACAGAAAAAAAGGATAGGTAGTTTGCAAATACTATAAAACATAAGAACAGTGTGAAGAACGTACATCTGAGGGGGACCATACGCAACGTGGTCTCCTTGAGAAAGCGTCTCCTGCCAGCCCTGGCTAGACAACTGGCCTCCCCTGTGTCCCTCTGTCTGGCTCGCTCGCAGCATGCTCCGTATCACACTGACTGATCTATTTGTGTGCTTGTTGCCCTAATCAGAGTAAAGTCAAGGTCGGTAGCTGTCTTACTCATATCGGATTTGCTGGTACCTGACACAGTGCCTAATACACAGTAGGCACCCGCAGGATGAACCGAAGGGAGCAATCTTGGCAGAGATCAGGTAGTGAGTGCTTCTACTTCTCTTGAATCTTGTCTTTAATCTACCTGGTTAATGCCCTACAAATTAGAAGCATTTATGTACAAATAAACTTCTCTCCAGTATATTTATGTTTTTCTTCAGCTCTCCTATGGGGTTAAGGGATCTTAATACAGGAAACCTCAACATCTTAAGGCATTCTAATATCTGTTAAGCATAGAAGTGCAGGCCGAACGATTTACTGTATTTCTTTTACATTCCAGCAGAGGTTTTTAAATAATGAACAGAATGGACCACTGAGCTTTGCATAATAAAATAATTAACAGTCAGCTAGGTAGTCTACAAATATTTATTGAGGGTCTTCTATGTGTTGCTCTAGGTACTAGGGACACTGTGACAAAATAAATCAACTTAATGAACTTGCATCCCAGTAAACAAACAGCAGAATTGCAGACTCTATGAGCTGTGAAGAGAAAAACAGAAGAGAATGTGACTTGAAGGAAGAGGCTACTTTACTAGTGTGTCATGGAAGATTTCTTGAGAAACGGACATTTGGCCAAGACCCAAGTGAAGAGGAGGCGGCCACAGGACGATTGTGAAAAGAGGATTCCATGGAGAAAGCACAACAATTTGAGGGACAGCAGGGGGCCAGTGTGGCTGGGGACGAGTGGATGAGCAGCAGAGGGGTCCTTCTTCCTCAATGATGGTGAAAAGAAGGCAGGGTCAAATCGTAGATCATGCTAAGGGTTTAGATATCACTGATTATACAGAAAACTATTGGAGGGATAGCGATGTGATTCAGCGAATGTTTATAGAACATCACTCAGATTGCCAGCTGAGGAAGGGACTGTCAGGAGGGCAAGAATGGAAGCAGGAAGAGAGGACACCAGGAGAGGAAGTTCACTGAAGCTTACAGAAGAGTTTCCAGAAGGAGGGAGTGTCCAGTCTTGCCAAATGATGCTGACCCGCTCAGTAGGATAAGCGTAGAGAATAGACCACTAGGTTTAACAAGAATCAGGTCACTGGGGACCTCAGTAAGAGCCGTCTGGTGGTGAAGTGGGCGCGGCAAGCCTGTTGGAGTGGACTGAGAGGAGAAGGGAGGGAGGGAGGACCGAACAAAGCAACTACGTCAGCTGTTTGGGTTGAATGGAGTCCAGTTTAGTGTCGAGTCTGAAATTCAAGATTCACAGTGAAGAACTGACTTTATCAAGCATTGATAGGAGATAATTACTTCAAACCATATTTAAAAAGATAGCTCTGTTATATTAGCCAATTCTGAGATTGCCAATAACTTGACTTGGGATCATGGCAGTCAGCATTTGGCCTAGGAGATCAGGGCTGCTGAGGGTGGCCCCGGGCTCTGCGTCTCCTTCACAGAGGCATCACCAGAGCAGCAATGACCAAGTTCTGAGAGTAGGTTTGGGGAAGATACTTCCCTCGCCTCCACCCTCTTTCCAAGCTTCATTCAGGGCAAGTGACAGGACTGGCTGGGCCCTGACACTGACGGCAAGAGGGAAATCCTAATTATATTGGGTGAAACCCTCTTATGCAGATAAAAAGGAAATTAACATTGCGTCTTTTTGACCAGAAATGCCTGAGAGAGCTAGAAGGGGATACTGGAAGATAAAAATATTTTTGTTAGGATTGTGGGCTTATGTGGACTTTGAAAATTTTCAATTGATAACCAGTGTAGCGGTTTAAAAAAAATCAAAGTTTCAGACATAGGCTGAAATTTTAAGGCAGTATTTTTCTGGAATAGCACTTTTAGAATCGGCAGGGCCAGATTTGTGGGTCTACAATCTTTGCAGTTGCTCAGGGTTAAACACTTGTTTTGATGCTTTGTTGTTGCTATCTTTTTTTTTTTTTTTAAGATTTTTTATTTATTTATTTATTTATTTATTTATTTTTAGAGAGAGAGGAGAGAGAGAAAGAGGATGGGAGGAGGAGTGGGGAGCATCAACTCATAGTAGTTGTTTCTCATATGTGCCTTGACCAGGCACGCCCAGGGTTTTGAACTGGCGACCTCAGCATTCCAGGCCAATGTTTTATCCACTGTGCCACCACAGGCCAGGCTACTGTTGCTATCTTAAAATTCTTAATTTTATAACCAGGCACTCTGCATTTCTATTTTGCACTGAGTGCCACAGATATTGCCTAGAGTATAGGTTAGGACTATCTCTAAGGCAGGCATTTTGCTGCCAAATACAGATCGATTTTGACACATTTGAGTGTCTTTGAATGAATTAAAGAAGGAAGTAGTAAGTTGGTGGTTGTACTTAAGAATAATAAGGCTATTCGGTGTGGATGGGTAGATAATTTATTGTTTTTAGGCACACTCTTCTCTCAGACCTTGGAATAGATACCTTAAATTCAAAATTTTAAAAAACTAGCTTAAAATATAAATACTTTAAAATATTATTCATCCTTAAATAGAAAGGAAATTTTCACACATGCTACAAAAGGGATGAACCTTGAGGACATCATGCTAACTGAAATAAATCAGTCACGAAAAGACAAATACTGTGGGATTCTACTTGAATGAAGTATCTAGAGTTGTTAAATTCATGGGGACAGACAGTGACATGACATGGTGGTTGCTAGGGCTTGGGGGATGGAAAAATGGGGAGTTGTTGTTTAATGGGTATAGAGTTTTATTTTTGCAAGATAAAACGAGGCCTGGAGATTGGTGACACAACAATGCAAATACACTACTAAACTATATGTGGTTTTTTTTTAAAGGTTTTATTTATTGGTTTTACAGAGGGAGGAGAGAGAGAGGGGTGGGGAAATGAGAAGTATCAACTCATAACTGCTTCACTTGAGTTGTTCATTGATTGCTTGTTGTATGTGCCTTGACCAGGCAAGCCTGGGGCTTCGAACCTGTAACCTCAGCATGCCAGGTCAATGCTTTAGCCACTGTGCCACCACAGGCCTAAACATACACTTAAAATGGTAAAAATGGGCCTGACCAGGTGGTGGCACAGAGGATAGAGCGTCAAACTGGGATGTGGAAGACCCAGGTTCAAGACACCGAGGTTGCCAGCTTGAGCACCAGCTCATCTGGTTTGAGTAAGGTTCATCAGCTTGAGCACAAGGTCACTGGCTTGAGCACAAGGTCGCTGGCTTGAGCAAGAGGTCACTCAGTCTGCTGTAGCCCCCTGGTCAAGGCACATATGAGAAAGCAATCAATGAACAACTAAGGAACTGCAACAAAGAATTGATGTTTCTCATCTCTCTCCCTTCCTGTCTGTCTGCCCCTATCTGTCCCTCCCTCTGACTCTCTCTGTCTCTGCCACAAAAAAAAGGTAAAAATGGTAAATGTTATGTTTGTATGTTTTACCACAACTTAAAAAAAATATTTTAAAAACAGATATTCCTGCAAGTGGTCAAAATGGCAGAGTAGGTAAATGCTGTACTTGCTTCCTCATCAAATCACAACTAAATTATAGATCACCCTTGAGAATCACCTGAAGACAAGCTAAACAGCACTCATAACTAAGGATGTAAAGAAGAAGAAGCTATGTCAAGACTGGTAGGAGGGATGGAGGCGAAAAACAGGCTGGTCCCACACCCACGTGTGGTGGTTAAGGATCGGGATGGATATTCGGCTGTGAGGGCTGCTGGGGAGTGGGAGTCCCAGTTCCACATCCCCTCCCCAGCCTGGAGCACCACTGCCAGGAAGAGGACTCCACACAGGAGCTGGGAGCTCCCAGAAGACTGTCAGCTGATTTCTCAACAGAAACTTTGCAGGCCTGAAGGGATGAGCATGAAATATTCAAAAGATGAAAAGTAAGGACCTACAACCAAGATTACTCTACCCAGCAAAGCTGTCATTTAGAACCAACAGAGAGATAAAGAGCTTCCCAGACAAGAAAAAGCTGAAGGAGTTTGTCACCACCAAATCAGTATTGTAAGAAATGTTAAAGGGTATACAGATTGCCCTCATTCTATGCCTTGGCTCTGTTGGCTGTAAGGCTCACGTGAGGGAGATAACTCATCATAAAACTGTCATGAAAGCAAAAATTCAAGAGGCAAGGAGAAACTACAGGGGTTTGAGACTTACACTGAAGGTCTGGGAAGACCATGCTGATCATGGTCGATTAAAGATGACAAATAAATAAATAAATAAATAAATAAATAAATAAATAAATAATAAAGATGACCACACGCCTGACCAGGCGATGGCGCAGTAGATAGAGTATCGGACTGGAATGCCGAAGGACCCAGGTTCGAGACCCCGAAGTCGCCAGCTTGAGTGCGGGCTCATCTGGCTTGAGCAAAAAGCTCACCAGCTTGGACCCAAGGTCGCTGGCTCGAGCAAGGGGTTGCTTGGTCTGCTGAAGGCCCCTGGTCAAGGCACATATGAGAAAGCAATCAATGAACAGCTAAGGTGTGGCAACGAAAAACTGATGATTGATGCTTCTAATCTCTCTCCGTTCCCGTCTGTCTGTCCCTATCTATCCCTCTCTCTATAAATAAAAAATAATAATAATAAAAACATAAATAAATAAAGATGACCACAAATTCTTTGCCCTTTCCCGCATGGAGAGGTGGGGTCTATTTAGCTTCCTTCTGACTCTAACTTGGTCCCATGACCAGTTGGGGTGCAGAGAAAGTGAGGCTATATAACCACGGAGGCTGCCCCCTAGGAGATGTGCAGTTTCTGCCTTTGATGCTTGGAATGTCTTACTCTGGATGCCAGCTGTCATATAAGAAATCTGATTGCTGGGAGACCCTCATGTTATGAGGAAACTCAAGTTAGCATGTGGACAGAGGCCACATGGAGGAGCACCTAGGTACCAACCAGGTGAGGGGAGCCTTCCTGGACCCTCGAGCCTGGGTCAGCCCAGCCACCAGAATGCAGCTGAGCTGATGACCCCAGCTGACCTCACATGGAGTAGCTGAGCTGTGCCTGAATTGTTGTCTCGTAGAATCATGAGCAAATGAAATCAACGTTGTTTTGAGCCACTGTGTTTTGGGTTGTTTGCTATATTGCTATAGCTAACCAAACCATTGAGGAAGTGATCTTCGACTGAAATAGAATTGAGGTTTGAGTTTTAGCACATGGATGATATTTGCAACATTGCGCCATGTTAGTGGTTTTCAAACTGTGTTTTACAGAACCATTTTTGGACCTGTAGTAAGAGTGGGGAAAGGGAAAGGGGCCTGAGAGGTCACAGTGGGATGGGGTTGAGAGGCAGGAGAGGAAGTGGTATTTACTCATGCAGTGGATGCTTGCTTTCTTGGAGACTCATGAGTGTAGTCATGGTGGGATGGATTTATAACATCTGAAAGCAAAAAAGATTCAAGAGTTGCTTATAAGGGAATAAATAAACGTATACCAATGCTTTCTCTGATCTGTGTCACCAGTCTATTTTTTTTTAATAATTTTTTAAAAATTTTATTTATTTTTTTTACAGAGACAGAGAGAGAGTCAGAGAGAGGGATAGACAGAGACAGACAGACAGACAGGAACGGAGAGAGATGAGAAGCATCAATCATCAGTTTTTCGTTGTGCATTGCGATACCTTAGTTGTTCATTGATTGCTTTCTCATACGTGCCTTGACCGTGGGCCTTCAGCAGACTGAGTAACCCCTTGCTTGAGCCAGCGACCTTGGGTCCAAGCTGGTGAGCTTTGCTCAAACCAGATGAGCCCACACTCAAGCTGGCAACCTTGGGGTCTCGAACCTGGGTCCTCTGCATCCCAGTCCCACACTCTATCCACTGCGCCACCACCTGGTCAGGCTCACCAGCCTATTGATAGACCGTAAACATCTCATCCCTCCTGGCATGTCTTCCGGTCTCTGGCATTCATCTCTTCAACCCAGATTCCCTGGGGCTGCTCTCTGTCTACCTCCAGAAGCCCAGC
This sequence comes from Saccopteryx leptura, assembly GCF_036850995.1. Classification (NCBI taxonomy): domain Eukaryota; kingdom Metazoa; phylum Chordata; class Mammalia; order Chiroptera; family Emballonuridae; genus Saccopteryx; species Saccopteryx leptura. Next base: position 367,853,030 of record NC_089503.1, on the reverse strand, counting down.
TGCAAGGGGACGTTCTGTTGTATGCACACGGAAGACTTTTCTGGAAGACCTGAACCTCGGCTTCCACTGCATCACAGACACAACACCCGCCAGGCCCTGGTCCCTCCAGAAAGCAGAGCTTTGCAGGTGTTGTGGCTGGTGAGACCACTTGCTAGCCTGACCTGCTCTTTCATCTTTCTCAGGAAGGGGACTTGTAATGAGAGGAGAGGACAGTCTCTGTGCAAACAGCAACCACCTGCATGTCTTGCACACTTACGTTTGCTAGTATCCAACTTTATATATCTTGACCACTGTTGGTCAAATGGGTTTGTAAATATGATATATGTTTGCTCGTTTGTGGTTTGCATTGGGTGTGGGGGACAGGCTGTACAGGCAGGGTCCTTATAGCCTAAGGCTTAGTTTTAAGACTAAACTTTTCCCCGCACCCTTGACTGTTGCAGGATAGGGGGTGGTGCACTCTCATGAGGAATCCCATTATGCCTCAGATAAGTGACTTTGTATCAGAGACTTCCTTATTTGTATATTGGATTAAAGGTTTTGATTTCTACAGTATAAAATGGGGGCAGACCAGGAGCTTGCTCTCTTGGTTCCTGAGATTAGCATTAGAGAGCAGAGAGCAGAGAAAGACCACGTGGAGGAGAGGAGAAGCAGCCAAGATGGCGCAGTGCTGAAGGAGAAGCCAGTTTGTGCAGAATTTGTACAGAGAGAAGGAGATGGGGAACAGAGGTGAATAAGGCTGGTGAGGTAGAAATCTTTGATTCTAGGGAACTCAGATAAGTCAGTGGCTTTGGGAGCCCTGAATGGAAAGGGAAGTGTTTTCCCACTGTGTGTATTTCTCACCCGCCGGGTGCGAACTAGGATTAAAGCTAATGGCCCACCAGTTCTTGGCTCCGTTGTTTCATTACCGTCTGTCCGAATCTAATGCGAACCTGCATGGGCCAGGCAGCTGTGATGGTGGCCGTGGCTACTGGCTTTACAACCACCTCATGAGAAAAAGAAGTATTACCCCCGTGTCATAGATGTGAAACCCGAGGCTCAGAAAGTGTGAGAGCCTTGCCCACCTTTCCACTGCTCGTAAATGACAGTGCAGGGAGGTGTCCTTTGAAGGGGGGGGGGGGACCTTCCATATAAGCTGCAAACTATTGAGTAAGAAAGGCCTGAGTTCCCAGTCAGCCTCTCTAGTGCTGAGCTCACATAGTCTTTCAAATAAGGTCTCCATTCAGGCAGTGGGAGGAAGATAAGTTAGTACTTGTAGTTCTGCTGTCTTGGCACAAATAGCCTTTTCTGAAATGATAAATCTATTTATTGATGGAAGTTATCCATTTATAAATAGCACATGTTTTTCATGAGGCAATGAGCACAGAGGTCTTCATTATGAGTCAGAAGGCAATTCTACTTCCCATGTGAGCAGGAGCTCTGTGACAAATTGCTGTAATATTCATCATTTTCAGACCTCAATTTTGGTTCTCCTTCACTGGACTGAGAATAATAATTCAAGGGCAGGAAATAGTCTGGTCTTCTTATCTTTACCACGTAGGTCGGCCCCCAAAATGTTTGAGGGAGGAAAAAAAATAGGAAGGAGGAGAAGAAAGGAGGAAGGGATTTATCACGTAACAAGGGTCATGGGGTCAACGATATGAATTCAAGCAACTTACAGGGCTTGTTGAGAGGCATGAGGTCATCGGGAGAGGCCAGTGTGGAGGAGGAGGTGGGAGCTGTGTTAAGGGCCCCTTTTGCCTAAAGGGCACAGAGGGTGAAATTGAAGGGCACACATAATCGAGGGCCTTAGCAACTTTCCCCTTCCCTTGTTCCTCCCAAAGCGACTGATAACGAACGCAAGATGACATCGCGCTGGGCCGACAGGACGCCCGCCAACAACAACGCCATCGGGGGCTGCCTGTTCCGTCACCGTGGTGGAGACCCACGAGAATGGCGAGGTCGGAGGAGCCCCCGAACACAGACGCGAGATTGTGCCACCAAACTCACCTGATATATGTTCTCCGGTGTCCTGTATGCTTTTGACCTTTGCAGAGCGGACTGCCATTTGGGGATTGAAACTGGCACCATCAGCGGCAGAGGGCAAAGGAGTCAAGCTAATAAGCTCTCCAAGCTTGCTTCTGCAGACTGCTTCGGTTTGGAAGGAGAAGGCATTATTTTTAGAATTCCTCCTTGCTTTCATCCTGTACCCTGAATGATTAACTCCTAGTGTCTCCCTTCCCATTTAACCTATGCTTCCTCACCAGCTGCTGCTGGCGAAGCAAGTGCTTTCAACCCCGGACAGGGACCGGGTGTCTTTCTTAAAACAAGACAAACAAAACAAAAAAACCCATTTCAGTCTGCCTCCCTCCTTCCTCACCTCTCCATCTTCTGTCCCTCCCTCCCTCCCCCCACCACACCACTAAAATCTTTACTCGATCTCCAAGACCATGACTTGTTTGGGAGGTAGTAACCTTGCAAGAGAAACCTTTAATCATGTTTTAAAGTCCAGTCAAACTCTTCTGGCATCTCAAAGGGGCGATAGCTTTGGATCTTCAAACAGATGATAGCATTACGCAGCTGATGTGGTTAGAATACCGCAGCTGGGGACGGGGGTAGGGGAGGCTCACAGCTCAGCATTTACGCTTTTATTCAGAGCTTCCTTGGTCTTTCATAGAGTTGGCAGATGATGTCACTGTTTATTTCTAAATCTACAAAATACTTGTAAAATCTAGCTTCATTCTGTGTTTTGTTTTTGCCAAACTATCCTTTACTAATCGTAAAAAAAAAAATTTCAGACAGAAAAATCATAATTTTTTCTATTGAGTTCAAAACTATGAGTATCTTTCAGATCAACTTCCTTAAGAGCTATATATGCACAGCTAGTTATATTTGGGGATGTGTGTACCTAAAACAAAACAAAACAAAAACCATGCTTTGTGTGAGTAGTAAATAGCTCCTAATATTGACTTACCTGATGAAAGGTATTTTTTTTTTTAAGATGTCGCTATGGTAATTAGGAAAGGAGCCAAAAAAGATGTTTGAAATTAAATGCAGAACCTTAAGTGAACTTGAACTTGCAAGGAAAAATGGATGCATGGGGTGACCTGTCAAAATCAGGGGATGTGTTTTTCAAGTTGTGCTGAGACTGGTTATGGTGGCTCTTGAGATGTAATGATTAAAATTTTAAATAAATATAACTTGTCCTTTAATTCGCTAGAACAGGTTTGAAACAAAGCCTGAATCTGACAGAAAACTGTACTATTCATTCTTTACCAAGTTCCTAGTAATCAAATCACACAAAAAAATTATTTCTCAGTTTCTTCAGTATGGCTCAAGCAAATGAAATTTGGCATCTGAGATCTAAAGAACCTGATGTTGAACTCTGAAATACAAATGCCTTTAGGTAGAAGCACAGATGAGCGAGGAGAAGGGAGACAAAGGGAGAAAACACGTCCCCCAAAAGTGCTTTGTGTACAGTTTTTAAGGTCACCTGTTTTTAAGACATTGATAAAAAAAAAAACAAAACCAAACAAACATTTGAGCAAGCCTGTCTGAAATATAGTGTGAGATGTCAGCAGTGAGATCTTGAGACATATAAAGAAGGTCATTGAAGTTTGGTGTCTTTTTTCTTTGCTCTCTCTCCTACATGAAAAAAAAAAAAATCTGTGCCCTCATGTTAAAGAAACAGAAAATATTTGTGGGGAATACACTCATCCTAACGTGCTCCGTCAATGAAGAGAATGTTGCAATAGTGTATAACAGAATGTACTCATTCTTTTGATCCCAAATGCCTTGTGTTGTCCTTTACTGAACTTAAAGCTTGTCCAAACAAGACTAATCTCTCTCTCTCTTTCTCTCTTTATCAAACACATCAACCTCCCCACTCATCCAGGAAAACCCCACATAAATCTGCTCGAAATGATTCTTTCAGTTGCTCCCACGGTGCTCAGGCTTTAGTCTGATAGCCCACATAAGCTGGCACCCGATCTTCTGCCCCACCCCCTCCTCCCTCCCTGCCTACCTCCTGAGACCTCTGCCACATTGACCTGGGGTCCTTGAGCCTGCCCTACTCCCTCTGTGCACTGGCCAGCCTTTGTTTTCCTGTTCCCTCCACCTCCGTGTCCGCCTAGCCCTGACCCCATCCTTCCACATTCAACTGATGTGTCACCTCCTCCTCAGAACTTTCCAGACTGTGTCCTTGCCCAGACCAGGACTGGTCCGTCAGCAGTGTGTTTCCATGCCTGCTGTCCTGACCTCTATCATTGCATTACACCAAATTAAAACCCGTGGTCTTGGTTCACAGTTTCTCTCATCACAGCACAGAACAGGTTCCATCACACGTGTCCAATGTACATTTGATGAATTGTTTAATCAGAGTTTGTTTCTAACCCACATTAACTTATTCACTTGTGTGCCTAAGTGGGTGAGGACAAATAAGTCTTAGTTTGCTTAACTAAGAATGTTTTCCCGATAGTGGTTTGGCAACTTGAAAAATCAGTGAAGGAAGTAACAACAGTTACTGAACAGACTGCCTTAGATGATCTTCTACGAATCATTTATTTAACCTATGAATGCCTTCGATTATTTTTCTGGGGACAACAATACCAACTAAAAATAACGAAAACCACATTTATTATGGATATATGTTGAAACATCCTTTTGTTCCAGGCGCTATAACTGTAACTCCAAAATTTATCTTCTTCCTCCTTGCTCCTCCCAACTCTCTCCCTCTCTCCTAGAGCTGCCTTACCAGAGTTTACCTTTAATACAGTCCCTTAAGACAAATGTCACCACATTTCCAAAGTCATAATGGATCTTGTAAAGAAAAGCTATAGCAAAGGATGATAAGTTGCTGAATGAGGCTCCCCTTTGAGTTCTTCAATCAAACCAAGAAACTATGGGTAAGTGTAAAAAGTATCTAAGAAGGCAAAATTTGGAATGTTCTCCCAACACCATTCAGCCCATTGTACCCAGTGATATAGGTCTGTGTCAAGTACACCGGTCGGCAAGTCAGCGGCAGAGAGAGGAGTTATTGTAGAGAGATCATCTCAGGAAGCTTACTTATACTCTCTTTGAAGTAATGAGTCCAATGAACTCTTGAACTGGAGACTTGAAGTCTCTAATTTTTGCTGTCACTTGGGAAAGAATTACTCTCGATAATTCTCTACATAACTTACGGAAGAGCAACAAAAGTGGTTGACAAAATCAATTACTGGACTTCTGGCCTATTTTGGTAAACACCAGATAAAACGTTTTAAGGGTGGAGCTTGAAAATCTAATTAGACAATATTAAAATGCCTGTCTCAGTATCAAGCATAGTTTGCACTTTCAAAGGGACATGAAGGACTGTTGGAACATGCTAGCCAGCAGTTTTGTGTTTCAAAAATAAAGGTTATTGGTCTGGCATAGAATTGGACATAGAACCTTCTTCCACAAGGTGGCTTGAGAAGGAACACTGAAGCAAGAGACTTAGATTCAGTTTTAGTTTCAATTTCGCTTCCGTGACCCTGGCCAAGTCACTTCAACATGAACTTGGTGTCGCGCAGCTACCAAATAAAGAAGCTGAACCTTTTTGGTCCCCTCACGCCTCTGATTCTCTGGGTTGGATTATTCCATACCCAGATGAAGGAGGCCAATGTTTTTGACGACACCAACTACCATTTAAGCAAATAGCACTTTCCCGTCCGAATGGGGGAGAAGATTATACACACGTCCTGCTTTCTTCCATCGTGGGCATGCAGACGACTTCCAATCAGCAGCCAACAGCTCGCGCATGTGTCCACAGTGTGTTCCGGGCCCCCAGGCTGGGAAAGTTTTGGAGGCAGTTGGGTCATGTCACCCTGACCCAAACTGGCAAAGTGGGAGAGCAGTCAGATAGATGTGCCAGCAGTTACACAACCCACCCTCAGACAGAAGAATGGGGGAGTGACGCTGGTTCTAAGGAAGGCTTTGTTCAGGCAGTGTGTTCTGTGAGTAGAGCCCAAGGCCCTCAACTGCCCCTGCTCTTCGTCCTGCTTTCCCCCTCCTCCTCCGGGTCTGTCTTTCCCTTCTCACTAGGGCAGCTGGCTTCTCCTTGGCTCATATAGAAGATAATGTACCTGAGTTATTCACTGCCAACTCAGCCCTTCTGCCTACATGGTCCTCATTGCCAGAATCTTGATTTTGTTCAAGTGCCCCCAGCCCCTTGCCAACGAGCAGCCCACCCAAGCCTCAGGGAGAAGCCCCGACAGGTGCGAGCCAGTCACTTGCTCTCATTCGCCCGCTGTCCTCCTCAGTGATTGGTTTAGGAATGAGCGGGTCCTGCAGTTCTGGCCCATGGCAGGAAGCCGGCTGAGAAAACTTCTGGGAGACTTCTGATGGTGCCTGACTAGAGATAGAGCGGCTCACCTGGGTCCTTGGGGACACAGCTCTGGAGCACAAGGCTGTCCCTGGGTGTCTGGTCCCTGGCCATGGGTGATTAGGGCAAGTAGATAGTGGGGTTCTGTTAATGAGGAAGAAAGGGAGAATGGATAGTAACCAGCTCTGTCCCAGCATTCACCTGCTTGACTCCCAGAGGGTCCCACGCAGTGTTGTCGGGCCAAGTTCACGTAGCGTGCTAAAGCAACCACCCAATAAGGTGAAGAGCCACACAGAGGGCGTGGAAAGGCTATCTACTGTAGTATGTCCCGTTGCCTGCTAATGGGTGTTATATGCAAAGGGAAAACTCTGGGGTAGAACTCGTTTCTGTCTGCAGGAGTCCCGAGAAGTTTATCATGCTTAGGTACGCAATGACTTCCCAAGGCAAGGATAAACACGCCGCTTTCCCAGGCTGTTTCACTGTAGAAACTTTTGAAATATTCCCAGGAGTATCTCTCTCTCTCTCTTTTTTTTTTTTTCTTTTTAGAGAGAGAGAGAGAGAGAGAGAGAGAGATAGGAAGGGAGATATGAGAAGCATCAACTGGTAGTTGCGGCACTTTAGTTGTTCACTGATTGCTTTCTCATATGTGTCTTGCCCCAGGGTCTCCTGTGGAGCCAGTGACCCCTTGCTCAAGTCAGCGACCTTGGGCTTCAAGCCAGCAACCCTTGGGCTCAAGCCAGTGACCATGGTCATGTTTATGATCCCATGCTTAAGCCAGCAACCCTGCGCTCAAGCTGGTGAGCCCGTACTCAAGCAGGATGAGCCTGTGCTCAAGCAGGCGATGACAAACTTGGGTCTTCTGTGTCTCAGGCGATGCTCTATCCACTGCGCCACCACCTACTCAGGCAGGGGTATCTCCCTGAACTAAGTTCCATGGGACTTCTTATCTTCCCCAAGTGAATAAAGATGTTTTATTTTTAATGTTATTTTACTTATTTAAAAAATTAAATAAAAGTTTCAATTACAGTTAACATTCAATATTATTCTGTCTTAGTAGCTCCATGGGACTTTTGGCAGGAAAACTTGTTCTATACAGTATCAACGATCAGTATATTTTTTGACACACACACACACACACAAACGCCCATCCATGGAGAAAGCAAGTCTGCTCTTTGCGAATCCATGGTCTGGTCTTATTTTTTTCAGAAGAAGGAGATGGAGATAGGAGCACTGGTGAGTCAGGACACGGGGGTGGTGCCGGCCTGCGGGCAGCTGCGTGAACTTGCCAAGCCCCCGGCCCTCTCTCGAGCCTCCCGTTCTCGTTTGCAGAATGAGATCTGGAGGAGTTCACCAGGCGGCCTCCCAACAAACTAAAATCCTGCCACTTCACAGCTCCTAGAGACATTAAGAAGGGGTGTCGGTAAATCTTTGCTAACGAGAGATAAAGGAAGTAAAAAATATTTAAGATAAAAAAAGATCTTTTAGAAGTCAAGAATAGTTTTAAAGGGAAACATATGTTAATGAGTATAAAGGATGGGAAATAACGGGATTGTATTAGTTTCCTCTAGTTTCCTTATCAAAATACCACAAACATGGTAGCTTAAAAAAAAGTGGCATCTTACCGTTCTGGAGGTCAGAGGTCCAACATGGGTCTCCTTGGGCTCAATCAAGGTGTCAGCAAGTCTGAATTCATTCCGGAGGCTCTAGGGAAGAATCTACTTCCTGGCCTTTTCCAATTCCTAATGGCTACTTCCACACCTTGGCTCATGCCCCCTCCTCCATTTAAAAACCAATAACATCGCATCTCACTGACCATTCTTCCCTGTCACATCTACCTCTCTGACCACAGCTGGGAAAGGTCTTTGTGTTTTTAAGGAAGCATACAATTAGGTAGGCCCACCCAGATAGTCCACGATTAGTCCCCTTCTCAAGGTCCTTGATTGACTACATCTGCTGAGTCCCTTGTGCCATGTGAGGAAGCACAGTTACAAACATGGGGACTTCGGGTGGACATCTTTAGGAGTGGGGGTGTCATTCTGCCTACCACATGATGAACTTTTTGTTTAAAGAAGTAGAGATGTGGCCCTGGCTGGGGTGCTCAGTTGGTTAGAGTGTCATCCTGATACATCAAGGTTGTGGTTTCGATTCACGGTCAGGGCACATGCAAGTGTCAACCAATGAATGCATAAATACTTAGAACACATTGATGTTTCTCTCTCTTTCTCTGTCTCTCCTTCCTCTCTCTCTAGAATCAATCAATAAATTAAATTAAAATAAAGAAGTACAGTTGTAGAGAAGCTAAAGGGTGTCATGAAGAATTGAAATTAGCCTTAATAATCTGTGAGGTACAAAAAAGTAGAGGAGGTTGTTATGAGGTAAAAAAAAAATCCAAGAGAGGAGATAAGTTGCAACACAAACAAAAATACAACAACTCTAGTTAACAGTGTTAGAAGCACATTAAACCTTTGTACAGAGAGGAGGCTTTCTTTTTTCGTGTTATATATCAGACCTTCACAAAACAGAACTAACAATTTTAACACTCACACCATTTAAAAAGCAAGGCTGCATTAGCATTGACTACTTTGGTCCTGTAGGGCCTTGACTTTCAGGGGGAGCCGGGAGAATGGCCCGAGTCATGGCAGAGCCCTAGAAGAGTTGGAAGGAATTGGCAGGAACCTGGTAAGGCGAGCGCAGCCTTGCCTTTGCTTAGTGGCTCTTGGATGTGGAACAAAAAAGGAACAGGGCATCGGCATGCAAGAGAGTGGGCTTGGGTCCAAGGGAGACCGAAGCATCAGTGCAAGGGCCCATAACGCAGAAGAACCTCATTTCAGTCCAGGGATCCGCGCGGAGGCGCCCCCTGAGGTTCCTCGCCTTAGGACTCTCGTGGCATGTTGGGCCCGATCCTTCTTTGATGTGGGGAGCTGTCCCATGCAATGTAGTAAAGGTCAGCAGCTTCCCTGCACTCTACCCACCTGCTGCCCCTAGTAGCCCTTCTGTCTGTTGTGACAAATAAAAACGTCTCCAGGCATTGAGGCATTGTCAAACGTCCCCTTGAGAGGTAAAATCGCCCCAGTTGAGAATCGCTAGTTTAGACTGAGAGAATAGGTGAAGGGAGGCAGTGAACCAGCAGGTGGCGCGCACGAGCTGAGAGAGCCGCAGGCGGCAAGGACAGGAGAGGAAGAACCGTTCTACGGGGCCTCTTGCTGGAGCTCCTGGGCTGGCAGGGAGCCAGCAGGACAGGCAGGTGTATTGGTCTCTAACTTGGTTGTGGCAGCTCTCAGGTCGGGAGACCTCAAGTATAATTCGTTCAGGGGCTGTACTCTGGCAATTGCCTATTTGTTATGCAAGGCTTTAAAAGGCAATTCACCTGGGCAGGTGATATGCTTGTTTGCGGTATAAACAGCTTGGGACCTATATCTTGTTTCAGTTCATCTAGGTTAGCTGCCAATCCTTCTGAGCCCTGATTTGCAGAGGAAGGAGAAAAGGACCGTGGAGAGATGCCTCCACAAGCCTATTACTGATGACTTTATGCAAATTAGACAAAGTGCACCGCTGCTGGATGAATTAGAAAAGGGTGTCCCTCGGGGCGGGTGGGGCTAGGAGAGCAGGTGGCACTTCACCTGCAGCCCTGGCCCCACTCAGCACAGCGCTCTGCCCGTGAACACCTGCCAGCTCTGTCTCCCACGCTGCATCGCACGTGTCACAGGAGACAGAGGTTTGCACGTGCAAACCTTGGGAGTCAGATGTACCGCTAGAGAGCCCCTAGCTAGGAGAGGTCCTAAACGTTCTTACCAGTAAAGTTTGAGTTTTAAGACAACACGTGGTCAGAAACAAAAGCAATAGGTTCTGCAGGAATAAGTGAAAGGTCCTTCAGAATATGTTTTTTTTTTTTTTTTTTTTTTTTTTTTTGTGTGTGTGACAGAGACAGAGAGAGGGACCAATTCTTTGTTGCGGCACCTTAGTTGTTGTTGATTGCTTTCTCACATGCGCTTTGACCTGGGGACTACAGCAGACTGAGTGACCCCTTGCTCGAGCCGGCGACCTTGATCAAGCTGGTGAGCCTTGCTCAAACCAGATGAGCCCTCACTCAACCTGGCGACCTCCGGGTCTTGAATCTGGGTCCCCCACGTCCCAGTCCAATGCTCTATCCACTGCGCCACCCCCTGGTCAGGCTCGTTCAGAATATTCTAAGGAAAGAAAAAGCAAAATGGACAGCTAGGAGAGGCTGCACCTGGATGCCTATGCGTGTCTGTCTGGAAAAGCCTGTACTAGTTTATAAACTGAGGCCCCAGGGATGAGGGGGACATCTGCGAACAGGGCTGGCTGACCTGTGAAAGCGCCTCCGTGATATCACTGCTGGCTCCAGCCAGGCCTCTAGTTTAATTTAACTAATTTATTTATTTTTATTTTTTATTTTTTTAGAGAGGAGAGAGAGACAGAGAGGGAGAGAGAGGAGAGAGAAACAGAGAGAGAAGGGGGGAGGAGCAGGAAACATCAACTCCCATATGTGCCTTGACCAGGAAAGCCCAGGGTTTCGAACTGGCGACCTCAGCATTTCCAGGTCGACGCTTTATCCACTGTGCCACCACAGGTCAGGTGAGGCCTCTAGTTTAGGAAATGTTGCTCCCCAGGGCAGATCATGATTTGCTGTGTGCATCCCTGTGAAATTCCTCTGATGACCCCAGAACACTAGACGGCCTGGGTGTCATCTTGCCAGAGGACAGAGAATGAGATTCTAAATCAAGAAAACTAAGTGCAGATGTTTTCCTGCTGTAGATGGAGACCCTGACCACCGAGCCAGGCCGGCCCTGACATTTGCAGGGTGTGGGCAGAAGTAGGAATGGAGGCTCACACGTCTAAGGTCTACTGTTCAAATACCCTTGAACTTGGGTAAATATACCTTCATAGCAACAAAACTGGGTAAACCTATGGTTTTTATCTAACTGAAAGTTGGCAAAATATTTTACAATAGCTGGATTTCATTATTATTGCACATTTGTGAATGTTCTGCTAACTGGCTATGTTTAAATGAGCAATAAATACATTACAAAAGTCATGTGTAATTACATATTTATCCATAAAATTAATGTTCCTTGCTTTCATTTCAGCAAAATATTATGTTCTTATAATATTTTAACATAAATTGTGTCCTATTGATAGTGATGCCAAACTAAATTACCTTTCTTAAATCTAAGTTTTCAATTTTTTTAAATTTCAGCTTGGAGAAATATTGCTCTGCAGAGGCAGTAGTGATCAAAATTGTCAATAAAATTTTTAAAGTAAAATTTCTCTTTTTTTTTTTTTAAGAGAGAGAGGGGGACATACAGGAAGAGAGAGAGATGAGAGGCATCAACTCATAATTAAGTCACCTTAGTTTATCATTGATTGCTTTCTCATATGTGCCTTGACCGTGGGGCTACAGCAGATCGAGTGAACCCTTGCTCAAGCCAGCGACCTTGGGCTTCAAGCCAGCGACCTTTGGGCTCAAGTCAGTGACCCTGAGCTCAAGCCAGCGACCTCGGGGTTTTGAACTTGGGTCCTCTGCATCCCAGGATGATGCTCTATCCACTACGGCACTGCTTGGTCAGGCTAAAATTTCAATTTAGAAACAGACCTTTATATATCAAACATTGTAATTGGATCTCATAGGAGATATTGCCTCCACAAACACTGTTACAAATATTTTAATTTCATCCTAAATCACCAATCATTTATATTGATTTTCAAAAATCTCTTAAGACAATGTCTTTTTCATCTATATTTTTGATTTTTAATTTATTGTGTTAATATGGTTTCAAGTGTCCCACTCAATATAACACCCCAGCCCCCGCATTGTGCCCCCTGTGTCCCACGCAGTCTCTCTCCATTCCCATTTCTCCCCTCTGACCCCTCCCCTAACTCCATCTCCTTTCCCTCTGGGACTGGCTACCCTCTCATCTGCCTCTATATGTTATGTATACTTGGCTAATCCTTCCCTTTCTTTGATTCTGTTGCCTCATCCCCCTCCCTCTGACAGCTGTTCACCTGTTCCTGTGACGCTGCCTCTGTTCCTATTTTGTTTCTCAGTTTATTGTGTTCATTCGAGTCCACAAAACAGTATATACTGTTTTTAAAAATCTAATTCCATTTAGGATTATAAAGGGGCGAGGTCCTGTTTCATGCGTATTATTTCATGTGTGTTACATGTGCAGCCACATATGCATACACTTTAGAGTAACATGAAATGTGGTGAATATTGTGCTAGTTCATGAGAAATTACAGAACCATTAGTTGGAACTTGAAATCAGAAGCTATTACGTTCGGGCTGTGGGAGAGGAGGTTTGGGAGAGCTCACTGTCCTTCCTGCCCTGTAGGGGCTCCCACTGCCGCGGCCTCCCTCACTCTCCAGGCAGTGTCTGCGTCTCCTCTGAGCACCAGCGCGCCCTGTAGACCCTGCACCTCTGGGCCTGGGCACCTTTGGTTGGAGAACACGGGGCAGAAGATGGAAGATTTCTACCTGAAAGATGTAGTCACCAGCTGGTAGACATTCAAGGCTGCCTGTTGTAGTGAGCTAGTATTGAGTGGCATGTGCCAGCGGGCCTTTAAAGAGGGCCGAGGCCTGGCCTGTGGTGGCGCAGTGGATAAAGCATCGACCTGGAACACTGAGGTTGCTGGTTCAAAACCCTGGACTTGCTTGGTCAAGGCACGTACGACAAGCAATGACTATGAGTTGATGGTTCTTTCTCCTTCGCAACCTCTCTCTCCTCTCTCTAAATCAGGGGTCCCCAAACTACGGCCCGCAGGCCACATGCAGCCCCCTGAGGCCATTTATCCGGCCCCCGCCGCACTTCCGGAAGGGGCACCTCTTTCATTGGTGGTCAGTGAGAGGAGCATAGTTCCCATTGAAATACTGGTCAGTTTGTTGATTTAAATTTACTTGTTCTTTATTTTAAATATTGTATTTGTTCCCGTTTTGTTTTTACTTTAAAATAAGATATGTGCAGTGTGCATAGGGATTTGTTCATAGTTTTTTTTATAGTCCAGCCCTCCAACGGCCTGAGGGACAGTGAGCTGGCCCCCTGTGTAAAAAGTTTGGGGACCCCTGCTCTAAATCAATAAATAAAATCTTAAAAATAAAATAAAGTGGGCCTGGACTGCCTGCCCAGGTCTATGGCCAGTTCCGCACTATTTGTTAAAAGAACCATATAAATAGTCATGTAGTTTGTGGGTGAATGGCGCCCATCCCCATAGAGATATGTCTCTATCCTGATCCATAGAACCTCTGAATATGACTTTGTTTGGAAAAAAGTGTCTTTAAAGATGTGTTAAATTAGGGATCTTGAGAAAAGGTCATTCCGGACTACCTGGGCGGGCCCCGACTGCCGTGACACGGGTCCTTAAAGGAGACAAATAGAGAAGAGAGAGCGAGAAGTGGTGAAGGCCATGTGACTGTGGAGGCGGAGACGGGAGTTCTGCAGCCGCAAGTGAAGGAATGCTGGCAGCCGCGAGAGGCTGGAGGAGGCAGGAGGGGTTCTCCCTGGAGCCTTCAGGGGAGCACTGCCTTGCCCAGACCCTGACTTCAGACTGCTGGTCCCCAGAAGAACCCATTTCTGCTGTGTTAAGCCACCAAATTTGCGGTAATTTGTTATGAGCAGCCTTAGAATATTAGGGCTAATTCCAATAATTACTTGTAATGTTAAGCACTTATTAAACTTGATTATGCGCCAGGTACTCTGCTAAATCCTTTTTATAAGTATTATCTCATTTAAACCTCACAACAGCCTCACGAGATAGATGCTGTTCTTACCCCATTTTACAGAGGAGCAAGGTATGGTTCAAAAAGGCAAAGTAGTTTGCCCACGGCCATGACTGGCAAGCTGGGATTTGAACCCAGGACTGGCTGACTCCAAAGATCCCCTTTAAGCACTGGAAGCTTCCCTGCCTCTTCATTCACCCGGCTCAACACAGACAGACCCCATGCTTGGTGGTTTCTAGCTGAATGTTACATGTCCCCTTACTTAAAAAAAGACCAAATCCTGTGTGTGTGTGTGTGTGTGTGTGTAAGATAGAGAGAGAGAGAGGGATAGATAGGGATAGACAGACAGGAAGGGAAAGAGATGAGAAGCATCAATTCTTCGTTGTGGCACCTTAGTTGTTCATTGATTGCTTTCTCATATGTGCCTTGACTGGGGGGCTAGAGCAGAGCGAGTGACCCCTTGCTCAAGCCAGCGACCATGGGGTTATGTCTATGATCCCACACTCAAGCCAGTGACCCCGTGCTCAAGCTGGTGAGCCCGCGTTCAAGCCAGTGACCTTGGGGTTTTGAACCTGGGTCCTCTGCATCCCAGGCAATGCTCTATCCACTTCGCCAATGCCTGATCAGGCAAAAAAAAAAAAAAAAAAAAAAAAAAGAGACCTAATTCTTACAGCAACCTCTCTTCCAACCCTCAGCAATTTACCACCACCTCAGAAGTGAGATGGAAATTATAATCGACCATTCTTCTGACTCAGGAGATCATGGGAACACCATTCTGTCAGAAAGAAACATTTCAGGTACACACAATCATGATAGCTCTTCGCGTCTACTTAGCCTCTGGGTCATTCGGTTTTATTTGCTGATGTTGCCAAGATGAGTCAGAAATCTGGAGAAACTATTTGTCCTTGGGGAAGGGCAGCGATCAGGATGAGTTTTTGTTTCTTTTTTTGCTGATTTTGAAATTGTGTGAAGGCTAGCTCAATGTCCCAGGAGAAATGATTAGAAAGAAAAGTTTGTTTTCCCAAGACTTAAAATACATCTTCTGAGTTCATAAAGTTACCAGAACATCAATGAGATGCTGGTGATGGTGTGCTTTAGACACTAAGCATTTTTTCCCTTTTCTACTTTTTCCCTGTCTTTTAGGGACTAGAAGGGCTTGCTCTATTTATTTATTTATATATATTTTTCCCTAATTACAGTTGACATTCCATATTATAAGTTTCAGGTGTCTAGCATGGTGGTGAGACATTTATATAGCTTATGTAGTGATTCCCTCATAAGTCAGGTACCCACCTAGTATTGACAACATACCCTATGCTGTACTTTACATACTTGTGACTATTTTGTAACTGCCAATTTGCATTTAAAAAATTTTTTGGTCCTGGCCGGTTGGCTCAGTGGTAGAACGTCAGCTTGGCATGTGGAAGTCCCAGATTCGATTCCCAGTCAGGGCACCAAAGAAGTGAACATCTGCTTCTCCATCCATTCCCCGCCCCTCTCTTCCCCTTCCACAGCCATGGCTCGAATGGTTTAAGCAAACTTGACCCTGGCCACTGAGGATGGCTCCCTGGCCTGAGCCTCAGGCGCTAAGATAGCTGTATTGCTGAACAACAGAGTAGCAGCCCCAGATGGGCAGAGCATCACCCTGTAGGGGGCTTGCCAGATGGATCCCCGTGGGGCACATGCAGGAGTCTGTTGCTGCCTCCCCACTCCTCACTTAATAAAAAAAACCTTTTATTTACTTGTTGATTTTAGCAAGAGAGAGAGAGAGAGAAAGAGAGAGTGAGAGTATGTAAAGCCACTTGCTGCAGCCACCATCACAGCCGCCTGGCCCATGCAGGTTTGCATTTGATTCGGACAGACGGTAATGAAACAACAGAGCCGAGAACTGGTGGGCCATTAGCTTTAATCCTAGCTTGCATCTGGCGGGCAAGAAATACACACAGTGAGAAAACACTTCCCTTTCCATTCAGGGCTCCCAAAGCCGCTGACTTATCCGAGTTTTCTAGAATCAAAGATTTCTACCTCACCAGCCTTATTCACCTCTGTTCCCTATCTCCTTCTCTCTGCACAAACTGGCTTCTCTCTCAGCACTCCGCCATCTTGGCTGCTTCTCTTCTCCTCCATGTGGCCTTTCTCTGCTCTGCTCCAGCATGGATTCCTCTGGCCCATTTTATAGTGCAGAAATCAAAACCTTTAATCCAATATACAAACAAGAAAGTCTCTGAAACAAAGTCACTTATCTGAGGCATAATGGGATTCTTCATGAGAGTGCACCACCCCACATCATGCAATAGTCAAGGGTGTGGGGAAAAGCTTAGTCTTAAAACTAAGCCTTAGGCTATAATGACACTGCCTGCTTACAGCCTCACCCCCACACCCAATGCAAACTATAAACGAGCAAACATATATATCATATTTACAAACTTATTTGACCAACAGAGAGGAATGTCAGTCTGTGCCTGTCTGTGCCCTGACCGGGGATTGAACTGGCAACCTCTGCGCTTCAGGAGGATGTGCTAACCAACTGAACTATCCAGCCAGCACTGTACTTTTTAATCTAGAAGAGATTGTTCTTATCTGCTGACAAGCCCAAAAACTCTGTGTGTTGGGTGCAGGAAGTCTGGATGTGTTGGTTACTTTTATTCTTCTACCCTTTATTTCTTTTCTTTCAGACAAAACCTACCCCATTTTACAGGTGGAAACACTGAGTCTTGGTGAATCGAAAGGATTTTCCTTTGGCTCCCTCGACCAGACAGACTTCATTACAAATGCCGTGCTTGTCCTCTCGAGAAACCATTCCGTTTAGTGAGAATGAGAGCTGTTATACAATGCGTTTGGAGGCTAATTTTAAAGCAAGTCATGTGTCCTTCCTGTTGCTCTGACCCAAATATCAGACAGGATTCAAAGTTGCACGCAAAGAAAACCAGAATTAATCAAGAGGTCCTGCAGGAGCAATTTGGTTGACGACGGGAGTGCAAGCCTCCTTTTTCAGCCACCGCAAGGCTTCTCCACTTGGGACTCATTTGCCTTTCCAGTTAGGGCACTGCCCAAGAGACCTGAGTCCAGAGCCAGGACTAGGGACTGACCTTGGGGCATCGATTTCCAGGGCAGTAAAGAGATGCTAATCTAACCTCTGGCACAAGGATGGCTTTGTACCTTGCTGACCAATGACAGCTTATAAGGTCTGAAACCAGGACCCAAGGCATTGTTCTGCCCTCTTCAGGAGCTGACGGTGAAGGGAAGGACAGAGGAGGCTGCTGACAACTCTTACGGCGGCCCAGGGCTGAGAAGGGTTAGTGCGGCCAGGAGGCACTGACCTAATAAAATGGAACTTTGCCCCAATTTCACTTTTCCGATCCACTTCTTTCTATTCAGGGCTCCTGTGCACAATCACTGGGACCGGGAGCTTCCCTCTGTCCTTTCTCAACAGCTCCCAGGAATGAATTTGGTTAATTCATTCACACCAAGGAGAATGGACAAACTTATCTTCTGAGGAACATTTGCATTTTGAAGACTTAAAGGAATTGTAATGGGTCTCTGCATCTTCAGCTGTCAGCGAAGTTAGGGAAGAGGGGCGGGGCCTGCTGCATCTTCAGATGTCAGTTTAGGGAAGAGGGGCGGGGCCTGCTGCATCTTCAGATGTCAGCGTAGGGAAGAGGGGCGGGGCCTGCTGCATCTTCAGATGTCAGCGTAGGTAAGAGGGGCGGGGCCTGCTCTGGGCGCCCCGGAGTGCAGGGGGTGGGCAGGGGGTGGGCAGGGGGGGTTGGGCGAAGGCACAGTAGGCGGTTCAGAAAGAAAGGCAGAGTCATTGAAGGGTCCAGGGGCAGATGAAGAGGACAAGAGGAGCTAAGGAGGCAACAAACAGAAAACCTTGAACTGAAAACTCATGTTGGAAGTTATCTGCCTTTTTCTTAAATTAAAAGATTCAGGAAAAGAAAGTATACATATAAAAACTCACATTTATATTTTCACCCTTCCATCAATCCAGCCGTCCAAATGAAATTGTCTTTATCATATTCCAAGTATCAGAGAGCTAGCCAGCATCGAGATACATAACGTCTCTCTATACATAAAACCATGGAACTTTTTTGGTTTTGTTTTTCCACTGACTTAAGAGAGAGAGAGAGAGATATGGAGGGAGAGAGATATAAAGGGGGGAGGGAGGGAGAGAGAGAGAGAGAGAGAGAGAGAGAGAGAGAAGCATTAACTTGCTGTTTCACTTAGTTGTTCCAATTAGTTGTGCACGCATTGATTGCTTCTCGTATGTGCCCTGACCAGGGATCAGACCCCGCCACCTCGGGCACACCAGGTAGCCACCTTATCCATTCAGCCACCCAGCCAGGACAGAATCCTGAAACTTTCTATTTGACTAGTGGGTGGTGAACCTAACAATAAACATATAATTTCATGTGGTTGTTAAGTTTTCTAAAAAAATAAAACAGGGTCAGGAGATCGCTTGATGAAACGGAAAGGCACTTGGGTAGGGGAGGGTGTCTAGATGAGGGGGTTAGGACAGGCTTTCTGTGGAGGGTTAACAGGTTTAGCAAATAAAAATGTGGGACCCCAGTTAAATTCGAGTTTCAGATAAACGATATGTTTTCAGTCTAAGTATGTCCCATGTGATATTTGGGACAGACATGTACTAAAACATTATTTGTCATTTATCTGAAGTTCAGATTGAACGAGGTGTTCTGTGTCTTGTCTGGTGACTCTCCGACAGGGCCCCCTTGAATGAGATGCAGGAGTGAGTGTGCCAGGAGGGAGAACAGGACAAGTCTTCCCAGGCAGAATGAGCATTGCTCGTTCGGGAAGAAGCCTAGTGTGCTGACCAGAGGGGCGGGGATGGTTGTAGATATGACCCCCTAGAGGTGGGCGGTGGCCCGATTATCTGAGGCACCAGGCCGGCGTGAAGAGTTTGCCTTTTGTTCTGACCTGGGGAATATCTTTTTTTTTTTATTATTTATTTTTATTTATTTTGCTTTCTTCTCTTTCTTTTTTCTTTTGAATTTTATTGGGTGACGGTAGTTAACATAATTATTCAGGTTTCAGGTGCCCAATTCTACAGTACATCTCTGTGCACCATACTGAGTATTCACCCCCTAGCCCTGTGGAATTTTAAGGCATCTCCTCAGCACTGCTATTACGGAGTTTCATAAATATTCCAGTTTAGAGGTGGTTCCCCTAAAGCTGGTGCCACTAACATTGCTTTAAGACCAGACTTTAGAATAAGAGAGTGAGTGCCCCTGCCCTGGAAAGTGAGCAGTATTTCCCCTAAAGTCACCTGAGCTCCCCCCTCCCCTTCCACCCTATTCACTATTGTCTTCAGTTTTTTTTTAGCACTGGACAGAGCCGTTCATTGTATCAAAAGAAATAAGCTTAAAATGCTACTGGGAGCAGAGACTTAGAGACTCAAATTCTTACTAGCATGTAAATGACTACTAGGGAGTATTTTCAAAGTGAGGAAGAGGAAAGCATGTAGGTCAGGGAAAGATGGGACAATCAAAAAAGAAAATTTGGGGTGCTGATTTCAAGTGCTGGCCTGACTGTGCCCCTAAAACTGAATGTTGGCTAGAAAGAACCAAAAAACGTTTCTCCCCACTTTCTGTGCTGAGATGGCCGAGAGATTCAGAACCAGACTGGCTGTAGATACTGCCAGATGGCAGAGCAGTCAAAATATTTAGCTGTAAAGCCCACGCTGTGTTTGGGAAAAGGCCGAACTTGCATTTCCACTGCAGATCTTAGTGGGCTCTTGTCTGATAATGTTTCCTGGCTCCTCTGCTATTTGCCTCAGTGACTCAGAGTGACTCATGGCTCATCTCTGGCAGTTGGCTCCTTGCATGGATTTATCTATCAGAACCAGCCTGCTCTGTGGCTTTCTAGTACAGGATCCCCTAGGTCGAAAAAGGAGTCTTGACTGTGTATATATATATATATATATATATATATATATATATATATTAATTTATTTGATTTTAGAGAGAGACATCAATTTGTTGTTTCATATATTCATGCATTCATTGGTTGATTCTTGTATGTGCCCTGACTGGGGGATCAAACCCATAAACTTGGCTACTGGGATGACGTTCTAACCATTAGAGCTACCCAGCCAGCGCCTGACTATATTTCTGAGAGAATGGTCCTACCTTACCTTCCGTGTAATGTGGGTTTCTTTGGACCCAGTACAAATCTTGTGAGGTAAACAGAAAAGAAACTGTGCCCTATGATATAGATGGGGGGAGGGGGGCTCACTCTGAGAAGGCTGTCTGGTCCCAGGTTCTGAGTGGCAGAGCGTGAACTTGGACCTTTGACTTGTGTCTTTTCTAACACACCAGGGGTTGTCAGTTCATTTCAAAACTATTTTATGGCTTGTGCACGATGACACGGCTACTTGCCACCCTCTAAAATCAAAATGTTTTCTAGAAAAGCATTGCTCGACCAGGAAATGCTGAGGTCACCGGTTCGAAACCCTGGGCTTGCCTGGTCAAGGCACATATGGGAGTTGATGCTTCCAGCTCCTCCCCCCTTCTCTCTCTCTGTCTCTCTCTCCTATCTCTCCCTCTCTGTGACAGAAAGAGACTGCCTGGGGGAGGGGCACGACGCAGTATGTAGGTGGTGTTATATTCAGTTGTATACTTGAAACCAGCGTAGTTTGGTGGATCATGTCATTCCAATAAATTCAAAAAATAAAAGATAACAAAAAGCATTGCTTAGAAACCAAGAACAGCAGCATCTACACAGGATAAAAAGGTTCCTCCTATTTTGTGGAAAGTATTCATGTCAGAGAATTTGAACCATTGGGAAATTTTGATCCTTTCAAAAACAGTTAAGGACTCTTCCCACCTGCCCTTGTACAAAAAATAAATGTTTATTGCAGAAACTTTGGGAAAGTTAGAAAAACACAAAAGGGGAAAATGAAAATCACCTGTAATTCTCCTATTCTGATATAGTTGTTGTTGACATTTTGGTAGGGGCTGTTCTTGTCTTTTTTCATACATATATGAACATATTTCAAGTAATTGGAAAAAAGGTGGTATAAACTGATAACTTGCTTTTTCATTTAATGATATTTCCATGCCCATTTTCTCACATCATTAAAGTTTTCACAGCATGTTTGATCCATAGCACACTGTCTGTTAGCCTGAAAATAAAAGACCAAAGTGAAAGGCAACAATTATTTGAGATAAAAAACAAAAACAAACAAAAAAAAACTATTCAGAAAGTACCCATTCAAGCAAAAGCCCAAGTAATGTTCCAATACAGAGGTGATGGCAAAGGGTATTTATGAGAAAGGAAAGGGTAACCATTAAATCAATAGAAGGAAGGAATTTCCATGGGTGCAGATAAGCTGTCATGAGTGATGCTAATTCTAAAGAATGTTTTTAATTTCATGCAAATTAAAACCACAATGACATACTACCTCACACCTGTCAGAGTGACTCTCATTAACAAATCAACAAACAAGTCCTGGCTAGGGTGTGCAAAAAAGGGAACCCTTCTGCACTGCTAGTGGGAATGCAGACTCATACAGTCACCGTGGAAAACAGTATGGCGTTTCCTCAAAAAATTAAAAATGGAGGCCCTGGCCAGTTGGCTCAGTGGTAGAGCGTCAGCCTGGTGTGCAGGAGTCCTGGGTTCGATTCCCAGCCAGAGCACACAGGAGAAACGCCCATCTGCTTCTCCACCCTCCTCTTCTCCTTCCTCTCTGTCTCTCTCTTCCCCTCCTGCAGCCAAGGCTCCACTGGAGCAAAGTTGGCCCGGGCGCTGAGGATGGCTTCATGGCCTCTGCCTCAGGCACTAGAATGGCTCTGGTTGTGGCAGAGTGACTCCCTGGATGGGCAGAGCATCGCCCCCTGGTGGGCATGCCGGGTGGATCCTGGTCGGGCACATGCGGGAGTCTGTCTGACTGCCTCCCTATTTCCAGCTTCAGAAAAATACAAAAAAAAAAAAAAAAAATGGAACTACCTTATGGCCCAGCTATCTCACTTTTAGGTATATATTCTAAGAATCCCAAAACACTAATTCAGAAGAAGATATGCACCCCAATGTTTATTGCAGCATTGTTTACAATACCCAAGATCTGGAAACAGCCAAGTATCCGTCAGTGGATAAGTGGATAAAAAAAAGCTGTGGTACATATACACAATGGAATACCACATGGCCATGAAAAAGAAGAAAATTTTACCTTTTGTGATGACGTGGATGGACCTGGAGATTATTATGCTAAGTGAAATAAGTCAGGCAGAGAAAGACAAATATCGTATGATCTCACTTATATGTTGAATCCAATGAACACAATAAACTGAGGAACAAAATAGAAACAGAGACAAGGTGACAGGAAACAGGTGGAGAGCTGTCAGAGGGAAGGGGGATGAGGGAACGGGATCAAAGAAGGTGAAGGGAGGAGCAGAATTATATATACATACAGAACACATGGATACAGACAACAAGGTAGGAAGTCTCAGAGGGAAAGGGGAGGGGAGGGAGGGCGGGACAGGGGAGCAAAGAGCAGGAACGGGATTGGAGAGAGACTTTGCATGGGGCACGGGGGCATGATGAGGGGGCTGAGGGTGTTACACTAGGCGGCACACTTGAAATGATATTAACACAATAAATTAAAAATGAAAAGTTATAATAATAGAAACTCAAAAAAGTTTTTATTTTCAGTCCAGTGGTCATACCTGCTTTCTTATTATCCTTGCAGGCGGTTCTCTGAGACACAATGCTGTGTAGGTTCAGCACGAAGGTTGCCCCGCCCTGTGGAACGTGCCCCAGTTTGGGGGCGGAAGAGGTGCAAGGCAGTTCCTCCGGCTGGCGGCTCTGCCTCCGTTACGGGTGGTTCCGCTTACACTCTATTATACACGGCCTCTGAATGATGTCCCTACTTTACCTCGCTCATTGGGGCTTTTAAATTGTTACCAATTTTTAAAATTATAAACACCACCTAAACAGGCATGCTTAGTGATGTTTCTACTAAGTGAGTTGTCTGGGCCTTGGTTTGTGAAAAATTTTAAACGGGGAAGAAACAGAGGAAGTTAATAGGCATTAGTTTGATTTTTGTCTATTGGACAGGAGCGAGGCTGATGATTTCAAGCGTCTCCTCGGTCAAGGTCCCCTCTTTCCCCTTAATTCTGACCTCTGACTTGGCTTCCCCACGACTCAGCCTACCGTCTCTGCAGGTGCTGGGCCGCTCTCCCCGCCGCTGTGGCATTCCCCACTGCCATATGGGAACCCACCTCATTGGGCTGCTTTCTGTGTCTCAGCTCAGTGCCTGAAAAGAGACTTGTAAGAGCAGCAAATGAAGAATCCTTGTTGCGATAGCTTACGTCGTGCCTACTAAGCCCTTTCGCAAACCACTGTGCCATTTTGCTGGTGGGTACAGCACACCCAGCTGTAACTGCCCCGGGAAGTGGTAGCGAGTTCAACCGTTAGCAATGGTGTGACCTCTGGATTTCTTTAATGTCTTCGCTGGATAAGTTACTATCCCTCCATTCCCTTCCTATTAGTCATTACCGGTCTCTTAGTTCTAAATAACAACCAGAGAAATGGAGATGATCATTATTTCCAAGATATAGTTCAAGAAACAAATAAGAGAGGTCATAAAATCAAGTAAGGCTCAATGCAATGCCTTTAAAAATCTGATTTTTTGCAGGATTCTAAGAATAGTTCCCAATGCTGTCCTTCACTTTCACAATTATTTTTGTCTTTAGTTCTAAATCTGAATGGCACAGAGCAGCAGAATTTATACATTGTTCATAAGAGAACAGACAGCTCATTAATTCTTAACATTGGTGGGATTTGGCTGTTCACATCACATGCTCCATTCCGAAATGTATCTGGGTCTGCTTTTCTGAGATGATTAAGATGTCTTATTGATAAAAGCAGGGCTATTAAACAACAGTGTTCTTCTTCTTGTGCGTGACAAGGTCACAACCCTCTCCTCCAAGGGAGAGTGTGAAGGACATCTATACTCTTCACCTCATGTTCATTCATTCACAAATTTATTCATTTAAATATTTGAAACTTTCTTGTGTGCCAGGCAAGAAAAATAGCCCTTGTCTTCCAGGAGAGAGACAAGCAAACAAATACTTAACAATGAAAACATTAGAAAGAAAAATAAAGCCAAGAAAGAGAATGGAGTGTGTGTGGGGCAGGACGGTGGTGGTATGGGGTGATATTTTAGATCTGGTAGTTAGGAAAGGCCTCTTGGGGGAGGTGGCATTTAATTGGGGGAACAAGTCATGGAAATAACTATCTGGGGAGGAGCAGCAGGGACCAAGTCTTCTAGGTGGGAAGAGCCCCACAGGGGACCCAGCAGAGGCGAGGGTGGCTGGCTACACTGAGCGAGGGGAAAGAGAGGGAGATGTGAGGGTGCTTCGGGAGGGCCCGTCGATCATGGAAATTCAGGATTTTATCTGCTGCAAAGCAGTTGTCTAAGGGTGGCCCTAAGGGGTCAATGCTCATTCCCAAGTAGCCACTCATTGCAGACTACTAGTCCTCAAATCCAGCAGTGCCCACCTTGGGTCCCGACAAGCTAGAAGCATTTAGGGATTCTGGGGAGAGTCTCTGGGTCCTGTGCAATGGTCACAGCAGTTGCCAGGCCCACCTTCTCGGTGATTTTACAATTCAGATGAGGCATCCTAGGTCTACTAAGATGATATTTTGTGTGTGTGTGTGAGAGAGAGAGAGAGAGAAAGAGGCAGGAAGAAAGAAGGATGAGAAACATCACTTCTCTATTGTGGTACTTTATTTGTTCATTGATTGTTTTCTCATATGTGCTTTGACCGGGGGGCTCCAGCCAAGCCAGTAACCACTTGCTTAAGCCAGCGACCATGGGGTCATGTCAATGATCTCACATTCAAGCCGGTGGCCTTGAGGTTTTGAACCTGGGTCCTCAGCATCCCAGATCGAAGCTCTATCCACTGGGCCTGGGATGAAATTTTTTTCTTTCTTTCTTTTTTTAGAGACAGAGAGGGAGAAAGGGAGATGAGAAGCATCAACTCATCATTGTGGCACCTTAGTTGTTCACTGACTGCTTTCTCATATGTGCCTCAACCAGGAACCTCCAGCTGAGCCAGTGACCTTGGGCTCAAGCTGGATGAGCCCACACTCCAGCCAGTGACCTTGGGATTTTGAACCTGGATCCTGAGTCCCAGGCTCATGCTTTATCCACTGCGCCACCATCTGGTGAGGCTAGGATGAGAGATTTATCTATCTATCTATTTATTTATTTATTTTGAGATTTTAATTTTTTTATTTATCTTATTATTTTTTTTTTAGTTGACAAATCTCCTTTACTTGTTTTTATATCCACATGATTGTAAAAAAGCAAAAGGTGCTAATGGCCACTTTGGTAAAAAGACAGTGTTCAAACCTCAGAAGGGTTACACTCTTTGGACGGGTTTGATCCCCAGGATGTCAAAGCCCTTGGCCATGACAGCGGCCACCGCCTCACACAGCAGCATCTGGCCCAGGTTCACCTTCAATACCTTTTCAGTCTGCCGATCCTTCCCCACACAGTAGCAGCTGTCGTAGAACTCAGTGAAAGTCGTCGCCAGCTCATAGATGTAACCACAGAGAGTGTGGAGGAACAGGTCATCTAAGGTCTTCTGCAGAATCTCAGGGAACCGTCAGGTGCACCGGCCCAGCTTCCACTCCTCCTCGTGGTCCAGGACGACCCTGGTCTCTCGGGCAGCTTTCCGGAGCATCTCTTCGTCCACATTGGCCAGACGGGCAATAGACCTGATCCTGGTGAAGGCATACAGCAAGTAAGCGGCTGTGCTTCCTCTGTCGTCCAGGATTTTGTCAAAGGAGAAGATGTAGTCGTTCAAGCGGTTATGGGAAAGGTCGGCATATTTGATACAGCCATACGCAACGGATGTCTGAGCAGCCTTCAACTCCTCTGAGGTTAAGACCTTGTCTCTTTCTTTCTCCTTCAATTTGTCCATGGATCGTTTTAGACCTTCTTCCAAAAGGTCCATGAGGCATACTGTTTCACCTGAGCGTGTTTTAAACTTCTTCTTGTCTTCCCCGAGCACCACACCAAATCCAGCATGACACACTCGCGTCACTTTAGGGTCATGCCAACCAATCATTTGAGCAGCAGCAAATAGATTGTCCACTGTCCACCACATAGATAACCATATTTGCTTCTTCCTCAGTTATCCTTTAATAGCAGCCAGGTCAGATGCATCATAGGTATAACCCCCATCTGATTTGACTATGGTTAATGGTATGGAACATCCTGGGACAAACACAATCTTTCTGCCATCATCCACTTGCACAAATCCTTTATCTTCAAATTCCTTTACAACATCATTCATCCTATCTCGATAGAAGGATTCCCCCCTCTCTATTAAAGAGATGTCCAATGCATCGTAGATTTTCTTAAACTCCTGGCGGGAGACATCACAGATAAGCTTCCAAGCTTTTACAATATCTGGGTCTTTACTCTGAAGCAGAACTACACACTGGTATGCGCGCTTCTTAAATTCCTCCTCAGTATCAAATCTCTTCTTGGATTCCTTATAAAAGGCCTGAAGATCCCCAATAGGAGGTGACACTGTTAGGTAATCTGGAAATTTATCTTGCAGGTGAGCAATGAGCATGCCAAACTGGGTCCCCCAATCTCCTACATGGTTTAACCTCAGCACATCATAATATCCTGCAAATTCAAAGAGGCGACACATGCTCTCTCCTATGATAGTTGACCTGAGATGGCCCACGTGCATCTCTTTAGCTATGTTGGGAGAGGAAAAGTCAACTATAACCTTTTTGTGCTCTCCAAGGGCAGGTAGTTGAACACCATTCACCAGGAGATTGATCAACTGTTTTGATACAAACTCCTTTCTTAAGTGGATATTAATAAAACCAGGACCAGCAATTTCAACTTTTTCAATATATTCATTGTCTGGGAGGTGTTTGGTAATGTTTTCGGCAATTTCTCTTGGATTAACTCTCTGTTCCTTTGTTTTCAGCATCTGAGAGATGCCCATAGCACTGTTACACTGGTAGTCCCCGAACTTGGGCTGTGACTCGGGGTCACTATCAGAGGAGGGTTCTCCAGGTCTGGGTACGCCGCCTTATGGCTCGGCCGAAGATCTCCTGTAGGCGCCTATTGATGTTCGTCATGTTTTTAGCTGGTTTGTTCCTTTCTGCTTGAAGACTCTTTAGAAGGATATTCAGTCGATATTTTAATTTTAAATTTTCTTCCCACAACTTGTCCAAATTTGGCGAAGCTTCTAAACTGCCACCGTTTTTCAACCGATCAGTTTCAGCAGTCAGCGACTTAATCTCTTTTTCCTGCCGTAGTAGCCGCGCGGAGTACTTTGCCACCAGCCCGTCCACCCTCCTGCCAGCGTCCTGAGATTTTTATTTTTATTTTTTTTAAAGATTTTATTTATTCATTTTTAGAGAAAGAAGAGAGGGAGAGAGAGAGAGAGAAGGGGAGGATCAGGAAACATCGCTTCCCGTATGTGACTTGACGAGGCAAGCCCTGGGTTTTTTTTTTGTTTTTTTTTTTTAATTTTATTTATTCATTTTTAGAGAGGAGAGAGACAGAGAGAAGGGGGTAGGAGCTGGAAGCATCAACTCCCATATGTGCCTTGACCAGGCAAACCCAGGGTTTTGAACCAGCGACCTCAGCATTTCCAGGTCGATGCTTTATCCACTGCGCCACCACAGGTCAGGCGAGATTTTTATTTTTTAACAGAGGCTGACTTCATTCCTGCTACACACCACCTCCCACCGACCTCAACTTGTTATGTAGGGATCAAAATTCCTTCCGAGTCCCACCTGTAGACCAAGTGGTGAATAGAGGTCCTTGGGTTACCACAGTCTTGACATACATTTCAAGTTTATGATTCTCACTCCCATAAAACCTAAAAAAATTGAGATGCAAGTGTTTTGGTTTATGCCGTTAGTGTCGTACTTACAGACTACATGGGCGGACTAGTTTGGCTGCATGCAGCAGTAGAATAAGCAGGGACACGGAACATGAGTGAGGAAGCTGGCGTCCCCAGGATGCTTGCCGTCGCCATATTGGACTGTTAAAAGTGCAAGCGTTCCGTTTGTGTTAGGCTAGGGTGTGTTTCAACTTGCACCAACATTTGAGTTACGTCATTGTTGTTGGAACGAAGCTGTGTCATTACCCGAGGACCCCTTATATTTGTATTTTATCCAATCCTTGAGAATCATGCTCTGAGAAGGTGAGGAAACTTGACACGGTCATACTGTGTTGTAGTCGGTTTGGGCTGCTCTAACAAAGTACCATACCAGGTGGCTTATCAATAATGGAAATTTATTCCTCACAGTTATGGAGGGAGGCTGGAAGTCTGAGGTCAGAGTGCCAGCATGGGTGGGTTCGGGTGAGGCTCTCTTCTGGGTTGCACGTGGCTGACTCCTCACTGTCTCCTCATGTGGCAGAGCGCAGAGAAGAAGCAAGCTCTGTGACTCTCTCATAAGGACACTAATCACATTGGGAGGGAGGGTTTCAACATAGGAATTTGGAGGGGACCTAAACATTCAGTCCATGACATGCAGTTATTAAGTGATGGTGGGATTTAAACTCAGATCTACCTGGGAAGCCTGTTTTTCTTACTCTGTACTATACGGTATAGTCCTTCCTGAGTACTTCCATTCATTCATCAAAACGATCATCTGTGTGTTTTGTGCTATGCTGGGCACACACAGATATGAGACAGTTCTTGCCTAACCAGGTGGTGGTGCAGTGGATGGAGCATCGGCCCGGGATGCTGAGGACCCAGGTCCGAAACCCCAAAGTTGCTGGCTTGGATGCAGGCTCACCAGCTTGAGTGCGGGGTCACTGGCTTGAGCGTGGGATCATAGACATGACCCCATGGTCGCTGGCTTGAGCGCAGGGTCACTGGCTTAGCGGGAGGCCTCCAGTCAAGGCACATATGAGAAAGCAATCAGTGAATGACTAAGGTGCCACAACTATGAGTTGATGCTTCTCATCTCCTTTCCTGTCTAAGAAAAAAAAAGAAAAAAAGTTCCTGCAAGCAAGTGTCTTAGAGTTGAGTGGGCTGTCTAGAATCCTACCTCTCCCAGAATGGAGTGAGGTTATAATGCACAGAGACCACACCCGCCACACACACACACACACACACACACACACACACACACACACTTCAGACTTTCTGAAATAGAGAGCTGCCTTATTCTTCTCATTAAAGGACCTTGCCAGCTGCCAGGCGGGATGTGGCATGGCCACGCCTGAAAAGCATCCAGTGACCCACCTGCCCTTGGTTGACATTGGTACTAGAGTTCGCGATGAGGTTTCGCTTACATTTGGATCCCTGTTACTTAAAGATCACCCTGCGATGACAGTTAACATGACAAGTTATTAATGTGGAAGCCTGCCCATCACGTGTGGGCAGTGCAGTCCAGGGCAGCCATCTCTGAGTCCCTGAGTGTTCACACACTCGTCAAGCCAAGGGGAGGGCCCCTTCATGCAGTGCGGGACTGTCACTCAGCTGGAAAACAGATGGCTCTATCCACAGCTTCCAGACGACTTTCCAGAGAAGGTATACAACTTCTAATGATATTCAGCTCGAAAATATAAAATCCCACCTTAAACACATTGATAAAAATTCCAATATCCTTACGTATGCCTCAAAATAATCTCAGTTATAAACAGTGCCTAAGATTATTCTTGATGTCAATATCCCGGTTGTTCCCTTCAGAATAGTTCCCAGAATTTGTAATTATTTTGTTTGTCTTTCTTCCAGATGAGGTTATCTTTTCATTGTTGTTTTCCCAGCAACTGGCCAGGTGCCCAGAGCAGAGAAGGCTCCCATCCTGTCGTCCTAGCATTGGCACAGGGCTTGGGGAAGCAGCACGTCCCTGTGATGCATATATCATACCTACCTGTGGCCCAGATGATTTCTTTAGTGTCTGGGAAAAACTTGGGCTCACAAGTTTTCTTGTGATGCTAAAAGTGTTATGTAGTTGTCTAAATTACAATTGTCTTAATTTATCCTTTTTTTTTTTTTTTTTAAGAAATTTGAGCTTCTTTACCAAAAGCTCATACTAACTGAGCTTCAATCAAGGATAAGAGGATAAGGTTGTGCAAATAATTTGCCTTGAGCAATGGAGTTTAAATTCTGATGCAAATTGACCAACGCTCACCTTTTTCCTTAATAAGTGACTGTTACTGTAAAATACTGAGCTGAACCCTTTCTACTGCAGTTCCGCATTTAACCTCGGCCATCTGAGCTAAGCATGCCTATTTTCCTTTTCAGCTGACGAAACTGAAGTTCCAAACATTAGTGAGATTAACTTGCTCTCGGTCCCACAGTAAATAGCAAGGCTTTATTCTAAGAAGTGTGTTATGTCACCTCCAAACACACACAGACCCCCTTCCAGCACAGATAGGAGGGCTCTCTGTGCCCTAAGACACATATCCCATTGCACCCAGTTCTAAATGAAAGTGCAATTTAAGATGTACTTGTACATAACAATTTCCCTCTTCTGTGCCTCTCTGGGCACCTTGCCCTTTAAGATAGGCACTGTGTTCTTAGGATTTGAATTCTGACTATTCCCTTGTAAGGGCACGTGTAACTTTTTGCCTTGGTCTTAACATATACTTTACCCAGTCCTCCTACAGCAGAGGGCCAGAGCCGTACGTAAACAGCACAGTGAGCGAGCAGACAGGTCAACCCCTGGTCACGTGGCCTCCGAAAGGCCTGACGACCTTAGCATTTCATGAGGGAGTACAGGAAGGCACGAGGTCATTGGAACCTGGGGCTGATGGCTTGCTACGAATAGGCCCGTCTGACTGGGAACATTGTCACGGGGAAGGCATTCAATTTGCCTTGAAAAGTGCTAGTTTGGTTTAAAACACTGCTAAATTCATCAGTTAAGGGAAATGCACAACTATGTCTATTATTTGAACAAAGAATGCCAGTCTCGGCCCTGGCTGGTTGGCTCAGTGGTAGAGCGTCGGCCTGCCGTGCGGGAGTCCCAGGTTCGATTCCTGGCCAGGGCACACAGGAGAAGCACCCATCTGCTTCTCCACCCTTCCCCCTCTCCTTCCTCTGTCTCTCTCTTCCCCTCCTGCAGCCAAGGCTCCATTGGAGCAAGGTTGGCCCGGGCACAGAGGATGGCTCTGTGCTCTGCCTCAGGCGCTAGAATGGCTCTGGTTGTGGCAGAGCGATGCCCCAGATGGGCAGAGCATTGCCCCCTGGTGGGCATGCCGGGTGGATCCTGGTCGGGTGAATGCAGGAGTCTGTCTGACTGCCTCCCCGTTTCCAGCTTCAGAAAAACACACACACAAAAAAAAAAAAGGAAAAAAAAAAAAAAGAAAAGAATGCCAGTCTCCTATGAATTTTTTGTTTACAAAGTGACATGGAATCCTACTCATGACACATTCCTTCAGGTACACCAGGTTTTCAGATTTCAAATGCCATGTCTGGTTTGGAGAGATTTATAGAATGGCTGAGGCCCTCTTTGAATCTGCCCATCTGACAGATGATCCCAACTGATTCATAACTAAGACACGAGTCCCGAGTCTTGGCACAGTTACCTCCAGCTCCTGCTTAGGAGAGCGTGGGGGCAGGAGGTGGAGCTGAGGACGCATTGTTAAGGCAGAATTACTACCTCCCCCGGGGAGCTCGAAGCAACATACTACTCCATCAATGAGAACACCCAAGTTCCACCCTCTTCCCCTCTACCTCTTATTTTAAACATAAGCCGTTTCACCATTCAATAGTCCAGTGGTATGCGCTCTGTCTCACTGTCTCAGCCTGCAGCTCGTTTACTCATGGCATCTCCAGTACCAGGAAGACCTTGTCTCCCAGGCAACCTTCAGTCACCAACTACTGAAATCCAGACTGGCTCTGAAGGGTCAGATTAAGCCTACTCCTTCACATCCAGCTCTTCTTTCTCACCTTGCTAGGCAACTTCTCTCTCCCTGGACTCCCATAGTTGGTTCATATCAGTCGCACGGCACTTGCCACAAACCATCCTGTGCTGAAGTCATCTGCGGGTCTGTTTGATCCCAATCTTTGCAAAGACTCCTGCGGGGACTAAAGTCATTTCTCACAGATCCCCGTTTGCTCAATATGCCTGACTCAGTCCTCTGTACCAAACACTCAAGCAGGGAAGCAAGCAATATTCTTCAAAGGTCTGGTCAACTAAAGCAGTGGTCCCCAACCCCTGGGCTGTGGACCGGTACCAGTCTGTGGGCCATTTGGTACCAGTCTGCACAGAAAGAATAAATAACTTATATTATTTTCGTTTTATTTATAGTTGTCTGAACAATGTTTTATTTTTTTAAAAAATGACCAGATTCCTTCTGTTACATCCGTCTAATAATCACTCTTGATGCTTGTCTCGTAAGTTCAACAATTATATTTAAAAATACCACAGTTTTTATGCCAGTCGCATAATTTTATTTTGTGCATTTATCCATCCCACCCTAAAGGCCAGTCCGTGAAAATATTTTCTGACATTAAACCGGTCCGTGGCCCAAAAAAGGTTGGGGACCAGTGAACTAAAGAACACTAAATGGGCGACAGAGGGAGCAGTAAGCACCGTTCAGGAGAGTCTGACTGAGCTGAGAAAGGGACAACCACCGGCAGCCACCGCTCAGACCTCTGCCACCGCTACACCCACAGCTACTGGGTCCCACTCGGCTGTTTCTACAACCTCCAGTCTGGAGCCCATGATGTCTTCCAGGACCTCAGACCACAAGCCGGGCGCAGACATCCGACACAAACCCTGGCAAAAATCAGCGCAGGAACGTTGTCCCTTCGGGTAACTGTCATAAATAGATTGGAAAAGAGAAGATGAAGCTCCTAAATGTCCAGGATGAGAAAAACATGTTTTAAATCTGTTTGGAATGAGAACTAATGGCTACTGGTGCATGCCATGAGAGCAGAGACCGAACAAGGCCAACACCGTCTTCTCCAGTGGAGACAGCGCTCCCCAGAGGGAGAGTGCAGAGGAAAACAGGGCTGGTGGCTGAAGTCTCAGACTGATGAGGGGTGGACAGTCGGAGACGCCTGTTTGAAATGAGCTCCAACGAAACACACCCAGGCGCTGAAACAAGCCGGGGTGCGGCTGCCGCCTTGCTGGAGGAACTAGAAACTCCGAGAAACAATGAATAGAAGACCAGAGGCTGAAAACAAGGCCCTGTTTACCAAAGGGGAAAAGAAGTAGATTCTAAAAACTCTAGAATGGTGAGCTTAATGTAAAACTCTGGCCAAATACAGAATATACACAAGATGGCGAGCAGGTTGACGCCTAACGACTGCTGGTTTCTTTTCAATTCCTGAGTCAACAAAGTAAGTGTCATCCACATGAACTTCCTTTCCTTTCTGACAGGATGACCAGAGCGACCAGCCAGAGAAATAACAGCAAAACAAGAGCTGGTGATTCGGAGGCCAGTGGGGTGGGCTGAGCAGAACACGCTCTTGAAGGGGACAGTTACCTTCAGTATTTACTCTGTGCCAGATGGGGCTCCAACAGCGTTGTCATTTCTCTACACTGCCCTCAAAAATTAGGGGATCAGGGAACATGCAGATACTCCTGTACTTTCAGCCTTTTTGTACAGTGCATTTTCACCAATGAAATAAAAGTTGGTTTTGCTTCTCATTTGCATAATCAACAGCTTTCTTTAATTTGTTTTTTTTCTTTCCCTTTTCTTTTGTGACAGAGACAGAGAGAGTCAGACAGAAAGGGAGTGATGGGAAGCATCAATTCTTCGTGTGGCACCTTAGTTGTTCATTGATTGCTTTCTTGTATGTGCCTTGACCAGGGAGCTACAGCAGACTGAATGACCCCTTGCTCAAGCCAGCGACCTTGGGCTCAAGCTGGTGAGCTTTACTCAAACCAGATGAGCCTGCGCTCAAGCTGGCGACCTTGGGGCTTTGAACCTGGGTCTTCCAATTTCCAGTCTGACACTGGACAAGCCCTGGTCAGGCTTGTCATTTGCTTTTCTGATGTTCTTGTTTAAAAAAAAAAAAAAAAATCAAATCAGCCTGACCAGGCGGTGGTGCAGTGGATAGAGTGTCGGACTGGGATGCGGAGGACCCAGGTTCGAGACCCCAAGGTTGCCAGCTTGAGCGTGGGCTCATCTGGTTTGAGCAAAGCTCACCAGCTTGGACCCAAGGTCGCTGGCTTGAGCAAGGGGTTACTCGGTCTGCTGAAGGCCTGTGGTCAAGGCACATATGAGAAAGCAATCAATGAACAACTAAGGTGTCACAATGAAAAACTGATGATTGATGCGTCTCATCTCTCTTCATTCCTGTCTGTCTGTCCCTATCTATCCCTCTGTCTGATTCTATCTCTGTAAAAAAAACAACAACCCTAAAAAACCCAAATGCTTCTTTTATCGCTTCATGTTCATTTTGAAATGCCCCCTAGCAGCTGTGAGCAGTGCAGGAAACCCTCCGAAGGGCCCTGTAATGAGGCAGCAATGTTCTTCCCACTGAGCTGGTGAGAATTCTGAGGCAAAGCTGAAGCCATGTCCCTAACTCTTACAGCAGGGCCCAACCAGGCAAGGGGGCCCCAAATGCTGCCTTTCCACATGGATGGCAAGGCTGAGGAAGAGGGGCAATGGGAGGGCACACCGCTCGCCTGGCTCTGCCCTCTGGCCCGCTCACTGCTGGAGGGCGGCCTTCTGCCGGCCATGGCTGGGAGGTGCCACTGAGCTCACTTTCCCGGCACAGTGAGGTCGTCAGGGCAGAAAGGAACACTACGGGAGAGCTTTGTAGTTTAAGCGGGTCAATTCCAGGGCTGACACTCACACTGGCTTGATCACCAGTTCATCACCAGATCAGCAACCAGGACAGAGGCAGGCCATGAGCCACGGGTGTGGCCAGCACAGCCCTGGGAAGCGTAAGCCAACACGGTTATCAGCCTGGGTGTTCAGACAGCCCTGCTGTGACCTTGGCTTCACCAATCCAGTCTTCTCAGTAAGGGACTCGCTATTTTGATTTCCAGGAGTTTGATTTCTATGCCCTGTGTTTTTTTTTCTTCAATGTTTCTAGACCTAAAGAGGGCAAAAACAGGATGTGATTAATCATCACCACCAAACCTCCAATAGTCCTTTTGTACTTTTCAGATAATGTCCCAAATACTAAATGCAGTTTCTGATGCCATTTAAAAGAGGACAGTGACAAACTAAAAGGCACTGAACAGCAGGGTCACAAGCCCACGCTGCGGGCTGTGAGGTATGAAGCAGAAGGGAGGAGGAGGGGCACTCATGCCATCACTCCCACGGAGGACGTGGATGGACCCGAGTCCACAGTGGGCTGGGCTGGGCTGGGAGGGGCAGGGCCAGGGGCATGAAATGGTCTCTGGCAAAGAAAGTGATAGAGCTTTGGGACCAAGGTGGGATCTCATTACTTTAGAGTAGGGGGTCAGCCAACTAGGTGAACCTCTGGTCTAGACTTAGGAAAGAAACTCGAACAGCCTGGGGTGTGGAGGAAGGGAGGAGGGAGAGAAGGAAGAGGAGAAAAGGAGTGTTCTTAGAGGCAGGGCCTTTGGTGGAGGAAGCTGGGAAAAGCGGGGAGGAAAGGTTTAGGGTGGGACCAGCAGCATGCCTTACTGGGCGACAACTGAGCAACAACTTTCAGTTTCTTTTCTTTTTATTTATTTTTTATTTTTTTTATTTTT
Organism: Saccopteryx leptura; assembly: GCF_036850995.1. Lineage (NCBI taxonomy): Eukaryota > Metazoa > Chordata > Mammalia > Chiroptera > Emballonuridae > Saccopteryx > Saccopteryx leptura. Next base: position 367,817,337 of record NC_089503.1, on the reverse strand, counting down.
CTGAAGGTGGAAACGGGGAGAGACAGTCAGACAGACTCCCGCATGCGCCCGACTGGGATCCACCCGGCACGCCCACCAGGGGGCGATGCTCTGCCCACCAGGGGGCAATGCTCTGCCCCTCCGGGGCGTCACTCTGTTGCGACCAGAGCCACTCTAGCGCCTGGGGCAGAGGCCAAGGAGCCATCCCCAGCGCCTGGGCCATCTTTGCTCCAATGGAGCCTCGCTGAGGGAGGGGAAGAGAGAGACAGAGAGGAAGGAGAGGGGGAGGGGTGGAGAAGCAGATGGGCGCTTCTCCTGTGTGCCCTGACCGGGAATCGAACCTGGGACCTCTGCACGCCAGGCCAACGCTCTACCACTGAGCCAACCGGCCAGGGCCTTCTTTTCTTTTTTTTAATAATTTTTATTTATTGATCTTAGTGAGAGAAGAAGGGAAAGAGAGAGACAGGAACATCAATCTGCCCCTGTATGTGCCCTGACTGGAGATCGAACCAGCAGCCTCCCTGCTTCTGGACGGTGCCTGAACCGACCAGCTATCTGGCCGGGGCATAACATCAACTTTCCAACTGAATTGTTCACCTCTATCTGGGTGAGCTCCTAGAGGGGGAAGAAAGTGGGTTTTCCTCCAGTCTTTCATAACTGGCAGCACGAAAACCATGCAAAACACAAGTACAGGTAATCAAAAATGTTTAATGATTAATGTTTGGACATTATTTAACAGTGTGGGTATATCCAGATGAGCTAAAGCACACTTTGACAGCACACTATTGAATGTTATAGTTTCTGTATTGAAATATGTAAAGACTTTTGCAAACTAGTACCTAAGAAGACATACATTTACAAATATACACATTCTAGATTTGATAAGGTAAATGTAAACAGATGCTGTGACTCCTTCCAAACAGAAAACCCACAAGACTAATAAGAGAACCAACTGGCTCCCTAGAATATGAATGTGCAAAATTAAAGCATGATATTTACATAAATATCAAACCACAATTAGTTTATACATTGTCAATGACTTTCTAAGATGTCATGAGTGGTTCAATGAATATTTTTCCCCCCAATGGAGAAAGAATTCAGAGACTAGATTTTGACACTTTAAAAGGACACACACAATAGACCTTACCTGTTTGACCACTGCCTCACAGGTGTGAGACATGATTTTTTAAGTAGTCTATAATTTTTAAACAAGCGGTTCTAAACAAATCGTTAGATTCTAAGCAGAAAAAATTACAGGTGCTATTAGATTTACATTAAACAAATGATCTCTATCCAATTTCCCAGTTCTCTTAAGTTATAGCTATCTGTTTAATTTTACCTTAAAAAACATTTTTAAAGGAAGGTCCTTTTTACCCCTTTATTAATTTTGGTAAGCTAGGCACATTTTAAAAGGAAGTTTGTGTCAAAACAGATAGCAGTACAGAAATCAACCCACACTTGGACCCTGGCAACCATTGCTCATTTATGGGACTCCATCAAACGTTAAATCATCTACCCTCCCTCTCGCCCTGTGCATCTCCTCTCGCTCACGAATGGAAAGCTTTGTTTCCTGTATAAAAACACTGAGCACTTCAGAAATTAAAAATGGCCTACTCATCCTACAAACTTCCTGAAACTTTAAAGATAAAGAATATATATTTAAGTTTCATCAAGACTGCTTTAGAGCCCCCCCTTTTTACATTATTAATAGTGGCACTCAAAATAAAAAAATAAGATCTGTTAAAAAGTTAAACTGACTGTTGGTTCCACTAGATCTGAGCCTGCCTGATTTAAAGCCAGTATCACAAACCCGAAGGTGCCGTTTCTGATCTCACTTGTGCAAGTCACGTGAAATTATGTCACACGCTAGTTCCGTAACTCACGTTTTTTTTTTTTCTAATCAGGGCTATTAAAAATGAATAAAAAGGTGAAACCCTAATTTAAAGTAATAAGCTTTGGGCCCTGCTTTTTAAATTTTAAGGCATGTGTGTTTCTCTACTGTAACATTGTACAAATTTACAATCACATGCATGATCTACAGTAAAAAAAAAAAAGTCTGGATTACAGTGTTTTTAAATTGTGAGTCACAATTCAGCACCTATCATGTTATAACTAATAAGGCAACAGCAGTGTTGTATACTACAAGAACACTCCCTCCGCAGTGTAGCGCAGGGGTCGGTGAGAGCCCAGAAATGTTAAAAACCTTATGCCTACTTGTCTAATCTGTACATTTTCTACGGGTTTTGAACTGATGAAGAGGTCCTACATGAATCACACTATTGTAGGCCGCACTAGTTACAGCAGCTGTTAACGAGCATCGGGCACAACTCATACTGTGCTTACAATCAGACGACACGGTTTGGAGCTTGCAGCTCTGTGACCTCAATCCTTCCGCTGCTTTCTCGGCCTCACGCTGTTTTCCAGGGACGCAAAGCGGCTGGTGTGCCCGTTGGCAGCAGCCACGGACCCGTTCTGGTGGTCCTTCAGGTGCTCTTTCCTCCGGGAGGCTCCCTTCTTGTTGTAAGTCTGGAACACACAGGGCAGACGGTGCACTTGACCAGGGGCTCTGCAGGGGACCCTGCTGGGGACCGCATCCCTCGCACTAACCTAGTTTCCTTCCAGCACTCCCTGCTATCAGGAAGGAACTTCTCCATAGGACAGCAACCATGAAAACGTTTTCTGGTTTCTTTTTTTTGTTTTGCTACTGGTTTCAAGCACTCTTCCGTATTTTGAGACTTAGCTTTTTAAGTAAGTTCAGAGTCAAGGGCCGCAATATAAATACTATGTATTTTAAAAATTAAATAGAAAATTCAAATTAAACCTTATTGTTGTGCCCTTTCAGTATCTGGACGGCAGAGGACAGGGGTTATGGGCTGAACTGGTTTCTCCCAGTCTGTAGCATCTCTCCCTGGACTCACGCCTCCCGTCCGCAATGCGCCCATTACTCCAGCAGCTATTTCGGCCCTTACGTACAAAGGGCTCTGCTCCTCTACAAAAGGAAGCATTACTGCCCTTTCACTTGGTCCTGGCCTTCAACCTCCCTTGTACCTGCTGACTGTCCCAAAGTGTAGCATAAACTATTAGCCCAGCGGCATATGAACTCAACTCAAATGTGGCACCCCGGTGTGTGTGAATCAAGGTACAGGAGGGAACAGCGAACAGGAAACGTGGCCGAACCCCCAGGTGCCGGCTGGACATGACCAGGCTTTCCTGGCCCTGCGTCCGTGCCCTGCGTCCATGCCCTCTGTCCTTGCTCCTGACCTCCTGTGCCTTTCCTGGAGCCGGGCACTGCCCACGGGAGCGGGAGCATACGCCATCCAGGGGCGATGGGAGGCAGGGGAGGCAGCCATGGCCGCAAAGTGGTCAGGCTCCACTGGACTAATCTGCCCTAAACGGACCTTTCTGAGAGCAGAACCCTGCATTACATCATGCCCTTGGAAATGAACCGAGCCCAAGATGCGAGTGGGAGTGCCAGGAAACAGACAAAGGGCAGCTATCTATAGCTGATAGACTGTGACGGAAACTTCCCCGGACGGGTAGTTCAGCCGTGAGGTTCAGAGCAGCAGCTGGGAGACCTCCCACTGAACCACCTGCCATGTGTCTGCTGCAGGACTCAGGACGCAGTGCTGAACAGTTTTGCTTTCCCCATAAATCCCAAGTTTCCCTTCCCAAAACTCTAGAACTTAGGCCTGGGGCGGATTTAGCACCTTCTACGCTAGCAGTGACCTCCCCTCCCAGAGGCTAAACGAGTGCCCACTGCCCGGCCCCCAGCAGGGCCTCCACGTGCGTGTGTCCCCCTTCCCTGAACAGAGGAGGGCCCCTGCTGATCAAGCCCCGCCTCCCGACCGCCACGGAAGAGGGAGACGTACCTGGATGTAGAAGTTGGTGAAGAGAGCAATCAGAGAAATCATGTATCCAATTTGGAAATAGAGCCAACCGAGCGGGAAGGAACAGGGCCAGACGACGCCGCAGCTGGTCTGCACGATTGTCAGCACGAACTGAAGCTGGTGGGGGAGAGGGGACAGCTGAGCGCGTGGCAACAGCCCACGGACACGGGGCCATGCCAGACTGGGCTCTCCCCTCTGCACCCCCCATTTGAGAATTACACTCATTAACCTTTCTGTCGGAACCACACACACAAAGCATACACTAAATTTATCCCAAACAATGTATCCTTCTGTATTTATTTTATATTTATTCTACCCACCCTCCAAGTCACTATACCACCCTTCCTGAAATTCAGGGACTAGTTAACAATACTGTCTTATATATTTGAAAGTTGTTCAGAGTAGATTTTAAAAGTTTTCGTCCCAAGAAAACAAAAACTAACTAGGTGGATGTGTTAACTGACTTACTCTGCTATTCATTTCATAATATACATATATTACCAAATCAATATGCTGTACACCTTAAACTTATACAATGTTATAGCTCAACTGTGTCTCAATAAAGCTGTAGGCAAAAAGAAAATATTAAAAAAACCCCAAAACACACAGGCATACTTCAAGGACACAATACAGAGAGAAAGAGAAATGCAAGGTGTTTTTGTTTGTTTTCTAAGGGAAAAAGAAAAGGTGCAGGGTGTATTTTTACAGGGAAGCAGCGATAGCTCTGCGGAATGTCTGGTCCCACTGGACACTTTGCTATTGCTTTACCTGTGTTCCCTCTTAGTTTGGTGAAGGCTGATGAGCAGATTTAAAATCTTATCAGGATATAATGCCAAGTCCACAGAATATTCCTGAGTAAATCTTGACAAGCACGTGGAAGTGCGTGGAAAATCAGGCAAGGGGGTGAAAACAGAGCGCGGCTCCCAGAGGGCGCGTCCTCGAGAGGAAGAACAGGGGGGCGGGGCCCGGGCCCTGGCCCTGCCACCAGCGCTGCTATAGGAAGAAATGTTTTTTCTTTTTCGTTTTTATTCTTTTGTGTGTGTGACAAGGCAGAGAGAGGGACAGATAGGGACAGACAGACAGGAAGGGAGAGAGATGAGACGTATCAGTTCTTCGTTGTGGCTCCTTAGTTGTTCATTGATTGCTTCTCATATGTACCTTGACTGGGGTTACAGCAGAGCGAGTGACCCCCTGCTCAAGCCAGTGACCTTGGGGTCATGTCTATAATCCTATGCTCAAGTCAGCAACTCCGCGCTCAAGCTGGATGAGCCCTCACTCAAGTTGGTGACCTCGGGGTTTCGAACCTGGGTCCTCTGCGTCCCAGTCCCAATGCTCTATCCATTGCGCCACTGCCTGGTCAGGCTTCTTTTTCTTTTTTAAGGTAAGTACTCTACAGTGAGCAATAACTAGAAGTGGTGTTTAAAATAAATCCAGGCAAACTGCATGCGATCTTCTTCCTCAAAAGGCAGAGCCTCATAGGAGACCAACTTCCCCAGTCTGTTCTTTAAATTCTGCTTCTGTGCAGCCACAGCCGTGCAGTGGAAATCAATCTCCCCATTGCTTCCCCTTGAGTGTAACAAGAAGGTTAAAGAACAATCATCCTTCCGCACAGGTGGGTGAGAAAAATTAACAAGGATGGTATAACAGCAGGCAAAATGTGATAATGAAATGTCAAACACACAAGGAGCTCAGATCTTCTCCAACTCTTTTTCCAGATTGTTATTTTTTTGTGATAGAGAAAGAGAGAGAGAGAGACAGAGAGGGGAACAGATAGGGACAGACAGAAGGGAGAGAGATGAGAACCATCAATTCTTTGTTGCAGCTCCTTAGTTGTTCAGTGATTGCTATCTCGCATGTGCCCAGACTGAGGGCTGCAGCAGAGTGAGTAACCCCCTGCTCAAGCCAGCGACCCCCAGGCTCAGGCCAGCGACCCCAAGCTCAAGCTGGTGAGCCCGCGCTTAAGCCAGCGACCTCGGGTTTCAAACCTGGGTCTTCCACGTCCCAGTCTGAGGCTCTATCCACTGCACCACCTGACTAGGCCAGATTGTTATTTTCTAAATATTGAAAACTCACAGTTGACCTGTAGGGATCTGAACCGGCCATGTTTTTTTAGAAAACCTGTTCATTGGGCAAGGCCAGGCTAGTGTTTCATGTCTAAGCCGCCCAGTCAGCTGGTTTGGGCCTGCCGCTTCAGTGTCCTCTTCTACGAGATGTGGACAGCCCTGGCTGGGTAGCTCAGTTGGTTAGAGCGTGTTCCTGATAGACCAAGTTTGCCTGTATGTGCCCTGCCTGGTTCAGTCCCTACTCTGGGTACATACAGGTTCAACCAAAATGGGGATAACAACACGAAAGCAGGTTATTGGAACAATTCGTGTAAAATACTGCTTACTTAGCATGAGTGCCTGACATAGTAAACTCAACAGATGTCAGCGTTTACCATTAGCAGTAATAGTATTAATTATGAGTTGTGAAAGAATCCATGTGGGGAGAGAACAGGGACCTATAATATACTGCCAAGCAGGGAGAACTTAGGAAAAGGATGGTGAGAAATAACCACAGGTGCAAAGCTGCTGGTGGCCCTGGCGCAGGGGACCTTGGGAGGCAGCTTCAGCTGAAGCGTGGCGCGTGTCCTTCTCGCCGACGGGTGCTGCATTCCGCAGGTCCCCCGGCACCTGCCCTAGCAAACATCCTCGCTGCCTAACAAGCTGCAAGCACCTGGACTCATGCCACTCCACAGCTTGTCTGGAACTCCTGGAAACACGGATAAACAGGTTTCACTTTGGATTCTGGATTGTAATTAGAAGACGCGTAGACAGACAGATATATGCACACGTGCTTTGTGTGCAAACCAAGAACAAAGGACCGGACTTGAAGTCAGAGAATTAAGATTCTAGTCTTTGTTCTGCAACAAGCTGTTTGCCCACAGGCACAGTTTCTCCATTGATTAAAATGAAGAAAATGCCCTGCTCTGCCTGCTTCGCGGAGTTCTGATGGGAACGAAGGAGAAAGGGTGGGAGAGGCACACTGCTGTGCTATTAAGAACAGTCAAGCCGGGAAGGCGGAGAGCTGGGCACCCCCAGCAGCGAGGGCTGGGGAAGGGAGCGACCACTCACCAGCTGCCCCTGCGTGATGTACTTCTTCCACCAGAGGTACGGGCGCATGGAAGGGACAGAGGACAGACCGTAGTACGAGTACATGAGGACGTGGATGAAGCTGTTAAGTGTGGCCCCGAAATAAGCTGCAGGAACAGAGCAGATTTGGAGAGGACGACGCATCAGTGTTTTGTACAGAACAGGTTAAAAAAAAATCCAAGATTCTTTTTAAATCTGAAAATCAGATGCGTTTGAACAGGGGCTGGCCAACTCTGCAGCAAGCGCGCCATGAATGCGTAACAGGAATTCTGCTCTGAGCCCAGGGTTAGTGCAGCTTCCAGGGAGGCAGCTACCACGGGAGCCATGAAACCACCTGCTCCCCTGACACCTGAAGGCTTTGCTGCCAGAGCCTCACCCCACCACACCCCCGCCCTGCAGCTGCTTTTCTCTGCAAGCCCAGTGCTTGGATCACTGTATTGAAGGCTGGGGGTGGGGGTGGGGGGGGCAGCAACAAGCACTATGCTTAAAGCAGGCTGTCTCTACACACTGGCCGAGGTCTGGAGAGGCCTTTGAAGTCCCCTCCTAATTACTCCCCAGGACGGCAGTACTGAGGCCATAATTTTTATTGCTAATGCGGTTCAGAGTCCAATGCCTTAGTGATGAAAAGACCCGCATCTGATCACATTAATTTTAACTTCCATAGGACCACCAGTCTTTTTCAGACTCCCTGTCCTCCTCCCTGCAGGAGGTGGCCACACAAAGCTGTCTGGCCTTCCCACGTGCAGCCGGCGGTGAACGAGGCTGGGGTCGGGGATGGAGTCTGCACTCCTGGCCATGACAGCAACTGGCTGTGTCACCTGGGACAAGCCACATCAACCTCTGGTTGGTTAAAATCTGTCACCCTGCAAGTTCTTTGAAAATTTAAAACACTTTTCAAAGGTAACAAAGTGCTGTTTCTACTAGAAAGTTAAGTCAGTTGATCCACAGTCATGAGGTGAGACGGAGAGAGACCACCACCAGAGAGGGGTCTGCCGGCCGGCTGCCCGAGCCTCCTCCGTCTGTTTCATCTTACTCTGAAAGGAGCTGTGTATAGACAGAAAGTCGTCTAGTTCTAAAACTCTACGGCTACGTGAATACTGGCAGGCCACGCTAATAAAGGGCAGTGCTAGCCTAGGGAAAAAATATGTGAATAGACTCAAAGGTTCTCAGTCAAATTTGTCAGTGATGGATGGCAGGTATTTTGATTGGGACATTTGTGAGAGCTCCCAAGCTGAACCCTAAGGTGACAACTTAATGTCTGACAATGAAAGAGAGTTCACACACAAGCTTCCCAAAGCTGCCCACGTCCTGCCAGCTCAACGTGTTTCATGGAACGTGGGGGTCGTGACATTCGAGTATGTACAGACTCTCTGATGTGAGACTTAGCCGAAGTTCTAATCCACAATCAGCCTTGTCTTGGTGCTCACTCAGTGGTGCAATTCCATCTTCCTGCCTGCCTGTCAGTCAAACATCTTCCAAATTGCAGAGAAGCAAGACTGAGAAATACCCTGGAACAGCGGGTATGACAGACACTGTCCCTATTTCTAACATGCCCTAGGCTAGGGATCTATTATTTCCCTCCTCTTGCCAAAATCAGCACAGGACACTTACTGAACTAGAGAAAGGTGTTGTCAGCTGACTGAGCGCACAGGTCCACAGACTATCATTTGAAGCGTCCTGGACCCAAAGTTCAAATACTTGACCTAGAAAAATCTACAGAAACGGCGCCTTTTCTAAAAGCCTTCATTTCAAGGCAGCGTTTTTGCTCACACCTGTTCCCCAAACCCTCCACATGAGACTCACAGTGGCCGCAGGGGACCCAGTTCATCACGAACCACCAGATGTTCAGCATGGTGGCGTGGTGGTAGACGTGCAGGACCGTGATCTGGTGGTTGTTCTTCCGTAGGATGAAGAAGAAGGTGTCCATGAACTCTATGAGTTTGGAGAAATAGTACCACCAGAGGACTCGGACGATCTAAGAGGAAGGAGGCATCAATGTGGCTCTGGAATACACCTCTGGCGTGTTCACTAACACCCCAGAACCCCTGGAACACACCTCTGGCGTGTTCACTAACACCCCAGAACCCCTGGAACACACCTCTGGCGTGTTCACTAACACCCCAGAACCCCTGGAACACACCTCTGGCGTGTTCACTAACACCCCAGAACCCCTGGAACACACCTCTGGCGTGTTCACTAACACCCCAGAACCCCTGGAACACACCTCTGGCGTGTTCACTAACACCCCAGAACCCCTGGAACACACCTCTGGCGTGTTCACTAACACCCCAGAACCCCTGGAACACACCTCTGGCGTGTTCACTAACACCCCAGAACCCCTGGAACACACCTCTGGCGTGCTCACTAACACCCCAGAACCCCACGTTAGCACAGAGGAGCCCGAGCGCCCTGCGGGCCGCCCAGCAGTCGGGGTGCCGGTCACTCGGCAAGTGGCTTTAACCGAAGAGCATGACTGGGGGTGGCGGGAGGTCTGAAGTGACAACAGGGAAGCTTTGAAAAGGGCCACTGTCACTCTTCAAGACTCAAACAAAACAGGAGGCTCAAGGTTCAAAACCCTGAAGTTGACCTGTTTCCTCAGAGGAGCCTGCAGGGCATCAGCACAGAAAAGCCACATGAAGGGCACTTCTGGTTTCAGGAGCTGGTGTGGAAGGTGCCAGGTCCCGCCCTATTGAGTATGTCAAACAGGAGCTGCCCGGTAATGCTGGCCCATGCTCAGCCCACGCCGCCTTGCGTGCAAAGAACAAAACACTCAGGAGTGGAGCTCAGGGTCTCAGGGCCACCACTCAGGACACTGAGAGGGATAAATGAAGCCTTTAAGATGTTATTCTTATGATCCTGTTCACATAAATAATGGATAAATGCTGACAAATGCAAGTATTCACTCCCTCCCCAACTCCCCGGAAACTGTTAACAGGACTCACTTTTATAGAGAAGAAAACTTTAGTTTTCACTTTATACCTTTTCATGTTCAAATTTCATGTTATGTGTACACACAGTATTGCTTTTGAAGATCCTTTTTTAAAATGTCAGCAGGGGTCACCTGGACAGCGAGGTTATAAGCCATTTTGTCTTTTTCTTTCTTTGCACAATTTTTTTTTTATTAAAAAAACTATTTCAAGCGACAGGAACAGTACCTTCATATCTGCGTCTCCCGCGCTGCGTGTGCCCTGGCAGAAGAAGTTGTACCTGCCTTCCCATACTCCTGTCACTAACTGGGGAAAGAGAAAAAAAAGACGAAGCCAGTTACCAACATATCAGACCCATAGGAAGCCCTAATTGATCAAAGCTCATTAGCTTCAGCCCTGGCCAGAGCTCGGGCGGTTAGAGAGAGCTTGTCCGTTCAATCCCCAGTCAGGGCACACAAACAGACCGATAGACTGATGTTCCTGTCTCTCTCTCTCTAAAATCAATTTTTAAAAGTTCATTCATTTCATTATTGAAAACTGACCTTGGGCTGGCTGAGGCAGGTTTACTCTGAGCAAGCACATGGCAGAGGAGTGTGATAACGGTGAAGATGGAACGACTTGCGCCTTAGCTGCGTAAGCAGTGTGCCTGGGGAATCACTCAGGCTGCTGTTTTCAGGAAGTGCTTTCCCAAGCTGACTTCCCCAGAGTCCTCCATTCCCGGGGCTATCACCAACGCCCTGCCAAACCCAACCACAGGCTCCCAGGGGCCTCCAAGAGACCCCATGTCACAATCAGCCACTGCTTCTCAGACTGGAGTGTGCAGCACGAGAATCACCTCAAGGCCACATTAGAACACTGATCGCTGCTGGGCATTTCTGACGGTCAGCAAGCCGCCTGGGGCGCGGCTCCAGGACTTCCTGTTTCTGACCAGTGCCCACACTTTGGGACCCCCTGCTGTAAGCCTAGCGTGACTTAGTCCAGCCTTGTCATCTTCACTGTTTCCTGTTGCTGTGTCATCCCCTGGATCCACGAATTAGACCTCTGAAGACAGGAAATTGTGTCCAATCCTCAGAATTCACAGGCAGCACACAGGCACGGTGGTGTCAAAGAAAGGACCCCAGACTCGGGGTGCGAGTTCTAGTAATAGCAGCTCACTGTGGGGGCCTACTTCCCTCACGTGCACACAATGAGAACGCCTGGCCTAGACACCCCCAGACCCACTAACAGCCCAGAGGGAAGGTCCGACCACCCTGTGCCTGTCCTACTATGTCCTAGAGCAGGGGTGGTCAACCTTTCTATACCTACCACCCACTTCTGTATCTCTGTTAGTAGTAAAATTCTCTAACCGCCCACTGGTTCCACAGTAATGGTGATTTATAAAGTAGGGAAGTAACTTTATAAATTTTATAAAGCAGAGTTACAGCAAGTTAAAGCATATAATAATACTTACCAAGTACTTTATATTGGATTTTCACTAAGTTTGGCAGAATATATCTTTATAAAACAACTTACTATAGTTAAATCTATCTTTTTATTTATACTTTGGTTGCTCTACTACCGCCCACCATGAAAGCTGGAACGCCCACTAGTGGGTGGTAGGGACCAGGTTGACTACCACTGCTATAGACAAATCTTCAGGAAGCTATTCTTCATCCATGTAAACGATAGCTCCCTGCTTCCTCCGAAAACCTAGGGCCCTGGTCGGCAAACTGCAGCTCGCAAGCCACATGCGGCTCTTTGGCCCCTGAGTGTGGCTCTTCCACAAAATACCATGTGTGGGCACTACTTCGATAAGAATGTACCTACTTATATAGTTTAAGTTTAAAAAATTTGGCTCTCAAAAGAAACTTCAATCGTACTGTTGATATTTGGCTCTGTTTGTTGACTAATGAGTTTGCCGACCACTGACCTATGGCAACCTGGAGTTTTCCTGGTGATGGTCCCTCTGTGGCCAACTGGCACCAGACGGGGGAGAGCAGAGGTGGCTGGCCTTGGTCCTGCTCTCACCTTGGTGTCCAACCCGAGGACGGCCCTGGTTCTCAAGTGCGTTCCCCAGTCCAGCTGCACTGGCATCACATGGGAACTTGTAACACACATACATTCTTTTTTTATTTACAGAGACAGAGAGTGAGTCAGAGAGAGGGATAAATAGGGACAGACAGACAGGAACGAAGAGAGATGAGAAGCATCAATCATCAGTTTTTCGTTGCTACACCTTAGTTGTTCATTGCTTTCTCATATGTGCCTTGACCACGGGCCTTCAGCAGACCGAGTAACCCTTTGCTCAAGTCAGCGACCTTGGGTCCAAGCTGGTGAGCTTTTAGCTCAAGCCAGATGAACCCGCGCTCAAGCTGGCGACCTTGGGGTCTCAAACCTGGGTCCTCCACATCCCAGTCTGACGCTCTATCCACTACGCCACTGCCTGGTCAGACAAGACACGTAAATTCTTGAGCCCATTCCAGACCTTCGAAACAAAAACTCTGGGGACGGACATCAAGGCAGGGCATCCAAGTCCTGGATCACAGACCCTCTGTGTTGGGCAGATAAAATATATTATGCTCACTTTGTTAATGATGGCGCTGCCCACATGGAAGCCCGTCACCCAGGTGATATTAATGTGTGTTGGGGGTGGGCTATGGGCAGGCAAGATGCTTGTAGCCTGGGGCTTGGTTTTAGGATTAAGCCTTTCCCACTCTTTTTGATGTGGGGTGGTACAATCCCATCATGCCCCAGAAAAGTGACTTTGTATTAGAGACTTCCCTATTTTGTATATTGGATTAAAGGTTTGATTTCTACACTATAAAATGGGGGTAGAACGCGAGCTTGCTCTCTTGGTTCCTGAGATTAATATTAGAGAGGAGAGAGCAGAGAGGAGAGAGCAGAGAAAGGCCACGTGGAGGAGGCAAGGTGAAGCAGCCAAGATGACAGAGTGTTCAGTGAGAAGCGAGTTTGTGCAGAGTTTGTGCAGGGAGAAGGAAGGAGATGGGGAACAGAGGTGAATAAGTCTGGTGAGCTAGAAACCTCTGATTCTAGGAAACTCGGATAAGTCAGTAGCTTTGTAAGCACTGAATGTGAGTGGGTTTTGGAGTCCAGTGTGTGTTTTTATTTGCCCGCAGGGTGCAAGCTAGGATTAAAGATGATGGCCCACCAGTTTGTGGCTCCGTTGTTTCTTTACCGACTGTCCGAATCCAATGCGAACTTACATGGGCCAGGCGGCTGTGGTGGTGGCCCTGGATACTGGCTTTACAATCTGAGAATCTAATTCTGTGGTTTAAGTGTGGTCCCAACCCAGCAGCACCAGAATCCCCCAGGAATCCGTTAGAAATATGAACTCACAGCCCCACATTTCACTTACTGACTCAGAAATGTCTGGGTGTGAGTCCCAGCTGTGCGATAACACGCGTTATCTGTGCGATAACAAGTGGGTGGTTCTCCAGGTGAGCTGACGCAGTTCCAGTTTGAGAAACACTGGCTGAAAGCCATGGTTCCATCCTGCCTGCATAACAGCATGGCCTGGGGGGCTTTTACAAACTGCTAATAGCTGGCCTCCCCTCAGACTACTGCACCAGAATTTTGAAGACAGCTTACAAAGTTCTCAAAGTAATTCTGATGTGTAACTAGTTTTGAGCTCCTTTACTTCAAACAAGGAATGATTCATCTACTAGTGCCTTGAGAAAGATGTAACCAACAACACAGGATTCCAGAGCCTCCCCACACCCCTGCCCTTGAGCAGAGTGTAACTGGGTGAGCAACACCACTCCTTTAGGGGACAAAGGATTACAAGGATCTAAAGACACAGTCCAGTGTTAAACCTCCACCCCGTCTGATCTCAGAAATAAATCCTGGCAATGGGTGTAGCCACTTTACGGGGTTAGAATGATTGTTCTTCTATTAACTTCCTCTTTGTTATTTACTTCTGCTTTGTCACCTCATACATAAAAAAGCATTAAGATCTAACACGGTTTTCATATCCCAAGATCAGCAGAGATTTAGAAAGCACCTGAGGGGAGGCAGCATTCCACAGGGAAAAGCACCAGGGTTAAGAAGCAGAAAGCCAGGGCTGGTTAGGCACTAATTCCCTTAAGCCAGGGGTCCCCAAACTACAGGCCTCGGCCCCTGAGGCCATTTATCCGGCCGCCGCACTTCCAGAAGGGGCACCTCTTTCATTGGTGGTCAGTGAGAGGAGCATAGTTCCCATTGAAATACTGGTCAGTTTGTTGATTTAAATTTACTTGTTCTTTATTTTAAATATTGTATTTGTTCCCGTTTTGTTTTTTTAGTTTAAAATAAGATATGTGCAGTGTGCATAGGGATTTGTTCATAGTTTTTTTTTTTATAGTCCGGCCCTCCAACTATCTGAGGGATAGTTTTTTTTTTATAGTCCGGCCCTCCAACGGTCTGAGGGACAGTGAACTGGCCCCCTGTGTAAAAAGTTTGGGGACCCCTGCCTTAGGCCTTGGTTGTTTTTATTGTAAAAAGACGAGGTTGGACGAAATATATCTAAATGTATTCTAATTTTCTACAAGGTCTATGTTAAGACTTCTTGATCCAATCCTTGAAAGACCAGCACCCAAAATGTAATTTATTAGAAGGTAATTTCTCTTTTTGGTCTTCCACAACTCTCTAAAGTTATGAAGAGATAAGCACAGCACATACAGACCTATGAGAAGTTCCAGGAATCAAGATAAAAAGCCTGAGACCACACAGCAGCTCTGTACATAGAAACCAGCACAGGGTGGCTGCCAAAATGAAGAAACAAAGGAACATAAAAGAACAGAACAAAACTCCAGAAAAGCAGCTAAACAAAACGGAGGTAAACAATCTACCAGACGCAAAGTTCACAACACTGGTTATAAGGGTGTTCAATGAACTCAGGGAAAGGGGAGATGAACTCAGAGCTTCAACAAAGAGATTGGAAACATAAAATCAGAACTAAAAAACATAAAAAAGAACCAGTCAAAAACAAAAAATGTATTAACTGAAATGAAGAATACATTACAGGGAACACATTATAGAAGCAGATAAAGCATAGGATCAACTTAGAGATTTGGAAGATAAGGAAGCAGAAAACACCCAATCAGAATATCAAAGACAAAAGAATCCAAAAAAATAGGGATAGTATATGGAGTCTCTGGGACAACATTAAGTGTACCAACATTTGCATCATTGGGGTACTAGAAGGAGAAGAGAGAAAGCAAGGAATTGAAAACTCAAGTAAAGAAATAATGACAGAAAACTTTCCTAACCTGGTGAAGAAAAGAAACATCAAGTCCAGGAAGCAGAGAGAGTCCCAAACAAGATGAACCTAAAGAGGCCCACACATCATGGAGATAAGGCCAAAGGTTAAGGATAAAGAGAGAATCTTAGAAGCAGCAAGAAAAAAGCAGTTAGTTACCTACAAGGGAGCTCCCATAAGACTGTCAGCTGATTTCTCAGCAAAAACTTTGCAGGCAGGCCCTGGCCGGTTGACTCAGTGGTAGAGCATCGGTCTGGCATGCAGGAGTCCTGGGTTCGATACCCGGCCAGGGCACATAGGAGAAGCGCCCATCTCCCTTCCCCTCCTGCAACCAAGGTTCCACTGGAGCAAAGTTGGCCTTGAGTACGGAGGATGGCTCCATGGCCTCTGCCTCAGGCACTAGAACGGCTCTGGTTGCAACAGAGCAATGCCCCAGATGGGCAGAGCATCGCCCCCTGGTGGGCATGCCGGGTGGATCCCGGTCGGGCACATGTGGGAGTCTGTCTGACTGCCTCCCTGTTTCCAACTTCAGAAAAAAAAAAAATGCTTTGCAGGCAAAGGAAGTGGTACAAAACTTTCAAAATGATGGAAAACAAGGACCTACAATCAAGATTTCTCTACCCAGCAAAGCAATCATTTAGAACCAAAAGACAGAGCTTCCAAGACCAGGAATAGCTAAAGGAGTTCACCATCACCAAACCAGTATTACGCGCAATGTTAAAGGGTCTTCTTAATTTAAAAAAAAGAAAAAAAATTTTTTTTACTTACTGATTTTAGTGAGAGGCAGGGACAGGGGTAGAGAGAGGGGGGGGTGGGGGGGGGGAGAAAGAGAGAGAGAGGAACATCAATCTGTTCCTGTAGTGCCCTGACTGGGGATTGAACCGGCAACCTCAGTGCTTTGGGACAACGTTCTTAACCAACTGAGCTATCCTGCCAGAGCAAAGGGTCTTCTTTAAGAAGAAGAAAAAAAAAATATCAAAAGTATGAGCAATTATATGGCAATAAATACATACCTATCAACAACTGAATCTAAAAATCAAAATAAAAGAATAAGCAGAACACAAACAGATTCATAGCCTGGCCTGCGGTGGAGCAATGGATAGTCTCGCCCTGGAACCCTGAGGTCGCTGGTTCAAAACCCTGGGCTTGTCCGGCCAAGGCATGTACAACAAGCAATCAATGAACAACTAGAGTGAAGCAACTATGAGTTGATACTTCTCATCCTCCCGTACTTCTCTCTCTGTAAAACCAATAAATAAAATCTTTAAAAAAAAAAGACTATCCCAAAGCAATAGATTGTTATCAGCAATAATTAATTTAAAATAAATGAAAGAAACAGACTCCTAGAGAACATTTTGATAGTTGCCAAGTGGGAGGGGGGAGGGGAGAGGGAAGGTGAAGGGATGGGTAAAGAAGGTGATGGGATTAGAAGGACAAGTTGGTGGTCACAGAAGAGTCACAGGGATGTGAAGTACAGCATAGTGCCTAGATAGAATATCGTAATAACTAGAAATCTAGTGCCAGGCAGGTACCAGATTTATTGGGATGATCACTTAGTAAGTTATATAATGTCTAACTACTGGGTTGTACACCTGAAACTAACATAATATACTATGTCAAGTGTAATTGAAAAATAAAAAAATTATTTAAAGTAAAAAAGAAAGTGCCAGTGGGGGTGGGGTTAGCGGCTTGCAGGTTCCAGGGACCTGAGGTGCAGAGAAGGAGCTGCTGTCTTGTCCGTTCTTCGCTGCCCTTCCCTCTACCCCGAGGGAACCGGTGAACTGTCTATGGGATTGATG
Source organism: Saccopteryx leptura (assembly GCF_036850995.1). Classification (NCBI taxonomy): domain Eukaryota; kingdom Metazoa; phylum Chordata; class Mammalia; order Chiroptera; family Emballonuridae; genus Saccopteryx; species Saccopteryx leptura. The sequence goes on along the minus strand of NC_089503.1, from coordinate 367,800,378 downwards.
GTTCCTGATGAAATTTTCATAGGACTACCACAAATGAGAAGAAGAAAAACACAGGCAAAGTTTTCATAAAGATAAATTTGTACAATTTAAAATATACCTTTATTAAACACAGCCATACTGAGCAAAATTAAAAATTTACTAAGATGGCTTTTTTTCCTATTTTATCATCTTATAATTCTAAAATTCTAGGACCCACCATCATTACTTTTCAGCTGTTTTTGTCTATGGTGTCCTAAAATGCCTGGATTAGTGTTCTTTTGCCAATTCTAGAATGGATGGCTGGTGTGTGTATGTGTGTGTGTGTGCGCGCGCGCACACACACAGGAGAGCTAAGTATGACTGCGTTCCCCAATGTCTACCTACCTCGTCAGGGGTGGGGAAAAGCAAGGGACCTCTCTGGGAAAGATGATGACAAATTCTTCCCCATAGTCCCACAGATGCCTCGACCTCAAGGGGTCTGTTAATTCCAGCAGGAGGCATTCTCTGGCACATGCCTCCTTTCCTTTAAGATGTCTTTCAGAAGGAATCCAGGTGAGACTGCCTTGACTCTTTAAGCTAATTAACTTAAAATTCCATTTGCCTTTCCTCATAAAGACAACAAACAAAACAAAACACATCTGTATAAGAAACCTGTCTTTGGAGGCTCAAGAACTCAAACGTGGGTCTTGGGCAGTGGACTTCCCCGATACTGACCATAAAGCAAGTACACAGACCAGAAGCTTCTCGTCCGGGCCGCCTCCCTGTCCTGCGCCCACCATGCCTCTCCCTTGTGGACTTCCCCGACACTGCCCATAAAGGAAGTACACAAACCAGAAGCTTCTCGTCCGGGCCGCCTCCCTGTCCTGCGCCCACCACGCCTCTCCCTTGTGGACTTCCCCGACACTGCCCATAAAGGAAGTACACAAACCAGAAGCTTCTCGTCCGGGCCGCCTCCCTGTCCTGCGCCCACCACGCCTCCCCCTTCCAGGCTCCGCAGGAATGCAACACCCCCTGATCACTGCTGCCTCTCAGCACTTCCACTGGGGCCCTGTGCCTCTCAAACCATCGCATTCTGTGTTTAAAACCCTCCCGTGACTCATCACTGACTCCAGAATGAAATCCTTGGTCTCAGGCCCAGTACTCAAATATACATGTTCTTCCATAATGTTCCTCCAAGCTGATCTTCCTGCCCTTACCAACAGCAGACCGGACCCCCTCTCGTTCTCCAAGCCTGCCTTTCCTGAACCACCACATGTGACCTTGGACAGGCACGTTAATCTCTATAGCCTCCGTTTCCTCACTCCTCTCACAGGATAAAAGGAATACCCCTGCCTCTTAAGGCTTAGAAGTTAGGGAGATGAAGTGAGTAGTGCTTCTCTTATCCAACCTGGAATGCAGGATCAGCACAACAAATGTAAGCAATGACCATTAAGTTCTTCCTTTCTACTGGAATGCTCTCTGCAACCACGTACCCCACCTCCAGCTCTTAAAATCCTATCTACCCTTCAAAGTTCAGTTAAAATCCTACGTTTGTCATGACTGCTCCCTTGAGCACTCCAGCCTGAAGTCCATTCTCCTTCCTCCAAGCTCCTGCCATGACTTGTACTGACTTGCCCGTGTGCTCCCTTAAGCCCTTCGTTAATGGTTCTGTTCTAAGCTCCACCAGCTCTTGGGGGTGTGACCATAGCTCCTGCAAACACAGAAACCAGCCTGGGCACTTGGACACAAGAGGTGCCGAACAAATATTTGCTAAACTAATGACAAAAGGCTCAACGTGCTGCTTTTGCTCCCCAGATCTAGGTCTAATGTTTTATTTGCAACTGGGGGGGGGGGGTGTCGTTTCTGCTTTGCAAATAGAGAAACTGAAATACAAGAATGTATTTTAATGAGGCTTGAATGAGATGATGTTCATCTGAATTCTGTTGACAAGGTGAAAACCGGTCCTCATGAAATATACCGATGAGCTAAAAAGTACAATCTGAAATATCCTTGGCTTCAGAAGGGACAGAATCATTGCACAGACACAGAGCAACACTTGAGTTCAAGTTTATACACAAATATTGATCAACCTAAGACCTATGCAACTTACGACCATTAGATTTTACGATCACAATCACTAGCCACGACTGCTCTGCTTCCGGCAGCGCAAGCATTGCCCAGCTGGGTGTATGACAGTGCGGACCAGCTTCCGGCAGCACTACCATCTCCACGTGCACCATTTCAACTGTTATCCCAGACTCGGTACAGCAATTTGTGTTTTGTGTCTTGGATATTTTTCATCAAACCCCTCCCAAGATGTCTACCAAGAGGAAATTGTTTTTTGCAAATATTAAACCAGTTGTACTGGTAATGCAGTGTTTTACTTTAACCTGACGAATATAAAAATAAGAAACAAAATGGTGTAGAGATGATACGAATGGCATAAAATGAACAAAGAAAATTATGATATATAACAATAATGAAAGAAAATTGTGATAAAATATGACTTTAAAATTTTTATAACATCATTTCACAGTACTGTACATATAGCCTACTCAACATATGACCAAATCATGTTACGACTGGTCTGTCGGAACAAATCGTGGTCGTAAGTCGAGCACTAGCTGTATTTAAGTCTCAGGTATCCTCCATAAAGTGGGTCAAGGTCAGGCCTCTCCCCCCACCCTGTCAGGAGAAAACCAGAGAATTCTGAGTTTCAAATCCTTTGTGACTCATCACTGAGTAACCAACCGGCCCGGAGGCTTTCCTAGAGAAGTTCGGCCCTCCCTTCAGCCCCGCAGGGGACAGTGCCTCTAGTCAGACACCTCAGCCACTACTTCCCTGCAGGGCTCAGGCCTGGCTTCTTTCCAGAGAGCTAGTTTGGTCAGTCCTGCAAATGCAGCAGCACCACAGGGGGAGCCGGCCTAGGAGGCTAGACCAAGGTGAGGTTTCTGGGCCTCAGCTCTGCCCTCCAGTGAAGAAGCAGGCCCCAGAGAACAGCTCCCAGCTCCGTGCCCAGTCCCCTGAACTCCACCAGCTATTCCCCGGGAGCCTGTTCACCCTACCCGACTTCCCCCAGGCCATCAAGATGCATCACTGCAGACCACGAGTGCTGTCTCCTTCTTTGGAGTAAAGCAAACTTGAATCAGTTCAGAAACAAGTGAAGAGCTTCCATGAAAGCTGAGTGAGCTCTCTGCTCCGCCTACAAGACAAAGTCAATAACTAAAGGTGGTTTCCCACACCTTCTCCAGTTGGGTGAGATCACCGCTGAGTCCGGGACGACGCAGTTCATGCAGGGAGTCATTTCTAATGCTGAGAGTTGACTTTTCTCATCTAACACCACATTTAACCACACATGAGTTATAACCTTTAGCGTGCCATCCGTTTCTACTGTAACTTCTGGAATGCTACCAAAGCAGCTCAAGCAACAAGGTCTTCGGAAACAAGCAAGAAAATGTCATTCTGGGTGGCCCTCATCAGCTATTCACCCCATCATCCCAACACATCAGCGCAACAAGATAACCCCGACCCAGAACGGGCTGGCTGCCTTCAGTGACAGGACTCGACGAGCCGCGTGGTTATCACTCCCCACGCAGACTGGGACAGAGGTGATGAGAACAGACTTTCCACACTGGCAAATGTGTCAAGGGGCATTTCTAAGCAACACTACCAAAAGTGTCTGGGTTGACATTTTCACAACTTTGTTTCTATGTGAGTCTGCAAGTATATACTTGCTAGATGTGGTAGAAGCTCATGTTTTTAATAAAGAAGCAGAGACGAGAAGTGACGTGTATGGCGTGAAGTCATCTGGCTTCCTGGAGGCACTGCTGGGACTGGCACCCAGGGACCCTGGTTCCCAGTACAAATGCAACTTGAAAAAGCAGCTCCCCGCTCCCTTGCTTCTCTGTCTGCTTTGGAATCCTTAGTAAGGGCACAGTGGGGATACTCTCCCCACGAAGAAATCTGTGGAAAAGCAGGCCTTCAGCTGAGTCTTTATCCTCAGCAGATGCTTGGTTTAAAATTAACCAGCAGCTACTCCAAAATTAAAGGTAACTACTCCCTCCAGGGGTCAGCGGGCCAATGTTGGCAGTGCAGTTATGGAACAGGGTCAGCTCAAAGCAAGTGGTTTTGAATTTTAAATCTTTAAAGTCCTGGGCATAAGGGATGCTCATTAAGATCATTTCACACCCACGATCCCCTAAAGTGTTTTTCCCTCCTTATGACCAGGAACACCATGGGGCGACAGCTGAGTGGCAGTCCTAAGGACAGGCTCTGTCCACTAGAGAACTCTTCAGAACAAAGCACAGAGAAACAGCCTGTCCTGGGCCTGACCTGAAACAGGTATGCCCGGCATGCCCCTCTGAACCTGGGCCTGTCCTCACGCCAGCAGTCCTCCTCTCTCCGCTCAGCCCCCTGGCAGGTGCTTTCAGGAAGGCTGCTGTCCCTCTGAATCTGGGCCTGTCCTTGCACCAGCAGTCCTCCTCTCTCCGCTCAGCCCCCTGACAGGTGCTTTCAGGGAGGCTGCTTTCCCTCTGAACCTGGCCCTGTCCTCACGCCAGCAGTCCTCCTCTCTCCGCTCAGACCCCTGACAGGTGCTTTCAGGGAGGCTGCTTTCCCTCTGAACCTGGCCCTGTCCTCGCGCCAGCAGTCCTCCTCTCTCCGTCCAGGCCCCTGACAGGTACTTTCAGGAAGGCTGCTTCCACACACCTGGCAAGAAACATTCATCTTCCATTGCAGGGGGTGTTAGTGGCTGCAGAGAGAAGAACCCCAAGCTAAGACTTAGCATTTTGAGGTAGGACTTCCCAATGGTCTGGAGCACAGACGATAGTGCGATGCACATCAAACAAGTCAGGCCGGTACCTGGCCCTCGAGAAGCCTTTGCTCTGATTCCAGCAAATGTTACCCACTTCTGCTTGCAGCGTTGAAGGCCCGTGACTGGGTCCACGGGGTGTTGTTCTGCCCGCGCACAGCAGCCCCACCACAGACTGCTTTGCATAATTTAAAGAGAGACCTGCAGCCTAAGTCTGCTTTAGCTGAGCATTTGTAGAGTGATGTGCACCTGCTAAACCAGCTGCAAAGCCTTATTACCAAAGGTTGGCAGGGTCAGTATGGAGTCAAGCGGGCTCTGGACCAACCCCAAAGCTGCCTCTCTACTAGAGGCATTCCTCCGTCTTGCCCTGGGTGTGGGGGGGGTGAGGACAGGCTGTCTCCGCCACGTCCTCGCCCCTGCCCACGTTCCCTCGGGGCGGCACCAGGTCCCTGAGGGGCCAGGGACACCGGAGCGCTGCTCTGGGGTTTCCTTCTGCACCAGAGTTTCGCTGTAAGGGCCCTAAGGGTGAGAGGTATTGCAGGCATCGAAGGAACCTAAGGGCGAGAGGTATTGCAGGCATCGAAGGGCCCTAAGGGTGAGAGGTATTGCAGGCATCGAAGGGCCCTAAGGGTGAGAGGTATTGCAGGCATCGAAGGGCCCTAAGGGTGAGAGGTATTGCAGGCATCGAAGGGACCTAAGGGTGAGAGGTACTGCAGGCATCAAAGGGCCCTAAGGGCGAGAGGTACTGCAGGCATCGAAGGGACCTAAGGGTGAGAGGTACTGCAGGCATCGAAGGACCCTAAGGGCGAGAGGTATTGCAGGCATCGAAGGGCCCTAAGGGTGAGAGATATTGCAGGCATCGAAGGGCCCTTAAGGGCGAGAGGTATTGCAGGCATCGAAGGGACCTAAGGGTGAGAGGTACTGCAGGCATCGAAGGGACCTAAGGGTGAGAGGTACTGCAGGCATCGAAGGGCCCTAAGGGTGAGAGGTATTGCAGGCATCGAAGGGCCCTTAAGGGCGAGAGGTATTGCAGGCATCGAAGGGCCCTAAGGGTGAGAGGTATTGCAGGCATCGAAGGGACCTAAGGGTGAGAGGTATTGCAGGCATCAAAGGGCCCTAAGGGTGAGAGGTATTGCAGGCATCGTCAGGCCTTGTAAAGACTGATCTCACCAGACAGCTCAACTTTTCTGTACCTCTTTTAAATGGGAAAAAGCAGAATAGTAAATATATTTTCCAAAGTATTTTGGCAAACAAAATAACTTTTTTTTTTTTATAAAACTCAATAATCAATTGTAAGACCTTTTAAGTGTTTTTCCAAATCTCATTTTCTCACAATAACATATCTATTTTAGGAGAGCCTGCAGGGAAAGAAAAACAAGACAGCTTAGAATATAATGTTTCCAAAGCAACTGCTCTACGGTCCTTAAGCGGGAGCCCTGGAGGAACTGCCTGTCAGGTGGGGGTGGGGGTGGGGGTGGGCCCAGCACCGCCCCGCAGTAACAGAGGTGAGGAAGCAGAGCAACACCCTCATCCCATCAAATGCTCGGTTACTTTCATCTTTCCAATAACGCAGCATCAGAAATCTTCAAAGGAAGTTTCAAAAATACTGAAGTCTGGTCCTGGCAATGCAGCGAATTGAACAAAAGCGGAACCAACCTCCCCCACTGTTGCCACAAACACAGAAATGCCACACGGATCACAGCAAGAAACCCTCCAACATCACGGATGCCTAACTACAAGGGGAGATGCTCGGCCTCCAAGTGACTCTGAACAGAGGAAGCTGGCTTCCACTCAAGTCCTTCTGAAATCTCCCTTTTATCTGGGGAAGGCACGTTCACCAGAGAGGACCCCAATGCTAGTCTGGTATGCTTCACAGGATGCCCGACAAACCATTCTGTTTTTGTTTTTAAAAGGTAAAGAAATTTGACATAGATTTAATATTTATTCCCAGTGGAATGACTTCCACATGTAGCTGAAAGAAAACTTTTAAAAGAATATATATATATTTGTGATAGAGACAGAGAGAAGAATGGACAGACAGGAAGGGAGAGAAATGAGAAACGAGAAACAATTTTTCACTGCAGCACCTTAGTTATTCATTGATTGCTTTCTCATATGTGCCTTGATCGGGAGCTACAGCAGAGCCAGTGACCCCTTGCTCAAGCTGGCAACCTTGGGCTTCAAGCCAGTGACCTTTGGGCTCTAGCCAGTGATCATGGGGTCATGTCTATGATCCCACACTCAAGTCGGCAACCCTGGTGTTTCGAACCTGGGTTCTTTGTGTTCCAGTCTGATGCTCTACCCATTGCTCCACCGTCTGGTCAGGCTAAAAGGATATTTTTAAAAGCAATGTAGTGAATGGTTAAGTTTGGAGATCACTATCATACAGCTATATCATGGGGGTGGGGGAGACAATCTATCATTATAGAATGAGAAAAAGAACGAGTAGTGAACTTTTAGAAATAAAAGTCACTGAAACGAAAAATAAATGGATGAAACAGATGAGACAACTGAAAGTATGAGTGAATGAGAAGAATGCAGGGGATATAAAGCTGCAAAAAAATACAAAAGAAAAGATGTGTGAGTCTGAGGATGTCCAAGACATGTCTAACAGGAGCTCTGGAGGCAGTGGGGGTGGAGGGAGAAAGGCCAGGGCCAAGGAGACGATGCCTGAGTCCTTTCTCAGGTTAATGAAACATGAATTCTCAGACTTCTGGCACACAAGCCCCGAATGAGGTAAATAAAGATTTTAAATGCAATTTAAAAATACCTGGAAAGAAAAAGGTTACCTACAAATGAACAGAAATGAGACTGTAGCATACTTCTCTGGAATAAATCTTCAAGGTGCTGAGGAAAAATAATGGTTAATTTGGAATTCTACACCCTGCTAAAATATTATTCAAGCATACAAAGTGATATCAGAGACTTACAGAGTTTATCCTTCACAGCAAAGAACTACTTCAGAAGAAGAAAACTGAACCTCAAAGGAAAGAGTGGATTTCACAGATCAATAACGAGAGGAAAAAAACCGCAGGAAACATTGTGATACTGACGACTGCACAGGACCTTAGGGAAATGTGGAGCTAAACACTTGCTAAGAATAACATGGAGGAGGCAGAATCAGAGACAAACTCTTCTAAGGTCCTTGTGTTATTCAGGAAAATAGAAATAATCAGACTTTTCTTAGTAAAAAATGCATAAAAACTTATGGATAACTAATCGACTTAGAATGAGAAACTTTTAAATTAGTAAGGTGAAAAAACATACACAAAAATCCAACAGAAAGCAGAAAAAAAAGAAACAGAAACATGTACACACAAAAAGACAGAAATTATTTCAAATAAATAAATAACAGGCTAAATGAAAATGGCTTAAATTTCCACACTAAAAGGCAAGAGACCATCAGATTCAGCCATTCTATTTCTGTACGAATATCTGATCAAAACAAAACAAACACAATCACATTTGCACAAGGAGACAGCTCCAAAGACACCAACATAACTGTTATTGGAAGCCTGTACGTCCATCCAAATCACCCCAGATAAAATGGCGTAAGAAATCCTTACACTGAAACAACACAGAGAAGTTGTTAGTAAATTAAAGCCTTAAGATTCAACATGGATTCATCTCAAAATATCGACTAGAAAAGTTATTTGAAAAGGAGTATAAACAGCATACCCTCTATGTAAACTTTTAGAGAGTGTCTCAGCATGTACTGTATATTGTCATGTACATATACACACACATAGGAAGTGAAAGCAAACAAATATATAGAGAAAAAGCAAATGAACTTTAGAAGAAAGTGACATCCAAGGAGCTGTACTTTAAATGCATTTTGTAATGTTTTCTTTTATAGACAAAAAATTCAAATCAATAAGAAAATCTCCCTATTTGTTAGGTGTATAAATATAATTTGTGTGATTTTATTTTCCATATTTTAAAGTAGGTCCAAAATTACAATTTAATATGAAAATTACAAAGCAAAAGAAGGAATAAGTTTTGGATCTGTGCCAATCCAGATCCATCTATCCAGTTAGCTGTCAATTATTGTTTTGAAATTACATTTCTAATGTTCCAAATGTGTGTGTGGGTGAGAGCATTAAGAGAATAAACGTACATAAACACTCAAAAAAATAATCTTGTTTTAATCTGTGATTTGTTTTTGTTAAAGAACGTAAAACCGTGGTTCTGGCATTTGCTCTTTTCTATCCTAATGTTCAGGACAGTTGGTGGACCATACCAACTGGGGGGAAGAGAAGGAGGAAACAGCGCAGTGACAGTCGTCCTGTGAGCCAGGGACCTCTCTGAGAGAGGACGCCAGAGCGCACGTCCACCAGGCCTCTTCAATGGGAGAGTGCGTTCCCTGGGAAGGGGGAAGCGCTCTACACTGAGACATCACTGCTCTGTGGCTCAGTCCTCTCACAACTTCCTAGAGGGACTGGTCCTTGGGTAGAGTCCTCAGAAATGAGATGGAGGTTATCAGACCGGGGTGGGCTTAGGTCAGAAAGGAGGAGGGAATGTTTACAGGTGGGGACTGAGGAATGGAGGGGCCTGGTGCTGGAGGGGGCAGGGAGGAGTTGAGGAGACGGGGCATGTGGACAGGCTAAGAGAGTTCAGTGTTACCTCCCAAGAAAGGTCAGCAGCAGTTCTCTCGGTTCAAAGCCACGTGGACCATGCAATACCGACCCAGCAGCTACTGAGCAGTCCCAGGACCAGTGCACGGGATGGGGCTGATCAACAGGGACGGTCGCTCTGGGGCTGTAACAACAAACTGAACACTTAGATCATCTCTGCTTAGAGCGGTGAGGCCAGAGGCAGAGAGGAGAGAGCAGACACACCAAACGGTCCCCCATCATTACAGAGCAGCTGCCTAAGTGGGACCCCATACTGACATGTTACAACAAAGGAGGCAGAAGTGGCTCAGAAGGCTTGCTGGGCGGGTCAAGGGAAACTTGAGTCCAGCCTGGGTATATACTACATAACTCGAAATAGCCACAGTTTCATAGGTGAAGACCCCCAATCTCGGGCTTGGGGACAGGGGAAAGACATATAGATAGTTTTTTAAAAAGTGAAGCATTTATTCAGATGAAATATGCCCTGAATCTCTGGGGGTAGAAAGGAACACAAAATTTTTATGTTTGCTATGAGGGAAGTTTTACAAAGCTGACTAATGCAAACTAAGTTGTTTCTTGTCTATAACTTAATTTTATTTCTGAGCCTTTACCATTGACTGTAATCTTAGACAACACCTAATTTAACAAATAAAAGCTAAAAGGCTTGCCATGAAGTCTTATAACTTTAATCTAAAACATACCACTATTCAAATATACTTTTTTTTTTTTTAATTTAGTGAGAGAAAGAGACAGAAAGAGGGACAGACAGGAAGGAAGAGAGATGAGAAGCATTAACTCATAATTGTGGCACCTTAGTTGTTTGTTGATTGCTTTCTCATATGTGCCTTGACCAGGGGGCTCCAGCCAAGCCAGTGACCCAGCACTCAAGCCAGATGAGCCTGCACTCAAACCAGCAACCTTGGGGTTTCGAACCTGGGTCCTCAGCATCCCAGGACAATGCTCTATCCACTGCGCCACTCCCTGGTTAGGCTAAAATAGACTTCTAATCAGGGATCTATGACCTTTCTGCTATAAATAAACAAAAAGTTCATGACATAGTGTAATTAAAAGTAATGCCATGACCCTTCCTTTAATATTCTTCCTACCAAGTGCATAGACTATGAACAAGTCTACGCCCTTCCTACATTTACAACTCAGTTACTCGGTTTTGAAACTGTCATTTATTTTCTTTTATCCAGCAATTTTAAAGTTTTCATGATCCTCCCCTTTCCTTTTGATCTCCCTTCTTTGCTTTAGTGACAATTAATTTTATTTGTCTTAACCTAGAACTTGCAAAGGCAGCTTTGAATTCATGTCACAGGATTAAATAAACAAATATCAATGACTAAATATTTTTTAAACTCTTTACAGATCCAGCCTGACCAGGTGGTGGCGCAGTGGATAGAGCGTCGAACTGGGATGCAGAGGACCCATGTTCGAGACCCCGAGGTCGCCAGGTTGAGCAAGGGCTCATCTGGTTTGAGCCAAAACTTACCAGCTTGGACCCAAGGTCGCTGGCTCGAGCAAGAGGTTACTCAGTCTGCTGAAGGCCCGCGGTCAAGGCACGTATGAGAAAGCAATCAATGAATAATTAAGGTGTTGCATCGCGCAACGAAAAACTAATGATTGATGCTTCTCATCTCTCTGTTCTTGTCTGTCCCTCTAACTCTCTCTCTGTCTCTGTAAAGAAAACAAAACAAAAAAACAACAACAAAAAAAACCTCTTTACAGATCCAAATATGTCAGTAAGCAAGAGGGAAAATGAAGACTAACAATGATGACCATGCCACCGTGTGACACAGGCAAATGGCTCTAACTCCTGGGATATTCCTCTGAAACCAGGGGCCGGACTGGGCTCTGTGGCAGCCCGGGTCTGTGCTGTGGTACACCTCCTCGATGCCTCTGTGCTGTGGTACACCTCCTCGATGCCCCTGTGCTGTGGTACACCTCCTCGATGCCCCTGTTTTAGTGGTCACCAGAACAGAAATGCTCAAGTAGAAAAAGAAAAACCAGTCGCTAAAATGAAATTAAAAGATTGACAAATAATATGTTATAATGGTATTCCTGATGAGTTTACGTAAGTACAGGAAAAAAGTCAGGGGGAAAAAATCAAGTATAAATATCATTTAAGTTGGAGTACCAATGCTTATTTTAAACTCAGGTATATCTGATCTGGTTAGAGTTTATAATCTTGATTTAATGAATTACTGCCCCCTTATTTATTATTTCTTGATGTACTTTATTTTTTAAAACAGTTATTCATAGACTTTAGCAAGAGAGAAAGGGAAAGGGAAAGGGAAAGAAAGAAAGAAAGAGAGAGAGAGAGAGAGAGAGAGAGAGAGAGAGATAGTAACATCGATCCAATGCTGCACACGCCCCAACAGGAGATCGAACCATCAACCTCCGCACTCCGGGACGGTGCTCCAACCATCCAAGCTATCCGACCAAGGCATACTTTTCTATGTACTTTAAACTGTGAATTAGAATAGTTATTTCCCTCCTCTGTATAGTTCTTAAAACTCTGTGCTCAATGCTTAGGCACTGCTCACTGCCTTCTGTTCTCACGAAGCTGTCAGAAGAAATCTATACTTCCTATTGCAAGGCATTCAGAACCCCCCAATTCACTTTTACCCAAAGCTGCAATTTATACAGCAATTCCTCTCCTCTCTCCACCGAGAAAACGTCTGTTTAAGAGAGGTTCAATTACAAAGTACGGCTATATCTCCAGGGTCAGAGCAATATTTAAGGCAGACGCTTACGTTCTATATGACTTACTCATCTTATTTTTTCTCTAGACTACTGCTAGTGTAATAATAAACTCTATAAAAGCTTTCTTAAGGAAACAGCTCTATCAGTTATGGGAAAGTAAACAGTTTGTTCTGAAAACCTGACAGCTTGCTGCGGTCTGTCCCGTGAACACACAGAGGCGCACAGTGCTGGGCCCAGAAGTCCCTCCTGGCACTGGCCCTGCCTCCAGTCCTGCCATATCCATCCTGGAGGCTAATTAAACTGCCTTCATTCTAGAATAGGACAGAAAAAAGCAAAAAAAGATTTGTAAGCATTGGATAGAGTGTTAAGCACAAAGGTAGTAATAGTAGCATCTAGTGTTGTGGTCACAAAATCTTTACCATGGCTTATGAAACACACAAGAACAAGACACAGACCGCCCACAGCTATAATACCTCTGACGACCAAACCAATGGTCTTCGTAGCTTATACACTCACACCCACTCTCAGACACAGCCACACGCAAACAGGGAGGCATCACAGCCTGAGGCTGCTGGTGAATTTATTCTTTCTTTAAACACTAATTTTAAGATTCATATTGATTTCTCCCCTTTCCCTCCTTCCCATATCCCCTTTACTATTCCTTTGAGAATTAAAGCCACAATAAAAGGTTAAAACTTTAAATAGGGCTGTTTAAAAGTGTTCACTTTAGCCCAACCAGTGGTGGTGCATTAGACAGAGCACTGATCTGGAACGCTGAGGTCACCAGTTCAGAACCCTGGGCTTGCTAGGTCAAGGCACATACAAGAAGCAACTACTACAAGTTGATGCTTCCGCTTCTCCCCCTGCCCTTTTCCCTTCTCTCCTCTATCTAAGATCAATAAATAAAATATTTAACGTGTGGAAGTCCCAGGTTTAATTCCCAGCCAGGGCACACAGGAGAAGCGCCTATCTGCTTCTCCCTCTCTTTTCTCCTTCTCTCTCTTCCCCTCCCGCAGCCAAGGCTCCATTGGAGTAAAGTTGGTCCGGGCACTGAGGATGGCTCTGTGGCCTCTGCCTCAGGTGCTAGAATGGCTCCAGCCACAATGGAGCAATGCCCCAGATGGGCAGAGCATCGCCCCTGGTGGGCATGCCAGGTGGATCCCGGTCAGGTGCATGCGGGAATCTGACTGCCTCCCCACTTCTCACTTCAAAAAAATACAATAAATAAATATTTAAAAAATGAACAAATAAAACTGTTCGTTTTATGTATGGCTTAATTCTCACCCCAGAGATGTACAATAGTTTTGTGTTGTAAGCCTGAAAGGTGTAGCCCTTCCCCTAAAAATGTACACAAACTGGCTCACCCCTGGAGGGCCGCTGCCACCACCCTTAGCTTTAAAGGCTATATTACTATACTTCACAAAACAGGAAGGACGAAGCATTTACTGATTTGTCTTCCATTTTTATTTCAGCTCTGTTTGCCTTTGAGATCATCAGATATGGTTTTCAACATTCCAGCTATATGGAAGAAATAAATGGGTCCGAACATATGCAGACTAGTCAAACCTTAAATACAGATCTCGTATCTACTCTGCTTAGCTTTTAACAAATAACTTGTCAAATTGCAAAGCTGTTTACAATTTATCAGATCAAGATAGAGAGGCTGACTTACCACAAACATAACCAAACACAAGTAACACCCATTTCCTTCCTCCCTACCCCCCCAAAAGAACCATTTATTAAATGCTTAATAATAAAATGCTCACAGATCTGTTTTTCACATTTTGTTCATTTTCCACTCTATTTTGCTTGCATAACAGTATTTCTGAAATACTTACTTCTAAATATAATATGAAACATGAGAATCAATAGCAAAGGCTCTTATTTTAGAGAGTCTAGGAGGCAAATTTGTACCAACAACTCTGGCATTTTGTAAAATCAATCTTAAAACATACTCCGAGTGCATTAACGTCCTTGCTCTCCCGGTTCTCTCCCCACCCTCCTTCATGTAGGAACTCGAGTCAGGACCGCGCCACGAGCCCTGTTCAGTGAGGAGCCGTGTTCACCTCTGACCTACCTCACAGAACATGTAGAGAGACAGCAACGTGAGCCCCAGGTTATACAGCACTAAAACTCTTCGGCAAGAGAACGGCTGCCTGTTCTTCATGTACTTTGGTCCCAGCCATACAATTAGTAAGTATATGACGGAGCAGATAAACGTGGGTATGTAATTGTCCAGAAGGAACCATCCTTTTACTCTGGTATCTGGAAAATAATAAAGGAATGATATTTAGTGATTAATAAGGTAGATAAAAATGGCCACATTTTTCAAATTAAAACAATTTTTTTCTAACAGCGGTTTTATGATAGTTACCTAATCCTAACATTCCTAATGCCAACAAAGCAGCCAGAGGAAGCAGGAGTTTCCAATCTGTATCACACAAGGTGAAGCTCCTTGTTACACGTTCTGAACAACAATGTATATATTACTTAGGGTTTTTTGCTAAGTGAAATAATACTGTAATTTAAAAAACCCACACCAACAAATCTTTGAGAAGAGAAAGCTAAATTTTCCATTAACTGGATTTATTAATGAGGTTCGTTAAATTATGCATGGGATAATGAAACCCTAGAAATGGCCGTTTTGAACTCTGAAGTGCTCCATTTCAGTCAAGTGTCAGCAAGTCCTCCCAGCATGTGCAGACTCAGAGCAAATGTGCCATTCAGCCAGCTAACGACAGTCCCTGGCTAGACAGGCAGCACGTGCTGTGAGCACACTGGTCAACAGCACAGGGCACAGTATTTTCTAAGTGAGGGTGAAGCAGCAACGATCAGCAAGTGACTATTAAGGAGCCACATGAGCAGAAGCTTGAGGGAGAAGACCTACATGGATTCAAGGCAGCTACTGGTACAGAAGAGCCTCCACCTGCTCCCATCCCATTTTTTTAAGGCAGGAATGAGGAGGAAAAGGAAGACTGGTTCCAAGTGGCCACCAGCAGCAATCTGACAACCTTCTTCTCGATGGGAGTCAAGTCCCTGGCAGCCAGATCCCCTCAGTGTTATCTGTTCACTGCAAGATTGAACTTCCTCCTCCGGCTGATGCCCAGGAAGCCACCTCCGGAGCCCACACCCCTCCGCGCCCTGCTATGGAGAGGAGCCCGGAAAACCTGTGGCTTCCCCGAGGGGCCTCTGGAACTCAGGCACGTGCATGTCTCACCCCTGCATCCTGTCAGAAACAGCAGCTAGTGGGGACAGCCTTTGCCTCTTCTTTGACCTCCTGGCTGGACCACCTTACTATTCTCTCCAGTGCTTTCCCCCGGACCTCGTAGGACGCGCCTGCGTCTACTGGGAGGACTGCCGTCAGCTGGCTTTCTGGGAGCCACTTTAAATTCTCCAGGGTTTCCCGGCTTTCCTCCTTGGCTTCAGAGGCAGATGGCTTCCACCCTCTCTCCTGGCAGTTCAGCTGCACTGGCGGTTCTCAGAAGTCCTCCAGGGAAGTGAATGGTCCCAGGAAACTTACTCACCAGGGGTTCCTAACACCTTTTGTTCAGCTGTCAATTCTGAGAAAACAAGTTTCCACTAAGCAGCTAACATCAGATGTTTGTGTGTACATTATGTAGTACAAACACAATAAATGCACACCTTTACTTAAAGCTCTGTTTGCACCTTGCTTTTTAAATTTTATAACAGAACTTCATCTTTCCATTTTAACAAGGATCCAACCTCCTTCCGCAATGACTAGGAAGGACTTCCTGGGTGGCTGACCCCAGCCCCAGGTGGGGAATCCTCAGGGATCTATAGCTAATCTTCGTCATCCTAACCCACTCTGGTGACTGGTTCAGATGTGGGCATGTGAAGCAGGTATGGACACTGAGCTTTGAGAAGAGGACAGCTGGTGAAGGGATCTAGGGAGGGATTTCCTTGTTCTTAAACCCATACAAGCGAGATCTCTTTCTCTTCCTCTGGACGTGCTGCCCAGGGCTGCTGCAGCCGTCCTGCAACCATGAAAGGTCGGGGGACCTGTTCTGAGGACAGAGCTGCCGATGTGCTGAGGATGCAAAGTAGGAAATGACAAGAACAAGGATTCTTGCTCAACAACGTACAGCATCTGAAATAACTTAGGAGTCGCCCGATCTTGCCATGCAAGCTAATAAGTTTTATCATAGTTTCAGCCACCTAAAATGGAATGCTTGGGTCCTGTAAAGCTGAAGTGGAGCACTGTCCCAACACAAGCATATACAGATGGATCTAACTTGTCCTTTCCCGCTGGCTATACACAGATCTATTTAACCTGTCCCCTACTGATGGGCACCTAGGTTATTTCGTTTTGACAAGCAATGCTATAACTCCTTACACATCTTTCCATAACTGATCAAGATTAGTTGTAAGATAAATTCTTAGGAGTCAAATAGCTGAGTCAAAGGGCATGTGCTTTTAATTTCAATAGAAGATACAACTACCCTCTCGAGAGGTTACACTAATTTAGGCTCTTTCTCCACATCCTCACTGTTACCACAAACGGTATCACACACGATTTCCTCTCTGCCATACAAATAGTCTTTTTTGCTTTCTTTTGCATTTTAAAAATGTTAAGTGGAACTGAGAATCTTTCAAAAGATCTGTTTTAAAATATTTTATTTATTGATTTTTTTTTTTTTTTTTTTTTTTTTTAGGTAGAGGAGGGGGGGCAAGGGAGGAGTGGGAAACATCAACTTTCCCACATGTGCCTTGACTGGGCAAGCCCAAGGCCTTGAACTGGCCACCTTAGCATTCCAGGTCAATGCTTTATCCGCTGCGCCACCACAGGTCAGGCCAAAAGATCTGTTTTAAAACTTCAGTTTTTCTGTGAATTCTTTCTGTGAACCCAAAGAGCTCCTTCTTTACAGGTAAGACATTGAGGGACAGTTTAGAAGACATTCAAAACTGAGGTTTTTTTTTTTCAGGAAGCCACTGTACTTCCTGAAAGATACAGAGATTAAGAGAACTGGAAGAAATGAGTGCCAGTGTACATACTTACTTGGCGAGCTGACACACATGAAAAGACACTAACGAGCCCTAAAAATGGTACAAGGGGAGGAGATTTAAACTCTTCGGGTGGCAGTGCATTCTGGAAGCCGGTTTCAGCAGGAGACTGACAAGAACTGAGGAAGACACACCCAGGTGACAGTGGCAAAGTCCTGGCATTTCCAGGCTACAAGCTTTACAGCAAAATTTGCTCTCAGCTGAAATAAGCCGAGGGTCACAGCAGCTGTGTCTGCTCCCACAGCCAGGGCACACGGCACCATTCCCATGACCACCAGAGGGCTTCTCCAAGCCTCTCGTTAACCTGGACAAACTGCTGATGTTTTCTAGCATCTCCTGCAGCATTTATTTATAAGCGGCTATAACAGGGCAGGGGGTGCAGGGAGGCGGAAGTTAGCCAAAAACCACCTTACCTCGGGGGCCCAGCAACGCCTTGAAGTAGGTACTAAGTGATGCATCAAAATTTTCCATTTTAAAACCTATAAAGAAAAAAAGACACTGATCAATCTCTACTCAAAATGCTTTTTACATGGTATTTTTTTCATTAAAGAACAAGAACAAATTCTTTTCAAAGAATATGCTATGGATAGGTTAAATTCCTTGTGCTAAAATATATATATATATATATATATATATATATATATATATATATTTTTTTTTTTTATAGACTCACAAAAGTAGCTTATGTGCTTGTTCTAATTTGAAAATCAAAAGGAAAGACACAACCCGTGCCTTCACTTTAGAGGTGCCAGGCTACACTTTCTCTCTCAGTTCCATGAAAACTCCTCCCGCGAAGCTGAGACCTCACGGGGAGCAGCATGGCCCTGGACTGGGAGGTGGCAGACAGGAGACGACCCACCGGGCAGGAGCCAGCGCCCGAGCTAAGACAACAGAGACAGGAAGGGCCGTCACGGAAGAAGCAGTACCACGGTGAGAAGATGGCTTTCTCTGCTTGTTATCTTTACTGTTATTTTTAATACTTCAGTCACCCCACAGTAAAAATTCAAATATTAAAAATGAGAAGAGGTGGTAAAAAAAAAAAATTGTACCACTTCCCTCTGACCACAATTCCTAAAGCCCCACTGTCAGAAGGAACCTAATGGCACGATTTACTGAGTATACTTCCAGAATCTTCTTTCAAGCACAAAAGATGTCATGCCAAATGGGCATTTTTATAATTGTGGGTTGTGGACGTAAAGCATGTATTAGTAGATGACCAAGTTAACTTGGTATTAAAAATAATAAACTGATCATAATAATCAGAGTAAGAAAGAATGGATATTGTTTCATAAATCTTTCATGTCATTGTATCATAGTTTTAAGTAGGAGGTACTCAGCTGTGATATAAAATATATTCTTATTGTGGGGGCGGTCACAGTAAAAACTAAACTTAGAAAAATATTATTATACTTGAGAAGTGCATATAGTAAGTCCTCACTAAATGCTGTCAAGTACAAACTGCAACAAACAAGCTATAAATGAAACCAATTTTACCATAGGTTAATTGATATTTTTTAAAAAAGTTCTTACAGCATCTCATCAACATTATAATGAAATGATGTTATCAGAGAACCTGAGGTATATTAGTTGCTTGTTTTCACTAACCTAAACATCTTGAGGACAGTATCATATCAATAGTTACAGATCTAATTCCATCTTCTAAGAGGTCATTAATCCTCACAATTCCCCCCTACTTAAGATTTACATTTATAGGGGAGTTAAGCATCTCTTCATACACATATTGACTCGATTTTCTATATTAACATTAGGAGGCATACATTTTCAACTTTCCTGGTCCTTACTCTTACAGAAATAACCACAAATAATTGACTTTCCAAGAACAAAGGCAAGAATCAATTTTATTAACAAAACTGTTAATCATTTAATGCTACTTCTCTTCCTTGGCTCACCACACTGAAGCTTATGCATTCTTTGGCTAATCCATAAAATTACCTAATGGGCTCTATCGGCCCAGCTGTGAGGCAGAGATGACAACGAAAGCAGAAGCTCCCGACGTTCTGGCCCTGACATCTGTCCAGCCCTGGAGGGCACTCAGGGAGGGGACTCTCTCTCTCTCAACCCATGTCTGGAAACCAAGAAGCCACCACACATCCAAGTGCCAACAATTAGGCATACCACCTTTGTCCCTTAATAGCTACCCAGCCAGGCTGCTAGGTTACTTCTGAAATTTAAAAATTAAACAGCTTTTTAGCATACTGTATCCTAAAATCATTCCTACCCTATGCCACATTCCTCCCCAGCCTGAACATCTTCCAGGCACAAAAATTCTAGAACATCTTAGGAAGAACCTGTTTACCTTTACCTTTCCGCAGCAGAATTCCTCTTAAAGAGGATTCATTCCACCCTTAAATAAGAAATGCTTTATCTATTAAAGGCTGTCAGAAATTCTGCAGTTATAAAAAAAATGATAATCTACTGAAAATCATCTAGCAAATGCAAATTTTGCAAGACAACTGTCACGTTTTTGTGAACTCTGAGTGGCTCTAACACAATTTAACTTGATCTGTGACAGAGGCAGGCCATGCACATGGCGGGTACAGGGTCCCCTGCACCTCAATCAAAAGCAAATAAAAACCCTGCTCAAGGACGAACGAGGTCATAAAGGCCACGACTATGGGAAGAATTACTGACGGACAAATCTGTCCCCTGCGGACAGATTTACCTTCTTCCTCCAAGACAGCTGAATCTAGATGCTGCTGTGACTTGCGTGTGTACAGCTCACTGATGCGTCTAGAACTCCGGGAGTCAGCCTGGCGGAGCTGAGAGCAGGTGGAGCAGGCTGGTAAGTGATTACGTGGTTTAATCAGGGCTCTTTATTAGACAATTTGGGTTTGAAACTTTTTTTTCCAATTTTTTAAACGTTTATTTGTATTGATTTTAGCGAAAGAGGAAGGGGGGGGGGAGAGAGAGAAAGGAACAAACTGCTCCTGTAGGTGCCCTGACCAGGAATCGAACCGGCAACCTCTATGCTTCAGGATGATGCTCTAACCAACTGAGCTATCTGGCCAGGGCTGAAACTTATTTTTCCAACTTACTAGAAATGTGACTTGGGACGTTATTTAACCTCCTAGCTGTAAATGGGGGAAACAGAAAAGAAATTGCATATTAAGATTGTTAAGAAGGTCAAATAGTGTCCGTAGTGCAGTGCCTGGCATGCAGTAGCCCTCAGTATAGGTGTCTTACTGCGTGTTTCCACAGGTTCAACTCCATCTTCTCAGCAGGGGCACTGCCGGCACTCTGTCCCTGGCTTGGTCCACTAAATGCCACCAGCGAGCCCCTGGTGTTGAGATAACCCACAATGTCCATATGAAGTCCTAACACCCCTTAGGGGGACAGAAACAAAGGTGGAAGAGCTGAGAACACCTCACGGGAGAGAAACTTGTGAGTATGAGACATTACTTAAACATGAGAGACAAGGCTAAAATGGGCATACTAGTTATTATTATTATTATTATTATTATTTGAGAGAGACAGGCAGGCAGAGAGACAGAAGCATCAACTCGTAGTTGCAGTGCTTTAATTGTTCACTGATTGCTTCTCATACATGCCATACGTGCCAGGATGGGGGTGGGGCTCAAGCCAAGCCAGTGACCCCTTGCTCAAGATAATAACCTTTGGAGGCCCTGGCTGGTTGGCTCAGCGGTAGAGCGTCGGCCTGGTGTGCGGGGGACCCGGGTTCGATTCCCGGCCAGGGCACATAGGAGAGGCGCCCATTTGCTTCTCCACCCACCCCTCCTTCCTCTCTGTCTCTCTCTTACCCTCCTGCAGCCGGGGCTCCATTGGAGCAAAGATGGCCCGGGCGCTGGGGATGGCTCCTTGGCCTCTGCCCCAGGCGCTAGAGTGGCTCTGGTCGCGGCAGAGCGACGCCCCGGAGGGGCAGAGCGTTGCCCCCTGGTGGGCAGAGCGTTGCCCCTGGTGGGCGTGCCGGGTGGATCCCGGTCGGGCGCATGCGGGAATCTGTCTCTCCCTGTTTCCAGCTTCAGAAAAATACAAAAAAAAGAAAGACAGAAAGAAAAAAAAAAAAGATAATAACCTTTGGATCAATCCAGCAAACTCGAGCTTCAAGCCAACAACTTCTGGGCTCAAGCCAGTGACGCTGGGACAATGTCAATGATCCTGCACTCAAGCCAGAGACCCTGTACTCAAGCTGCTGAGCTTGCACTCAAGCCGGATGTGCCCACCTGCTTTTAGGACAGTGACCTTAGGGTTTCAAACCTGGGACCTCAGTGTCCCAGGTTGGCCATGAGCTTACTAATTACACAAATGTCAAAGTCCTGTTGTGTACAAAAGATTGCCCAACTGGAATAAACAATAAGGCACCTCGCTGGACACCTAGAACTAGACCTTCACAATGGGGAGAGAAGCCAAAGGCAGTAAATAAACCAAACACAAAATCCAGTTTGCTGTAAAAATCACGTTCGAAGAGTAGTACCCTGGAGTCTGACATCAGGAATGTCTCTGACAAAAGCAGTGAGGGAAGCATTACAACTTTAACTAAGGCCTTTCAAGAGCTGTGACCAGTTCTGGTTCCATGTAAGGAGGATACAGAAAAGCTGGAAATGGGGAAATAAATGTTTAAAAATGGTAAGGAACAGACCTGTGGGATGGAGATGGGGGAGGAGGGAAGAACATGAGCAGACATAGATAAAGTGAGGCTCGCACTTAAGTGGAATCAATGACCTATCATTACAAGGACAATGCCCCGGACAAAGCTGAATTCGAGAAATGAGGCAATGTCAAGGCAACAGAAAAGCAGCTTGGTTAAACATATGGTAAGATTTCAGCCCAAGTGTCCTGAACCTAGCCAGCAGCAGGCTACCAAAGAGTGCAGAATTTAGTGTTTGGAGATACTGCAGAATTCTGTTACCAGCCCTCTGTCCTGAATAACCCAAGTCTAAGTCCATCTTGAATTGAGGCCGCACGGAAGCTGGCAGGCACAGTCTTCTCTGATGGGACACGTCTACACACAAGCACACACGAGAGGTCACTTTGTCAGCAACAGCACATCTCTGCATTTCTTCTCAGCTTGAGAATCCTTCTCTAAGGTTTGCAGACCCTTTTTATTTTTCAGTGAGAGGAAGGTAAATAGAGATACATACTCCCAAATGTGCCCTAACTGAGATCTACCCGGCAACCTGTCTGGGACCAATCCTCGAATCCACCAAGCCATCTTTAGCTCAGACCCATCAAGCCACTCGCTGGCTGCGGGAGGGGAAGAGGGAGAGAAGGGGGAGAAAGAGAAAGGGAAAGGAAGAGAAGCACCAGGAATCGAACTCAGGACATCCACACACTGGGCTGACACTCTATCTACTGAGCCAACCGGCCAGGGCTGGGTTTGCAGAACTTTTCCCAATCAGACTCAGGAACATAGAAAATAGCTAGTGAAACATTCTCTAAAAACACGGATGTGAGGCCCTGGCCGGTTGGCTCAGTGATAGAGCGTCAGCCTGGCATACAGGAGTGCCGGGTTCGATTCCCGGCCAAGGCACACAGGAGAAGTGCCCATCTGCTTTTCCACCCCTCCCCCTCTCCTTCCTCTCTGTCTCTCTCTTCCCCTCCCGCAGCCAAGGCTCCACTGGAGCAAAGTTGGCCCGGGCGCTGAGGATGGCTCTGTGGCCTCTGCCTCAGGCGCTAGAATAGCTCTGGTTGCAATAGAGCAATGCCCCAGATGGGCAAAGCATCGCCCCCTGGTGGGCGTGCCGGGTGGATCCCGGTCGGGTGCATGCAGGAGTCTGTCTGCCTCCCCATTTCCAACTTCAGAAAAATACAAAAAAAAAACAACCCCAAAACCACAGATGTGGCCTGGCCTGTGGTGGTACAGTGGATAGAATGTCAACCTGGAAAGCTGAGGTCACTGGTTCAAAACCCTGGGCTTGCCTGGTCAAGGCACATATAACAAGTAATCAATGAACAACTAAAGTGAAACAACTGAGTCAATACTTCTCATTCCTCCCTGCCTCCTCTCTATAAAATCAATAAATAAAATCTTTAAAATAAAATAAGAAGACATATGTGGGAAATAACCATAATTTTCAGACAGTGGCTTGTTATTCCTGAAATGTCTATGGAAAAGGAAAAGACGTTGTCCAGAGGTGGTCTCCAGAACCACCGACCCCTGACCAGGGTCCCGATCTGTGAATCACAGGCCTGGCTCTGGGCCTGACTGTCCTGTTCAAGGTTTTCCCCAAACTGTCCCCCCACCACACCTACAACCGGTCGTGTACTGCAACCTTCTCAGGCAGCTTGGCTGTTTGTACACAGACTGCCAGGAGCCATCGTCGCCAAAGGGTCACTTCCAGCACGGCCTCCACACAATGCCATGTTTCTGTCTAGCCAGCCACATGTCCACACAAACTCATCTCCTCATTCACACCACACACCTGCCGAGCGCCCCCTATGCGCCAGGCACGAAGGCACCACGTCCCCGATGGAGCCGAGACTCCAGGCTGGGGTAGAAACACACACATACAAAATGTTAGGTGACGTAACTGGGGGCAGGAAGCAACAAAGCAGGGCAAAGGGGGTGGGACCCCAGAGCGGATTTCCTCGGCAAAGGAAGGTAGAGAAGGCCGGTCTGAGAAGGTGACAACAGGCCAGAGACCCCAAAGCAGAGCGCAAGCCACCTATCATGAGAAAGGGCGGTTCCGTGAGAGAGACAGGTGGGTGGAAGGGTCCCAAGGTCAGTGCTGCTTGGCATGCTCACGGACCACGGGCCAGGCTGAGGCAGAGAACTGGCAGCCACTCGGGAGGCCTCTTCCTGCTGGGGACCTGACCTCGCTCAGAGGTGGTCTGCATGCAGGCATCAGTCACAGCGCGACCTGTGGAGAGCATGTGGCCGACAGGCTGGGGGCACGGAAGAGTGCCAATCCTTAACCGCTCTCATGGCAGCCACCCCCTCACGCCCCGGCTGCAGCCCTTTTCCTTCTCACCTCCCCGGCTGTGCCCGGCTGGGCTGCAGGAACAGCACGAAAGGGGTCAGCAAATGAATTCTTCACCGCTAGCTGGGCGGGCCGGCCCCGCTGGGTGAGCTTGGCGCTTGCTGAGCGGCCTGCAGGCTGAACCATACTCTTCTGTACTTTTCCAAAGGAGTGAGGGAGGCACTGGGCCCTGCACAACCCCTGCTACTCTGCCTGTTGATCTGGAATCATGGGAACAGCGTGACCCACTTTGCACAAGATGTCCAACCACACTGCCAGGGCTGCAGCCTGTCCGACTGCTACAGTTCCCCACCTTCCAAGCCGCACGTGGCCCAGTGACATCACTTCTCAATAACCCGGGTCACTCGACAGGCAGCTTGGGCGAGCTGGGCCAAGTGGGAACACAGCTGCTCTGTACAATTGTACTAGCAGGGACCAAGCCCAGGCACTGGGCCCATGCAAGAGGAGCTCTGGTCCTAAAGGCAGCAAAAGAATAAGCCATTCTTTGATCTGCTCGGTTCCCCACATGCAGACAGGAACAGGGCGTGGCCAGCGCCTCCCAGGAACCAGATCACACTGACACCAAGCCAGGCATGGCGTCCCCATCTCACACAGGACACTCTGACACCCATGCCACCGATGGGGCTTCCCAGCATTACAGGTCAGGACAGGGAGTAACAAGATCCACTAAAAAAATATTCCAACCATAACAGTATCAAAAGCTCTTAACTCACTATTAGTTCAAAGGTCATCCACAGAAAATGAAGACTGTGAAAAATGGGGTAAAGGTAGAAAACAGAGACAGGTAAGTAAATCAGAATGGATTTTAAAGAATTCATCTTTTATGCTCATTTTTCAAAAGTCACTTCCCACTATCAAATTCAGGAGTAAATATTTTGGTAACCATGTAACTGTTATATTTATAATTGTGCCTCAC
Source organism: Saccopteryx leptura (assembly GCF_036850995.1). Taxonomy (NCBI): domain Eukaryota; kingdom Metazoa; phylum Chordata; class Mammalia; order Chiroptera; family Emballonuridae; genus Saccopteryx; species Saccopteryx leptura. The sequence goes on along the minus strand of NC_089503.1, from coordinate 367,775,391 downwards.
TTTAAGTCTCTCACTAGGGAAAGACATTTATTAAGGCGGGTCATTCTTTATAACTTACCCTATACTCAAAGAGGATGTGGGCCCTAGCCTGGTGGCTCAGTAGATAAAGTGTTGACCTGGCGTGCGAGAGGTCCCAGGTTCAACTCCCATAAGGGCAAGTACATCTCTTCCTCTCTCTCTCTCTCAAATCAATGGAGAAATTAAAAAATAAAAATGGAAAAGAGGATGTGGGCGAGAGTTTGGCCTGCTGCCACCTGAAGTAAGTGTCAGCACAGGCGCCAGGAACTTGCCCCAACACAGAACCATTTCGGGACTGAGGTGAGCCTCGGGCCTCAAGTCAAGAGAAACAATGGAACTAGCAGAGCAAAGACACAGAGCCTGGAAGTACTGACGCAGCAGAACACAAGGGGTAGAAACCGATGCCCCGAAGAGCACAGCCAGTGCTCGTGTGGAAAATCTACTCGTTAGCTCTCTGCAGGAGCGGGGGCCCAGGTGAAACATCTGCGGGAGGGGAAATAAGCATTCGTGTTCACTGGGATCTAATATCAAAGAGTTCGGGGAGGCTTGTGGGGAAAAGAGACACTACAATAAGCTTTACAGCAAACCAGCCCCTCACCCCCTACCTCTTCACTTGGCTCCCAGATGGGACAACGAAACGCGAGAGCACGGGGCAGGGTGCCCGGGTGGAAGGTCGCAGGGGTGAAGGAGAGACGGCGCAGGAAGTTGTTCCACCGCAACTCTCAGGATGAAGCTGAGAGCTGTGATGGGAGCGACTTCATGAAGTCATCTGCCTGGATGAAAACGCAGATGCTAACCGTTTGCCCGTTTCTGTCTGGAGCAGGAGAAAGCCAGAGGGAACTCAGCACAGGAAAAGTACTGGGGTCTTGAGGCAAATCTGTTTCAAAGGACATCAAGATTTTTTTTATAAAAATTAGTATAATAAAGAAAGTTAACCTCCTAAACCCACAACTAGGCTATCTGCTGACCCCAACGCTGAGCAGAAGAGATCTTTAGGGTTGAACCCCGGTTTCCCTTGCTGTAAGGCAGTCAGTTTGCTTTTGAAAGCCCCCTTCCCTGAGAAATAGTCAAGTCACATTGCTTTTGGTTTAAAAATGTTTACTGCATCATAAATGTTCACCATTATAAAGATGAATCAAAATGTTTATTGCAGACGTTTACCTACCATTTAGCTGAACTTCCTCATCATATCCTGTTTTATTAATTTATTTTGAACTGTCACAGTTCATCTAAGGATAAGTCACCTGAGCTGGCCTTACCAGCAACAAGAGGTCAAGATGAAATTTCCCTCTACTCTCTGTTCTCTCCTACACATCCATCCCTTTAACCGTCAACTTGTGTTAAGCAGGCATGGGGACATTCTTCAGATTGTCTGCCAATAACACAAAAAATTAAATGGTCTTTTAACTTGGCAGTCACAACACTGCTTGAATTTAAAAAGGTTTTTCTAGGTTGGAGGAAATCAGCTCAGGAATAAGAGGAAGAAAATAACCACACCTTGGTCAGAAATATTAAAATAGAAACACTGTCATAAAGACCATAAGGGAAAGAACATCTAAGTACTAGCACACTGTCAGCTATGAAAGTAAATTGACAACAGAATCCCTTTAAAATGTCAGCATTTAAATAAATAATTTCGGCCCTGGCTGGTGAGCTCAGTTAGAGCGTTACCCAAGTTGAGGGCTTGATCCCCAGTCTGGGAACATAAGCAAAGTGACCGATGGATACACAACTAAGTAGAACAACCAATGAACGCCTCTTTCTCTCCCTCTCTCCCTTCCTTTCTCTGTCTCTCTGACATCAATCAATTGCCCTGGCTGGATGGCTCAGTTTAGAGCATCGTCCTGAAGCACAGAGGTTGCCAGTTTGATCTCCGGTCAGGGCACATACAGGAACAGATCAACGTTCCTGTCTCTCTCTTTCTCTCTAACATCAATGAAATAAACATTTAAAAAATAATAAAATCAATCAATCAATCAATAAAAAGAAAAGCTTTAAATAACTCCAGATTAAATCTTGGCTGGAGAGAAAGATCTGCCACATTCTTACAATCCAGAAACCTGAGCTTATTTTGTTTCCCTCATAGAATTCTCATACTTGCTAACCGCCATTCTAAAGGCATAACAAACTCTGGTTAATAACGACTCTCTGGTAACAGTCGTTTTTTTCCTGCCATAGATTAAATATGTAGAAAAAGAACACAGCCCTATTTGGGGCCCACAGATAAGAAACTGCCAGAATTCGAGTACTGGTCACACTGCTCCAGGTCAGCTCCAAGGTGAAAGGAGGCTGAGCCACCTCATTCTGGTACAATGGACATTCGGGGAATTTTTTCTAAATGTTGCAACACTCCCTCGTACAAAAATAAGAGTAGATGAGTTAAAAGATAAGCCCCTGCCTCCCACTCCTTGGTTGCCACCAGTTAATTAAAAAGTACTATTTTAACGATTCCTGGAGAAGGACGTCTTTCTAAGGCAACGGAGAGTCACCCAGTGGCTCTGATCTCCAGTGAATCCCTCTGGCCTCCTTTCCTGCTCTGCTGCCTTCACGTCCGATCTTGTCTCCAAGGCCCAAACCGGATGCCACAAAGGCACCCCTTGTCCTCTTGATGCTTCACGGTCTGGGCTCATTTAGCAGAGAGCAACCGCAATCTTTATATGACTTAGACTAGGTTTTCAGGTATGATGGGAACACACTTTTTACATCCTCAGGTAAAGCCCAAATCTAATTAGTTCTCTGTGTACAATAATTATCCATGGGTTATACTGTAAGTGGGGCAATATCAGGAGGAAAACGTGTCCAGCACTGACATGTGAGCCCACAAAGGCAGCTTCCCAAAACATATACTGAACCCTAGTGACAGAGGACATTTCCTCAGAGAGAAGGTCCTCCACGTTAGTGACCTGGAACTCTAACAAAGACATTCTCCTCCTGCTTATTACATGATCAGTAAAGGTACTTTGCAAGGTGTGAAAGAAACACATACCAAAACAATAACATACATACACACACACACACACACACACACACACACACACACACACCCTCTTAAACATTCAAGAGATTTTTTTCCCAATCCAAGAGACAGAGATGTATTTTTTTCTCCTTTTAGAAGGTAATACATAAATACATGTGATCTAAGAAACTCAAACACAATTTTTCAGCATCGAGAAGAGTAACATGATTTAGATCTGTGTTCTCAGGTGGTTCTTGTAGCTCAAGAAGAGCACATACCACTGAATTCAAAATTCTCCCTCCAGCTCTCAGCAGGGGGAGAAAAGGACCCCACACCCCAATGCCCCAAGTCACTTAACCAACAACCATTTGCAGAGGGTTCACTGTAGAAAAACTACTCTTGTAGAAGTTTATCATGTTAAAGATGATGATCTAATTTTCATCTGAAACAAGAGCACGAAGCAGTGATGACTTTGCTCCGGCTGGAGCACACTCTGCTACATATTTGGAAGGAAAAAGCAACACTAACACACACACAGAATGCTCCCTGCTGGTGCATGAAGGCCAGCCTGCTGCTGCTGGACTTAGAACTCTGCTCTCACAAACAGCCTGCTGACAGTAACTAATTAATCCCCACAAGGCTGCTGTGAGACAAGGTAAAAGGTCCACCAAGCGCTGGGATCAGGTCATCCCATGACTTGTTTTATTTCTGTGCGCCCCAAACATCCTCAGAATCCCTGCCCTCCACTCTCCCAGTCACGTGAAAGGTAGCTGACTCGCTAAACGGACAAAGAGCGTGTGAGTGCTCACTATGCGCCAGGCTGTATGTTGCTCGTCAGGAACACAGTGACAGGGACAGACACGACCTAGCGGGTTGCAAAGACACCTATGGGTCAATCGCTTTCGGGTGGCAGTGGTTAGGGGCACACACCCTCTGGAGCCTGACAGCGGGTTCAAATCCCTGCTCCACAACGACCTCAGGCAAGTTACTCCACCTCTGCATGCCTTCCTGTCCTCTTTTATAAAGTAAGTAATTAGAGTCTCTTCCTCATGTCATTAAATGAGTTAACGTACGTAAAATACTTAGAATAGTGCATGGTATACAATACATGCTGCCAACATTCGTATTATGATCATTACAAAGATGTTTGGTTGGCATGGACCAACTTCACATTCAGTGTTCGTGGACGAGGTTTTGGCTAAGCGTGAATGCGGCCACTGCACCACGCACAGGCACCGAGACTCCCCACAGTCACACCTCCCAGCTCTGTCACTCCCGACTTCAGATGGAATCGCATGATGATACTTGTGAACCAGGGATTTTAAAGACTCAATAGATACATCCCTCTGTAGCAGTGATTTTCAACCTTTCTCACCTCATGGCACACAAACTAATTAGTAAAATTCTGTGGCACACCAAAAAATACATATTTTACAGAACTGAACAACAACAACAAAATAGGTAGAATTTTGATTCATTCACACCAAACTGCTATTGTTGTGTTGGTTGTTTTCACTTTTTTTATTTGATCATCTAAGGGAAAGGAGGTCAGTGCCCCTGACTAAGCAGTCAGGTGCTGCATGTTTTAAAGACTCTTCAACAACAGCTTTGCGCAGTAGCAGTATCATAGCCAATGAGGTTTATCTGAGGCGCAATTATTGCTAATAAATAAATAAATAAATAAATAAAGACTCTTCAACACACCGGCTGAAAACTGCTGCTCTCGAGCATTAAGGGGATGTTGGTCATCAACTTCTTTATGAGTAGACGATCAGTGTTCCTGCCATCCTTGGGACAGAGCATAAGTCAGTTCGTATTTGACATGTCTTTTTTGTACTCCCGGCACCTAGCATATAGTAGATGCCCAATAAATTTAGTTATTGTCTACAACTGGAGAGGTGTCTGAGTTGCCAAAGATCACAGAATGTTGGTGGAGCTAAAGTTTGACCCACATTCTCCTGCCCTATGACCTCCCATTCTTAAAAACCCCAACTATGTCTTCTCAAGAAAGCATCTTCACATGGTGTTAAGATGATGGTGACAATATGTATTAGTTGAGTTTGAGTTCACATAACTTTGACTATGAGAATAAGATACAGAAATAGCTTATTTTAAAATAACACTATTAAGGTAAAAAAGAACAAAAACTGGTGTATTAACCTATAGTGTTTGATAATAGAGGTCTTAGAAATCTTTGTAATTAAGACCTATCTGCCTGACTAGGTAGGTGGTGGTGCAGTGGATAGAGCATTGGCCTGGGATGCAGAGGACCCAGGTTCAAAACCCTGAGGTTGCCAACTTGAGTGCGGGTTCATCTGGCTTGAGCACGGGCTCACCAGCTTGAGTGCAGGGTCACTGGCTTGAGCTTGGGATCATAGACATGACCCCATGGTCACTGGCTTGAGCAAGGGGTCACTTGCTCTGCTGAAGCCCCCTGGTCAAGGCACAAATGAGAAAGCAATCAATGAACAAAGGTGCCACAAGAAGAACTGATGCTTCTCATCTCTCTCCCTTCCTGCCTGTCCCTCTCTCTCTCGCTTAAAAAAAGAAAAAAAGAAAGAAAAAAGAGACAACATGGGCCTGACCAGGGGTGGCACAGTGGATAGAGCATTGACCCAGGGTGCTGAGGTCCCAGGCTCAAAAATGAGGTCACCAGTTTGAGTGCAGGCTCATCCGGCTTGAGCGTGGGGTCGCAGACTGAGCACAGAATCCTAGATATGATCCCATGGTCGCTGATTTCAGCAAGGGGGTCACCGGCGTGGCTGAGCCCTCCTGGTCAAGGCATGTACAAGAAGCAATCGATGAAAAGCTAAAAGTGAATCAACTGAAAGTCAATGCTTCTCCTCCCTCTGCTCTTTTATTCCCTTCCTGTCTGTCTGTCTCCAAAAAAGAAAAAAAAAGATCTATACGGGAAGACAGTGAAAAAAGCGGTGGCAGCCCTCCTTGGCCTCATTTTCACATGCCCGTCCTCACTTCCACTGTATCTCAGTCAGTGATAAAATTGCAGGTTTGTTTTTTAAGTGTTATAATGATCAGTTATACTGTAATTATCTGCTCATTTGTTCACAGTCCCCATTAAGCTCTAAGTTCTTCTAGGGCCAAACCTCTGAAGTTCCCGTCTGGGGCTCCACAGGGCTTGGACCCGTGCCTGACAGAGTGCCGGCGGCTGGTGGAGACCACGAAGCAGTGAGTGGAAGCCTGCACACCTCCACGCCTTTCGGTTTCACATCAATGGCTTCCCCAATCTTACAGCCGCTCAAATCACGTCTGAGCTTCAAAACACGGATTTCTAGAAACTAAATCAACAGTCCAGAGCCTAAACATCTGTCTTTTTGAAAAGTTCCCTGGGTGATGTTGATGAGCAGCCTTCTCTGGGAGCTAGTGCTGTATAAATAAATTCTGCTCTGGACTCTAATAAAATCCCCTGCAGCTCCTGAAGTTATGTCACCCAGACATAGCCATATATTGCCAGTACTACACTCACAGATCGAGACTGGGATAGTGGGCAAGGATAAAATATATTTCATTCTTACAAATTCTGCTATAATTCCGTTTGCTTTAGCTCTGCCATCATTGCCTTTCAAACCACCTCTCAAGCTGAAATAAAACCCCATTACAGCCTGACCAGGCGGTGGCGCAGTGGATAGAGCGTCGGACTGGGATGCGGAAGGATCCGGGTTCGAGACCCCAAGGTCGCCAGCTTGAGTGCAGGCTCATCTGGTTTGAGCAAAAAGCTCACCGGCTTGGACCCAAGGTCCCTGGCTCCAGCAGGGGGTTACTCGGTCTGCTGAAGGCCCGCGGTCAAGGCACATGTGAGAAAGCAATCAATGAACAACTAAGAAGTCGCAACGCGCAACAAGAAACTGAGGATTGATGCCTCTCATCTCTCTCCGTTCCTGTCTGTCCCTGTCTATCTCTGCCTTAAAAAAACACAAAAACAAAAAAAAAAACCCATTACATTAGAAATCAGTTCTCTTATCTGTCAAACATCCTGGTACCTAGTACACACCATACACAACAAGCACGCATTAAGAACTGTAAACTCTTTCTCTATCATGTCGGAAAGAAGACCACTGTCAGTGGGAGAGATCACTTAACTTGTCACTTTCTATGTCAAGTGTCGGTGGTGGGCGAGTTTGCAAACAAAAGCTCAGTGAGGGTGGGGAACGTATTTATCTTTTATAAAAACATTTTATTTATTCATTTTAGAGAGGAAAGAGAGAGAGAATAGGGGGAAGAGCAGGAAGCATCAACTCTCCCATGTGCCTTGACCAGGCAAGTCCAGGGTTTGTTTTTCTTTGTTGTTGTTTTTTTATAAATAAATTTTTATTAATGTTAATGGGGTGACATCAATAAATCAGGGTACATATATATTCAAAGAAAACATGTCCAGGTTATCTTGTCATTCAATTATGTTGCATACCCATCACCCAAAGTCAGATTGTCCTCCGTCACCTTCTATCTAGTTTTCTTTGTACCCCTCCCCCTCCCCTTCCCCTCTCCCTCCTTCCCTCCCACGCCCCCCCCCCCCCTGTAACCACCACTCTCTTATCCTTGTCTCTTAGTCTCGTTTTTATGTCCCACCAATGTATGGAATCATGTAGTTCTTGTTTTTTTCTGATTTATTTATTTCACTCCATATAATGTTATCAAGATCCCACCATTTTGTTGTAAATGATCCGATATCATCATTTCTTATGGCTGAGTAGTATTCCATAGTGTACCACATCTTTATTCAGTCATCTACTGAAGGGCTTTTTGGTTGTTTCGATGTCTAGGCCACTGTGAACAATGCTGCAATGAACATGAGGCTACATGTGTCTTTACATATCAATGTTTCTGAGTTTTGGGGGTATATACCCAGTAGAGGGATTGCTGGGTCATAAGGTAGTTCTATTTTCAGTTTTTTGAGGAACCACCATACTTTCTTCCATAATAGTTGTACTACTTTACATTCCCACCAACAGTGGGTGAGGGTTCCTTTCTCTCCACAGCCTCTCCAACATTTGCTATTACCTGTCTTGTTAATAATAGCAAATCTAACAGATGTAAGGTGGTATCTCATTGTAGTTTTGATTTGCATTTCTCTAATAACTAATGAAGATGAGCATCTTTTCATATATCTGTTGGCTATTTGTATTTCTTCCTGGGAGAAGTGTCTGTTCATGTCCTCTTCCCATTTTTTTATTGGATTGTTTGTTTGTTGTTGAGTTTTATGAGTTCTTTGTATATTTTGGATATTAAGCTCTTATCTGAGCTGTTGTTTGAAAATATCATTTCCCATTTAGTTGGCTGTCTGTTTACTTTGTTGTCAGTTTCTCTTGCTGAGCAAAAACTTCTTAGTCTGATGTAGTCCCATTCATTTATCTTTGCCTTCACTTCTCTTGCCTTTGGAGTCAAATTCATAAAATGCTTTTAAAAACCAAGGTCCATGAGTTTAGTACCTATGTCTTCTTCTATGTACTTTATTGTTTCAGGTTTTATGTTTAGGTCTTTGATCCATTTTGAATTAATTTTAGTACAAGGGGACAAACTGTAGTTGAGTTTCATTCTTTTGCATGTGGCTTTCCAGTTTTCCCAGCACCATTTGTTGAAGAGGCTTTCTTTTCTCCATTGTGTGTTGTTGGCCCCTTTATCAAAAATTATTTGACCATATATATGTGGTTTTATTTCTGGACTTTCTATTCTGTTCCATTGGTCTGAGTGTCTACTTTTCTGCCAATACCATGCTGTTGTCATGGCCCTATAATATAGTTTGAAGTCAGGTATCGTAATGCCCCCAGCTTCATTCTTTTTCCTTAGGATTGCTTTGGCTTTTGGGGGTTTTTATAGTTCCATATAAATCTGATGATTTTTTGTTCCATTTCTTTAAAAAATCTCATAGGGATTTTGATGGGAATTGCATTAAATTTATTAATTACTTTGGGTAATATGTCCATTTTGATTATATTTATTCTTCCTATCTAAGAACAAGAATACTCTTCCATCTCATCATATCTTTTTCGATTTCCCTTAACAATGCTTTGTAGTTTTCATTATATAAGTCCTTTACATTCTTTGTTATGTTTATTCCTAGGTATTTTATTTTTTTTGTTGCAATCGTGAAGGGGATTTTTTTTTTAGTTCGTTTTGTAGTATTTCATTGTTGGCATATAGAAAGGCTATGGACTTTTGTATATTAATTTTGTATCCTGCGACCTTACTGTATTGACTTATTGTTTCTAGTAGTCTTTTTGTGGATTCTTTGGGGTTTTCGATGTATAGGATCATATCATCTGCAAAAAGTGATACCTTTACTTCTTCTTTTCCGATATGGATGCCTTTTATTTCTTTCTCTTGTCTGATTGCTCTGGCTAGAACCTCTAGCACCACATTAAATAAGAGTGGAGAGAGTGGACAACCCTGTCTTGTTCCTGATTTAAGGTGGAAAGTCCTCAGTTTTATGCCATTTAATATGATGTTGGCTGATGGTTTATCATATATGGCCTTTATCAAGTTGAGGCATTTTCCTTCTATACCCATTTTGTTGAGAGTCTTAAACATAAAATTGTGTTGTATTTTATCAAATGCCTTTTCTGCATCTATTGATAAGATCACGTGGTTTTTGTTCTTTGTTTTGTTGATATGGTGTATTACGTTAACCGTTTTACGTATACTGAACCATCCTTGAGATTCTGGGATGAATCCCACTTGATCATGATGTATTTTTTTTTATGTTGTTGTATTCGATTTGCTAGTATTTTGTTTAGTATTTTAGCATCTGTATTCATTAGAGATATTGGTCTGTAATTTTCTTTTTTTGTGCCATCCTTGCCAGGTTTCGGTATGAGGGTTATGTTGGCCTCATAAAATGTGTTTGGAAGTATTGCTTCCTCTTCAATTTTTTGGAAGACTGAGTAGAATACGGAGCAAGTCTTCTTTAAATGTTTGATAGAATTCACTAGTATAACCGTCTGGGCCTGGACTTTTATTTTGGGGGAGGTTTTAATAGTTTTTTCTATTTCCTCCCCGCTAATTGGTCTGTTTAGGCTTTCTGCTTCTTCATGCCTCAGTCTAGGAAGGTTGTATTGTTCTAGGAATTTATCCATTTCTTCTAGATTGTTGAATTTGGTGGCATATAGTTTTTTGTAGTATTTTACAATAATTCTTTGTATATCTACGGTGTCCGTGGTGATTTCTACTCTTCCATTTTGGATTTTGTTTATATGAGTCTTTTCTCTTTTTTTCTTGGTGAGTCTTGCCAAGGGTTTGTCAATTTTGTTGATCTTTTCAAAGAACCAGCTCCTTGTTTTCTGTTCTCTATTTCATTTATTTCTGCTCTGATTTTTATTATTTCCTTTCTTCGGCTGGTTTTGGGTTGTCTTTGTTCTTCTTTTTCTAGTTCCTTAAGGTGTGAAGTTAAGTGGTTTACTTGAAGCCCAGGGTTTTGAACCTATGACCTCAGCATTCCAGGTCAACGCTTGATCCACTGTGCCACCACAGGTCAGGCCAGAACATATTTACCTTGTTCCCTGTAATCCCCAGCAGCTGTTCTTAGTACACAGAAGGAATTGAGCGACCAGTTGTCCAGTCATATTGAACTGGGACAGTGTGAGGTACCACCGAGTGGCTGCCACTGCCGGCCACCATGGCACATACATGGTCACAGCCAACTGTACATACTGCTTGGAAGGAGACAAGGGGAGCAATGGGGAGACTCTGGATACTGGCTGATGTGGGCTCTGGCTCAGGCCCCATTACCATCAGTCCTAAATGGAGGCACTTTCTAACAGCCTCACGATCTGAATTAGAGGTCAAGGGTTCAAGTGAAGCCGGTAACTGTGGGAGGCCTCTAAGACGGCCCCCAACGACCCCCTCCTGAACTGAACCAGGACTGTGTGAGCAACCAGCAGGACACAGCAGAAAGGAGGGTAAGGCACTTCTGGGATGAGCTTACAAAGGACATTGTGACTTCCGTCTGAGTCAAGCAGGATGTTTCTCTGTCTCTCAGGTCACCAGCTCTGGGGAAAGCCAACTTCCGTATTGTGAGCAGTCCTATGGGGAGGCCCTCCGCTAGTGACCAACCTGAGTGAGCCTGGGGGCAGATCCTCTGGCCCCAGTCAGTTCAAGTGACCGCAGCTACACTGCCACCCCATGAAGACCCGGAGCCAGACCCACCCGGCAAAACTTCTCTGGAGTTCCTGCCCCTCAGCGCCTGTGTGGGAAAATAAATGTTCACTGTTTTAAGCTGCTGAAATTTTTCAGTAACTTGTTACTCAGTGATGGATAAAAGACCAAGAAACTAATGAGGTCAGTGGGGTTCAAAGTCAACTCTCTTTCCCCTTGGCTAGCTCTTCTCTTGGTTACCATACAGGATCAAGGCACCGGTTAGAAGCGTGGCCTTAAAAAAACAACTCCCCCTTTTGATTTAATTGAAATGAGAAGGAAATAAAAAGGCCTGTTATCTGAAGTACAGACTTTGGTTATGAAAATAATACATATTATTATTACTTATTACTAGCTTAAAACTTATCAGACAAAAGAGCTAACATTTATTATCGATTGCACACCTAGCTTTTCAAAGACTCATTAAGGAATTAACCTCATTTTATAGATGAGGAAACTGACGTTCAGAGAGTCTAAATAACTTGCTCAAACAAATAGAACCATTGAGTTAACTGCAGGGTTATATGGTATCAGGTGGCCAATCATCCTGGTTTATTAGACCTTGGGAGTTTCCCAAGATGCAAAAGTCAAGGCCAGTCCTGGAAACACTGGGTACCCTACTATGTCCAAATATTGTGCTGGTGAAAGTCACCACAGTTCATTTTTTTAAAAGCCCATTTTAAAGCTATCATTTTGGCACTTTACAATAAGCAATGTATTTTGAAATGTCACCTATGAAAATAAAAACCACAAGCCTTTCTAGTCTTTAGCCTCACAGTATCCAAGAAAAACTTTTTTGTTTTTCCTGTGAAAGAGTAAAACAATTGCCGTTGTTATGATACAAACTAGCATGGAAATTTTTCAGTGTAAGAACTTCTGCAAACTTGTTTCAAAACAGCAATTCAGTTACCATGCACAGAGAGGAACTCCCCCCGGGGCCTCCACGGCGGCCCTTCCAGCAGGGAGGCTCTCCAATGGCTCAGGCATCCTGGCTAGACCCCCGCAGGAGTACACAGGCTCACAATTTTCTCTTGTGCAGAAGCCCAGAGACAGCCAGCTAAATCCACTTCAACATAAGCCGTGCACAAGTGGTTTTCACACCTGGTAGGTCAGGAGGGGCAACTACCAGCAAGCTGGCACAGCCCAAACAGCTCGGCCTTTTCTCTTTCAAAGACATGCACATAACACCCACCGGGGTGGCTACAATCATCAGGACAGACAATAACAAATGTTGGCAAGGATAAAGAGAAACTGGAACACTCATACATTGCTGGTGAGATTGTCAAATGGGGCACGTGCTGTGGAAAATAGTTTGGTGGGTCCTCAAAAAGTGAAACAGAGCTACCACATGACCCAGCAATTCTACTCCGAGGTATATATCTGAGAGAAATGCAAGCATATGTCCGTTTCACAACTTGCACACAAATATTCAGAGCGAGATTATTTATAACAGCCAGAAAATGGAAACTACGCAGATGCCCATCAAAGATGAATGAATAAACTAAATGTAGTACATCCATACAATGGAATGCCATTCAGCCATAAAATGGTATGAAAGACTGACACATGCTACAACATGAACGAATCTTGAGAAGACTATGCTCAGTAAAAGAAGCCAGTCATAAAATAAAACACCACCACATACTGTATGATTGCATTTATACAACACGTCCACAACAGGCTGACCCCACAGACCGAGTTCATTAGTGGTTGCCAAGGGCTGCGAGGGGGATGATGGGGAGGACTGCTTACGTGGATGGAATTTCTGAGGTAATAAAAATGTTCTGGAATTACAGCCACTTAAAACAATTAAAAATAAACTTTAAAAATGGAAAGGTACTTTTTATTTTTAAAAAGCTTTAAAATATCGCATATACAAGTCCACTTCTAGAAATCCTTATACCAAGGAAATAAACAGCGGATATGCATTAAGACTAACCTAAAAGATGGTCACCACTGGTGTAACAGCAGAAAAATGCGGAGAGGAATACCTTTAAATATCTATCCAAAAGTAACCTGCTAAAATAAATTATGGTATAGGCATATAATTAAATATTATGGCATCATTAAATTGTTGGGCATTTATTCCAGAGAAATAAACTCTTATGTTCACATAAAAATTTGCATAGGAATGTTCATAGCAGCTTTATTCATAACAGCCCCAAACTGGAAACAACCAAGTTGTTCACCAACAGGTGACTGACTAAACAAACCGTGGAACATTACTCAGCAGTAAAAAGGACAGACTATCGACACACTTAGCAACATGGACGAATCTTGAGAGAATTATGCTGAGTGAAGACAGTCAATCCATTTGTCTAAGAGATCATTTCTGAGAAGGTAAAATTAGAGAGAGGGAGGAGAGCGGAGCGTCTGCCGGGGCCCCGGGGGTCGGGAGGCAGGAGGACAGGGGAGGCGGCTCAGGTCCTGACCGCAGCGATGGCCGGGTCCAGGGGCGATGCCCGGGTCCAGGGGCGATGCCCGGGTCCAGGGGCGATGCCCAGCGGCCAGCCTGTCGAGTGCCACCCCTGGGGAAAACCGGGTAGAGGGGACTTGGGGTCTGTATTAGTTCTCTTTTTATCATTTTACTTTGAAAATTAAATGTAACAGGGTTCTGTTATTTCTTACAACTGCTTATGAATCTAGAATTATCTCAAAATAAAAAGCTACATTTTAAAAACATCTACAAAAGTGAGAAAAACAATGAACAAAAGACTAAGACTTTGATTTTTTAAAAATTCAACTACCACCCCTTGTGGGTGTGATTTCTTGGCACCTGTAAATATATACTTGTAAAGGGAGCAGGTTGGTGCTTGACAGGAACAGTCTGCACTATGACTCCATTCATAAAACATTAACCCTTCCTTCCCCGGCACGCTGGTGTTTTCACTGTTTAAATTGTCATAGCAGTCTAACTAGCCTCCAGGAAACATTTATCCCGATGACTCAGGCACCGGGGAATATTGTTTTGACCGATCTAATGTTCTGATTCACTTCAAGGGGTCGTGCATCTCACACAGGGCAGTCTTCATAGAATAAGAAAATCATTAAATCTATCCAAAAACGTCTTCCCGATAAAATTTAATCTGATGATACAGAGACATGTTATGATCCTGAAGGGTCTCAGAGTCAGACTCAGGAATGCCAAACCCTGTGTTACAGAACTGCGGATGCAGAGGCCTGTATTTATAACTGAGGTGAGTCTGTCCATCTCCTGTGTCTCTGCTCTCAGTCTCCAAGTCCTGCTCTTGGCCATGCCCTCGCCGCTCTCCAGGCTCATAAACGGAACGTAGACAACTTTAAATAAATAGTATTTTAGTAAATGTGCTGCCGAAGCGAGCATGATAAATAGTACCGGGTTGTCAGATTTGAGATGGTTTTGGTTTTTTTTACTGAATTTATTGGAGTGATATTGGCTAATAAAGTTACGTAAGTTTCCAGCGTACAATTCCATATCTCATCTGTATACTGTATTATGTTCACCACCTGAGATTTATTTCATAATAAAAATAATAAAAGCTTTTCGCAGCATGAAAAATGAAAACTGTGCCGCCTTCTTTCTTTTGCATCGTTTTCTTGTCAATCCACTGACAGGCAGAACAGAGTGGTTTAAGAAGCACTTTTACAGAGTGAAGGAGTCCTATCATTATGTGACTGCAGCTTACTGGGGTGAGCATTGTGTTGGAGTCACGAGTGCTCTGTCCTGGGCCTTTTGTAGTCTGTAACGGGAGGAGCCGCTCAGTGCCCACAGCTCTGCAGAGGACAGGGAGGAGCCGCTCAGTGCCCACAGCTCTCCAGAGGACAGTGGACACCTTCCAGAAAGGGCTGAGATGACTCCTTCTGTGACCCTCGCAGGAAACGCCCCAGCAAGATCAGATCTCTTGCTAGCAATGCTTTTCCTCTTTGCACCAAGTGCTACTTTCAACAAATGTGCCACTGTGTCTAACCCCCCCTGTGAAATACTGAGAATTCGGCTCGAAGGTGATTACATTTAGTGGAACTGCAAGTATTTTAGCAAGTCATATTAATGTGACAGAATATTCTGACTAATAACAAGATTTTCTCTTCATTTCAATTCTCCCCAAGTACCAATATTCAACTCTACGCTGCCATAAAAGCCATTTTGCTGTAACAAATTAAAGAAAGGGAAGCCAGTGATCAAATTAACACGAAGTCAGTTGCCTACCTACAGCCAGGACACCAAGGAAGAGACACTAACAGGTCCAAAAAATGAAAAGAACATAGTTAACAGAGAAAAAATAGCTAGTTGTGTATAGACCTTATAAAACTGTTTCCTGGAGAAGTCATTCAGTTGAAAATTTTAGGAAAAAAATTTAGGCTGCAAAATGGCACATATCACTGTTGAACAACATGCCTTGACTGAGCACCAAATGTGTTTAAGGCATTACCGTAGGTGGTAGAGAGGGAGTGTGGTCCTTTCTCGCAAGCTCAGAAATCTAGCTGTCATCCGGTTGGAATCCATATTTTTAGCTCATTTCAAAACAAAGGAACATAGCACAAATCCACAACAGCTAGCTCAACTTATACACACACACACACACACACATCTGAACAGCATGAATATTTTATTGGGGGGGCAGAATGCCACAAACATCCAACTTTGATTTGGAAAAGCTAGCATACATTTTCCTATACAGAGCCAAATGAAAACAATTACTTGAAGAAAATTAATGTGACAATGGAAGCAGTGATGTGTTTAAAGTGCATTACGGGTTTTTCCCCAATGATTTCTTTTTTTCATCTACATGAACAATTTAATATATGCCACCAGGTTGGCGAAGGGAGGGAAGAGTGTCTTACGTCAGCTATAACAATACCAGACAGAAATTGATTTCTCATAGTTCTGGAGGCTGGGAAGTCCAAGACAAGGCACCAGCAGGGTAGTTCTCAGTGGGGGCCCTTTTCCCAACTTGCAGACAGCCACCTTTTAGCTGTAGCCTCAACCTCACAAGATGGGGCGAGAAGGCTCTGACCTTCCTCCTCCTATAAGCACACTGACGCTATCCCAGGGGCCCCAGTATCATGGCCTCATCTAAACCTAATTACCTCCCAAAGGCCCCACACCTGCATATATCACCATGATGGGGTTAGGGCTTCAACATATGAATTTGGGGGCCCATCTGGCCCATCACAGAGAGGTGGTTTCCCATTTACGTGGTAAAGAGAATGAATCACTGTTTATACAGTCTAGAGAAAATTGCTACTTTTTAAAAACCTAGTTTCTAAGGCAGATCATTTTCATTCATTCATTCAAATTATCAAAACATATAATCTTTACTTTACAAAAGGGTCATGTTCCAGATGTTACTTTGTAAACCAGTCCTCTGGCCTTTGGAAAATTCTTTTGGGAATTACTTTCCAATTCTATTTTCTATAGAAAATATGTTATATTAGTTCTTAACATTTTGGGGGTCCCACAATAATTATAAAAGTTAACTAAAGCAAAAGAGACCCCTCTATACTCTACTGACAAAGAGTTTGGGTAAAGTGTCATTTATAGTCCCACAAATTCTAGGAACCCTTAGTCCCCAAATTAAGAACCCTACTTACATGTGGTTGATAGATACCCAGATGAGCCCTAAACTACTCAATTGATAATGAAGTGGTACCTATAGGACTAAAGATTCTCAGTGTTTCTATGAGAAAACAGAATCTACAGTACGTATGATCTGAATTACACGCTCTGTGCTCTGACGGAACACTGTGACATGACTTTTGGCATGCCGCTAGACCTGTCTATACCTCGGTTTCCTGCTCTATAACAAGTGCATGGTCACGCCCACACCTCATGGGGTTGTTGTGAAGATTGAGAGTCTATGAAACACTTGGCACAGTGCATAAGCACCTCAGTTCATGGCAACTATTTTTAAAATCCTCATCAGCAAATATCCATGGAATATACATTTAACTCACTGTGGCAGGTGCTCGGACACAGAAATCCACAACTCGATCTGCCTACCAGAGGTCCCCAAACTTTTTACACAGGGGGCCAGTTCACTGTCCCTCAGACCGTTGGAGGGCCGCCACATACAGTGCTCCTCTCATTGACCACCAATGAAAGAGGTGCCGGTTCCGGGAGTGCGGTGGGGGGCCGCATAAATGGCCTCAGGGGGCCACATGTGGCCCGTGGACCGTAGTTTGGGGATGCCTGGACAGAGAAGTCAGAGTCTAGCAAGGAACAGAGAAGTGATAACTACAATAAAGTGAGGTGCCCGGACAAACTATGTACAGGAAGGCACAGGAGGGGGGCAATAGTTGATTTTAGGTAGGCACAAGTGGGTCAGGTGGGGCTCCAGAGTACTGTTTGAGTTAAGGTTTGCCAGTGGGGGTGGAATGGGGGAGAGAAAAATGTTGGAGAAGTAGCTAAGGGCTCTAGTGTTTGATTTTAAACAGGGGAGGGGTTGAGAGTGCGATGTACAGGAGGCTGGAAAGAGGGTGTGAACCAGCTTGAGCTGGTTAGACTACTGCAGCAGTCAACTACTGCATCAGTCCACATGCGAGATGGAGGACACCCTAAGGCCATGGCACGGGGGGGGGGGGGCGTGATGGCGAGGGGGGGTACCGGAGGGCCCAGGCTTCCAGCTCCTCACTCTGCACCCCGCACGGGGGGGGGGGGGTGATGGCGAGGGGGGGTACCGGAGGGCCCAGGCCTCGCATGGGGGTGTTATTCAGTGAATCAGGGAGCACAGGGGCAAGCAGGCTGGAATACGGGAACGGGGACAGTTCTGACCATCTAGAAATATACTTCTCTGCCACTAATCCTATCCATCACAGACTGTATACAGTTTCACGTGTGCCTGTGAGGTCAGGAGACAGGCCATATAATTTGAATTACTGGACTGCAAATTAGTGAAAATTCACTGTACTGACATGTTCGCTTATAGGGAAAATTTTCTTAAATATAGAAGGTCAAGCTTAAGTTGGAACCCGAGCCATATATTATTTGTTTAGGGATTTATAAACTCTTGTCCTAAGAAAACATAAAGGCAGCTCTGCTCCACCATGAATGAACATACTTCGAGAGGTTGAATTATTTAGCAAATCGCGATTCCTCTTCACTAAATGGCCCGCTAATGACTGGCTGCTACAAGGGAGTTTCCCAAAGTCATTCCATCACGTTAATATTTCTCCAAGAAAATCTAATAACTGTTGAGAACTTCAGCCAGATGATACTATTTTAAATTTAAGTCCCTTTCTTTGAAGATCATAATGGTTATAATTACTAACACTCAGTCCTTACTAAGTACCAGTAGCTTTTCTGCTATGAATTTACAAGGATGATCTCACTTGCCCCTCATGCCAGCCTTTGTACATACCCCTTGTTCACAAAGAAGCACACGGAGGCTCAGAGCAATTAAGACGTTTGTCCCGTCACACTGACAGCCGGCAGAGTGACTCCAGAGCCTGCTCTTTTAACCACTACACCTACCTGCCTCCTCATGTTAGCACAAAAAGAAATTTTAAAGATGTATATTACAGAAAATCTACAATGTAGAGAAAAGCTTTTTATTTGTTTTATTTTAAATTAAAATAAAAGCAACCAGGAATGTAGCTGAGTCCCTGTTTTCCCCTGTGCTGCAGGCAGAGCACCCTGGAGACAGAGTCAGCTGTGAAAGCCTCAGTCTCCCACTCACCTTGAGATGAGGATAACAATAATTTGAGTTCGGGAGCAATATTTATGTAAATGCTTTAATTACTGCCCATTATCGGTCATTTAACTTGTTTCCAAGACTTGACTCTTAAATAATATTGCAATGAAGATCTTTGCATACAAACTTTTAGCTGTATATTAAATTATTTCCTTAGGTGAGATTCCCAGCAAAACGTAGGTCAAAGGGTCTTAATGTATACTGCGAAATTTCTCTCCAAAACATTTTTACCTACGAATGTTACTACCAGCAGAGACTATACGAGCAGCATATATATTACTGCACTGTGGCCAGGACTAGATAATTACATAAAGGAAAAACTTCTCCTACTAATTTAGTCTAATATAAAATGCTCTATTCATATATTAAAACTATAAATCATACAGGAATCCCAATAGCTGAATTGGCTGAATAGACAAACACTGGATATATATACTGAAGATTATATAAATAAGGGGTTAATATCCAAAATTTATAAAAAAACTCCTACAACTCAACATCAATAAAACAAACAATCCAATTTAAAAACGGCCAAAGGGCCTGAATAGATACTTTTCCAAAGAGGACATACAGATGGCCAATAAAAAAGGTGTTCAACGTCACTAGTCAAGAGAAATGCAAATTAAAACCACAATAACATAGCATCTCATACCTATCAGAACAGCCATCATTAATACATCAAGAGTTGGCAAGGATGTGGAGAAAAGGGAACCCTCCTGCACTGCTGGTGGGAATGCAGACTGGTGCAGCCACTGTGGAAAACAGTATGGAGATTCCTCAAAAATTAAAAATGGAACTACATTATAAGATAGCAATTTCACTTCTGGGTATATGTCCAAAGAAATCCAAAACACGAATTTGAAAAGATATCTCTCTTTCACACTCTATATATATTATTTATATAATATATATATATAATATAATATGATATAATATATATACAGACACACACACACACACACACACACATACACACACACCTATGTTGATTTTAGAGTAATTTACAATAGAAAATACATGGAAGCAAACCCAAGTGCCCAACTATAAATGACTGGATCAAGAGGTATGGTACATATATACAATGGAATATTACTGAGCCATAAAAAAGAATGAAATCTTACCATCTGCAACAACATGGATGGACCTAGAAGGTATTATACTAAGTGAAATACATCAGACAGAGACAAATACCCTATGTACATACACTTGTATGTGAAATCTAAAGAAAAAAATAAACAAAGGAAACAAACAGATAACAAATGGATGGTTGCCAGAGGGAAGGGGGTTTAGGACAGGATAAGTGAAATGGTGAAGAGTTTAAGTAGTACAAATTGGCAGTTACAAAATAGTCACAAGGATGTAAAGTACAGCATAAGGAAGAGTCAATAATAGTGTAATAAGTATGTATGGTGTCAGGTGGGTACTTAAATTTTGGGGGGATCACTTTGTAAATTATATAATTGCCTAACCACTCAGCTATACACCTGAAACTCATGTAAAGTAATACTAAGTATCAACTGTAATAGAGAAATAAAATAAAAAAGAAAACTTGTATAAATAAAAAACCATTTGTGCTTAATCCATGGAACAGAAAAATGAGTGATAAATTCTGTGCACCTTCCACTTTCTAAAGGATTGTGAATATAAGCTGGCATTTGTTAACTGATCACATAAGAGTCTTTCCTTCACTCAGGTTATTAGTACAGGTGTTCCCTGCTTTTTAAAAGTTTGCATTCTGCCACTTCACTTTAAAGTGCCTCTATTTCACTAATTGGAAGAAATCTTAAGAGCATTTTCGCTTTTACGAAAAATGGTGCAGTGAGAACAAAGTTCAGGTTTAGTTTGCAGAGAAAGGAACCACACTCAGCATCTCGGCATCGAGCCGCCAGAGCTTTGCACTGTGTCCGTGAGCATCTGAGCTTCATCTCCATTCATTTTGTGCGTCTGTGTTAGCAAGACATGTCCTGCGGTATCGGAGAAGCCTGAGAGAGCTCGTAAGGGTGTTCTGTTTAGCATCAAACTGGACATAATTAAGCATCTCCATGATGGTGAATGAACTAGATGTTGTGCATGCTCTGCATATGGGGTCTGGACATCGAATTTTTTCATATAAATCATTAGTGATTGCTTCTTCACACCATCTCGGCTTACCAAAGGTTTCATAGGAATTCACAGGAACACTCTATCTTTGGGTGTCAGGGGAAACTTGTAAATGAAACTGCCTTCTTTTCACAAGAATTCCCTCTCAAACCAAGGAACTAAGTATAGTTATCATTTTTAAAAAAGATTTTACTTATTGCTTTTACAGAGAAGGGCAAGGGGGGAGTAATGAAAAGTATCAAGTTATAGTTGCTTGAGCTGTTCATTGATTGCTAGTTCTATGTGCCCTTGACCGGGCAAGCCCAGGGTTTTGCATCGGTGACCTCAGCATTCCAGGTTGATGCTTTATCCACTGTGCCACCACAGGCCAGGCAGTTACCGTTTTTTAAAACTCTAAGAGAAGCATTAAGTCTTCCATAAACAATAATAATCTCTGAGAACACGTATGGGTTTTAAGAAGCACAGTAAAGCATTTGTTAAGCAACTATCTAGTCTAGGGACATGAACCCTTTTTTTTTAAACACTGAATCTACAAACTCAACCACAAACAAGCCCTGTAAACCAGTAAATTCAATTCTATTTAAAGAGGCTCAGAAAACTAGCTTTAAGACAACAAATATTTTATGAAATTTGAAACTTGGAGTAAGAGGACTTTCGGTTTGTTTTTTAACTGTGAACATAACATTTTGCATAAGATAGGTCAGTTTTGCTAATCAGTAGCCAAGTCAGCCAATTTTGGTTTATGTCATTAGTAAATACTGTCAGTAAAACATCATGAAACAGCTTGATTTTTCCAATCCCATGTGGAGGCACTGAGCGAGCAGTTAGAAAAACATCTGACTTGCTCACAGAGACGTTTCATACGTATTTCACAGGACACAAATGAGAAACCCTAGAATCCCAGTGCCCACACCTCTCAGCTCAGGGACCACACCCAGAATAAATAAGTGGCGTAGGGCCCAGCAGCTTCAATTTAGAATCAGCCAACACCTACTTGGGTCATAAAAATCCTCACGATGACAAGTGGCCCACTGTCCGAGAATTAAGTCACACAGAAAGGAAACGATAGCAAAGTGTTCGGCAGGCACTGGGATAAGCCATCCAAGGTCTAATAGGATAAAAGGGCATTAACTCTGGCCTAATTGGCTCCAGCATCAAACAAATCGCGCATCATTGTAGATTGTAACGCCTCACTAATGAGTTAAGAGGATTTCATTATGAAACCATAATATTCTTTCTTAAGAGAGTTGCTAGCTTCAAGATAACATCATTAAAAATGGAAAACACAACAACGGTAATAATAATAGTAACTAACACTGGAAACTTAGTATTATGTACTTTACATACGCCATTGATCTTCTCACTAACCCTGTAAAGTTATTTTTTCTACTTTACAAAGGAAATAAAGGCTCACATACTAGAAGTTACTGCACACAATCACTGAGCCTTGGAGATTCAAAACCTGGCTGCCTGGACCCCACCTCCTGAGCTCTTACCTGCTTCTTGTAGTGAAATTACACTAACTTTAACCTTGTCTGCTGGGGAAATCAAAAGTGCATCAAACTAACAACCTACAAATACCTATAACATACTCATGGGTTGTAAGTAGTAATCTCAGGTTTTGCGAGGAACAACTTATGTCCAAGGCAACAGGCGTCCAGAACAGTGTCAGTGAGCCAATGGTTACTACTGGTTACAGTGCCTATGTAACACACGACTCAGTTTTTCTTCCTCATTCAAATGAATCATTAGGTAGACTAGTTCCTGTAGACAGCATAAATGAGTCATATTAACTCTCAGGTAGCAGGCCTGCTAAGAAACTGACACAAAAGCAAAGAATAGTGATAAAGTGATTTCAGTGAGGCTAATGACTGAAAAATACCTCAGTGGGAAACTTCTGGTTCGAGCGCACTGGAGGATAACGATACGGAATGAGAAATGTGTCTGTCATGTTCGACACTGGTCAGTTTCCAGAGCCAGGGCGAGTAATGACTTTTTCCGAGTCCCCCAAAACTATGGGTATGCAACATATAATAAAATCAGTAAGAGATCTAGCTCTAGAGATTAACTATATAACTTTATATAATTAAGAATACATGTTTTTAAATATACAGATATATAGAGTTAAAAGATTATTTTTAATGGGCCTCTGGTGATGAGTTGGGGTAACTACTTAGTCTTAGATTAAAAACAAAAAGCTTAAGAATGAACTATTATAAAAAAACAAGAATGTCTCCATCTCCAAAGAGGGTCACAAGGAAGTATTAGCTTGAGGTCTGACTTAAGGAAGAACTTTCAGAACTATGCAAACACTAGAAAAGGCCCTGGGTCCTGCATAAATAAGCACTCCCCTTCAATGACTGGAAGAACAGATTGACCCGAGTGAGGCCAAGGACTCTTTCTGGACACTGAGAACCCTGTTCCAGGAGCCTGGAGAAAGGAGAAAAGCACTGTGTGAAAGGTCAGCGCATCTCCTGACTCTGCCCCACCCTCCAGGCCTCCCTTCCAACGGGAAAATCTGGGCTCTGCTTCAGTTATCTCAGGAAGGTCAGTTCACACCTTACCCTCCGAAAAGCCGTTTGTGCCACAGTCCACTTACTACTGACCAACTTCTCGTGTGGATGTCTTATCCATGAACAATTTATTACTGACTAACTTCTCGTGTGGATGTCTTATCCATGAACAATTTATTACTGACTAACTTCTCGTGTGGATGTCTTATCCATGAACAATTTATTACTGACCAACTTCTCGTGTGGATGTCTTATCCATGAACAATTTATGGGAAGACACAGCAAAGTGAACCACTCAATCTAAACACAAATGCTAGGTTAACATATCCATTCCTGTGTCATACTCCAAATTACAACACATCCAAATGCTGTTTGTTTAATTGCCCATATCTTATCTGTCATTTATGGGAAATTATAAAAATTATGAACCATCTGTAGATACTTATGCATGTCAAACATTTGCAAGCATTCTGGATAGAGTGGACCCAAGTGAGTCTGTAATTGTCCAATCTAACAGGAGTCACATATACATAGTGTGGACAGAAAAGGGGTTCTATAGACGGTAACCTCACTAAGTGTCTTAATCATAAATTTTAAAAATTAACTTATTGATTGATTTGAGAGAGATGTGGGGGGGGGGAACATCAACTTGTTCCACTTATTTATGCATTTATTGGTTAATTCCTGTATGTGCCCTGATAGGGGTTTGAACCTACAACCTTGGCATATTGGGATGATGCTCTAATTCACTGAACCACTAGGCCAGGGCTATAGATTTTTAACTGAGCAGGTCATGGTGGGTTAGTCATGCCCTGGACACAACTCCTTTAGTAAAAGGTTTCTTTCTCTTAAGCAAACCCTATCCATTGTTTCTGTGCACCTAGGTTAACACACCTTTGAAATAACCACCCTCAAGAGCACATAATGCTGTTAGCTTGCCTATAATCCAATCTCTGCCCTGCTTTCTCCCACCTTCATGCAATCTTCCTTAAATTCCTTCCTTAATTCCCTCCAAATGCATAAAAGAAACTGCAAACTGTCCTTCTCTGGAGCATTTGAGGTCTGGCTTCCCAGCTACTATTGACAGTGTGGGCTCAAGTAAAGCTCTCATAAAAATTATTTACAGGTTTGGACATTACTGCCATCAGCAACAGAAAGTTACCAATACCACACAGCAACAAAAGGGTGAGGGCTGATGAGGGAGGAAGAGACAGGCTGGGGCAACAAGAGACTTCCCTGGAGGAGTGGGGCTTGAACCGAAGCTGAAAAGACGAGCAGGAGAGGGGGCCAGGGAACGCAGGAAGGGCGCCCGAACACCAGGAACGCAGGTTGGAGTGGGCCGCCATGCTGTGACGAGCCGAGATCCTGGGTGGATCTTTGGAATGTTTCAAATTCTGCCTTAACTTTACCAAGCAACCATCGACATGTGATGAGCACTCCTCCAGAAAACCTAGTCAGCCACGATCGGAAGCACAATCAAGGACGTGAACACTCTACAAATATTTGCTAAATGAACTGACTCTGAGCAGCGATCAGGGAAGGCGGCTTCGCACCCGTGACATGTGGCCAGGTTACTATGGACTTTACAAGGCAGAATGTGGGCAGGTATTTCAAGCAGGAGGCACAGCATGAAAAGAGGCCTGAAGTCATGAGAGGACACACAGGGGAAGGGACGGGATACCAGAGCAATGCAATCATCTTTGTTGCTGATGCTATCTCCCCAAACACCTTGTAGGTCCACTTCCTCCTGCCACCACTCCAGACCGGGGCACCGTTTTCTAGCACCTGGACTCCCAGCTGGCTTTTCAGGTATCTGCTCGTGTCCTCCTATTTATCCCTACACTGCACCAGAGCGATCTTTCTAGACCCCCCAGAATGGACAGGGCCACTCCTGCCTGGAGTCTTTCAAATGTGTCCCCTTACTCTTTAGAAACAACCTACAGTCCCTCACTTGGCCTACAGCCCCTTTATGCCCTGGCTCACCCCTGCTTCCAACCCAGCTGCCCCCTGCTCCTGCTCAGTGTCCCCCACCCACTCCTGCTCCCACCTCCTCCTCCACTGCCCCCACACTCACGCGGAGCCACGCAGGACAGCTCCTTTGCTCTCTCAGCCCCCTTCCCACTTAACCTCATATATATTTTTAAATGTTTATTTTAGAGAGAGAGGAAGGGAAAGAGAGAGACAGAACACCAATCTGTTCCTGTATGTGCCCTGACTGGGGACCGAACCAGCAACCTTTGTGCTTTGGGATGATGCTCTAACCAACTGAGCTATCTGGCCAGGGCTCACTTCCCTCATATTTATGCTGTAAATCTCTGCTGAAAGATTACTTGCTCCAGGGACATCTTTTCTGAGTCCTCCCCCCAAATCACTGGCTACTTTAGGACCCTCTGTTTACACTCCAATCACACTCCAAACACACAATAACACTTAGTCTCTAAGTCCTTGAGGACAAAAGGCTGTGCATGCTTCGCCATGTGGCACCCACTGAGCCCTTGGCACGCAATGGGTACCCAGTACGTATCTGAGGAGAGAGTGCAGAGCAGTATGGGGACAAAATGGGAAGACCTTGAAAGCCACTCAAGTCCTTTACCCTTTATTCCTTTGTTCTGTAGGCAGTCGGGAGAAGAGAGCTGGGCCCGGCACTGGCCTTGCTGTGGGCTCTGTTGGTCTTCATCACCGCTCTGGGCACCAACCACAACGGCTGACTCCGCTTTACCAACCTTCATCAAAGGAGCCGAGAGAAACTCAAGGTCTGCTGTCCAAGGTCTGTCTTCTTCCAGCTGAGCCAGAAGCCCTCAGAGCAGCAGCGCAACATCAGTCACCCTGCAGGGCGAGGTTCATCCCCCACCCCACTGGTCTCCTTGGAAACCTGGTCCAGCCATCTGCAGTGGGCAGCTATGGGTGTCACGGATCAACACACAGAAGAGGTCACCCCCACTTCAGGTGGGCCCACGCTTCCACATGTCTACTCTGACATGAGAACCCAAACTGACCCCATGCTGAAACAGAACAATCCTCCCCTCTCGATGCAGCTCCCGCCCTCCACATCCCCCTCGCCCCCGCAGTCAGCTCCCTCTGGATGACGACCAGCACCAGACCCAGATCTTACTGCCCCGCGCGGCTCTGGCGCTGAGGGTGTGTTTCCCTGCTCGGACCGTGCCTCCCACTCAGCCGCTCTGTAAATGTGCTGATGCCACATCCACCTCCGTGGAGTCTCAATGCAAGGCGAACCCAGCTGAATGGACTGGCCGTTTTGCTGAGATTAAGGTCGTAAACATGAATTCCTTAAAATTCCCTCTCCTTAAAATATCACATAGCTTTTTACATGCTACAACATGGGTGAACCTCAAAAACATTATACTAAGTGAAAAAAAAATACAAAGGGGTTGCATATTTATAGAAAACATGTAGAAAAGGCAAATACACAGAAAGAGCTACCAGTGGTTGCCCGGAGGCTGAATGGCAGAGAACAGAGTAACCGCTGATGGACACAGGGTCTCTTTTGGGAGTGATGACAATATTTTGGAATTATACATAAGTCACAGAAGCACAACACTTACTGTTATTGAATTGACCACTTTAAGATAAATTTTAAATTATGCGAATTTCACTTCAAAACAATTCAAACACTTATTTAAAAAGTCAATCTTCCCCTCCTAGCTCACAGAGCGGCTTTCCATCCTACTTGCACCTGGATCTTGTCCCCTTTCTCTTCCATTCCGTAGGATGCCTCTTCTCTGCTGACACATGGGTTCAAATCTCCCCAACCTAAAATCTTTCCTTAATCCTGTTTTCCCGTGACTCCCATCTAGAACCGTCTCGAGAGCTCATAAAAAGCAGCCAATATCAACAGCTTCCATTTTTTTCAGCTCCAACATTCCCTTCAAGTTCCATTTCTGGCAATAAGCTATCTAGAGGGCGTAGGGACTACCTGCTACACTTCTAAATTGATAGATGCGCTTGTGAAAATGAGTGGATGAACCTGAATGAAATTCAGGCCGTGAATGAGACAGGCATGATTCTTTGAAGACGCCAGATACCCTTAGCGTTGCACTGTTCAGTAACTGGGACATGTGTCATATGTGGACATCTACATTCATTAAAATTAAACTAAAGCTCAGTTCCTCAGTTGCACTACCCACATTTCAAGTGCTCAGTGACTACCTGTGGCTACTGACATACATCTGACAGTACAAAATATAATCCATACAAAAATGTCAGTATCTAAAAATACAGAAGCTCAATGTGTAGAAGTACCTGATTCAGATAATACAGAACCTAGATCACAAACAGCTTGATAGATTTCCCTATAATGCAGTAATTTTTTTTTGATATAGAGAGAGAGATAGGATGGGAGAGAGATGAGAAGCATCAACTTGTAGTTGTATCACCTTAGTTGTTCACTGATTGCTTCTCATACATGCCTTGATGGGGATGGGGGGACTCCAGCCAAGCCAGTGACCTCTTGCTCAAGCCAGCGACCTTGGGATCATGTAGATGATCCCACACTCAAGCCAGTAACCCCACACTCAAGCTGGTGACCACATGCTCAAACCAGCGACCTCAGGGTTTCAAACCTGGGACGTCAGCATCCCAAGTGCATGCTCTATCCACTGTGCCACCACGGGTCGGGCAGGTGCAGCATTTACTAATCCCCCAAACAGAGTTCTATATAATCAGACATTATACCAAAAAAGGCCAAAGGAACCTTTTTGTAACATGAAATTATAAATGTTAAATGGTTAAAAAAAAAAGGCAGAGAGTAGGACATGATGCAGTGCATTTTTATTAAGGCAAAAGTACTGTCCAAAGTCAACATTAATAAAAGGTCAAGTAGTATGTATCAAACAGGCATGAACAAAAAAGGAAGTAGCTATTTTAAAAACTATTCCAAAGAACAGCCAGTTTAAAGGCCCCAATAGTGCAATGTACAGATAGCAAAGAGAATGGGAAAAATAAAAAAATAAAATGGACATCTAAAATGCTGCTTATGTTACAGTGAGACCTCAATCTCTTCCTCACTCCTTTCTGGTTTGGATTTTTACTTTAAGAACAGGACACTACAGGCTCTCTCCCCGGGAGCATGCTCACACCTTTTCCCTCCTCCCTCTTTTCCCCCACAGGCGTGTATCTCCTAAACTCTACGGGCCCCCATGAGACTTACAAGTAGGGGAGCAGTGGGCAGTGGCAGCTTGTCCCAGGCTAACCCTCTGAACCTGTCTCCAATGCCCCCTTTTCTCGGACTTTCCAATGACCCAAAGAAGCCCTCCTAGGCTCTCCTATTGTTTTCTTCTATCTTAAACCCCTCTTTGTGTCATTGTCCCCTGCTTTAATAAACGTACTTTCTAAACAAACAAATTAGCTTATCACTATAGACCTCCAATAGAACATCCATGCAAGCAACCAGCGTTGTTAGAAGACCTTAGTTTACTTTTAAATATTATCCTGCCTACAAGAGGGTGCCCTGGAGATACAGCTACTTGATAAAATGGTCAAAACCACTTCACTCGATGATGTTCAAGTACAAAGGTGGCAGTGAGAGGTCACGTGACATAAATCAAGACATTTACTCAGGCAGAAGGAAACAAGAGGTAATAGTTGCTGAAGAAGAAGAAAAGTAGAAGGGTGATCAATATCTTAAAAACCAATAGGATCTGGTTAGAATAGAGGTTCTCAAAGTTTAGCCTAGACGTCTCTGAGGGTCCCTGGACCCTCTTCAGAGCTTCCGTAAGATCGACACTGGTTTTGTAATCCTATTAATTGAGGACCTTTTCAGTATCATCTCTCTCATCACTGTACAGTGTCCCACAGGTTATCTGATCTGTGATCTCGAAAGATTGGATGAAGAAGCAAGTAGCTGCCTTTCATTAAGCCAGATACGTAAGAGATTGGCATATGGCAATGTCTGTTTTCACAATTTTCTTTTGTTTTGGAAAAAAAATTTTTTATAAAAATATGTTATTTATGTTATATAATGGGGCTAATTGTTATTTTTAGATGTATGATTAATTTAAAAACTTTTTATTTAAAAATTACTCCTTTCAAAGGGAGGCGCTTCTGAACAGTGGAAGTCATGCTTGGAGGTGAAATGTCGCTTAGATTCTTATTTTGGAGAAGGGTGTGTCGTGTCACTTTCTCCCTCTTTTATTTCTATTCATTCTGTCTTTTGCTGTGACTTTTGCTGACCTGATTTTCTTTCTTCAGCTGGAATTCTGCTTTCCTTCTGGTATTATATTCCTGCACAATGTCAAAACCACACCAGCAAGTGACACCCCATGTCTGTGTGGGGTCAGTACAGTTGGAATGTACTAATGGGCACTGAAGTGCAGGACTAACATCATCTCTTCCCTCTCCTGCCTCAAACATGCCTTAATTGTGCTGCACTCAGCTGATGCTTTCTGGATGTTCGGCTTTGTCTTTTAGGGATACTGATGTAAATGACAACCCAGAATATTACACACCAAAGGAATTTTTAAGACTGTATATACCAATCCACATAAACGCTCCCTGAAGTCTTCAATTTTTGTTCTAAAACCCAAAAGTTTGAGAGCTGATGTACTAAAAATTGTGTACAGAAATCTTCCTCTCTATAAGGTTTTACTTCTAAAAAGACATATTTTAAATTTATATTTCTAGCCCTGGACAGCTGGCTCAGTGGATAGAGCATCGGCCTGGCGTGTGCATATCCTGGGTTCGATTCCCCTTCAGGGCACACAGGACAAACAACAATCTGCTTCTCTCCCTTTCCTCTCCCCTTCTCTCTCTTCACCTCCGACAGGCAGTGGCTCTACTGGTTTGAGCGATGCCCCGGCACTGAGAGGAGCTCGGCTGATCCAAGCACATCAGCTTCAGTAGCTAAAAATAGCTCAGTTGATTCGAGTATTGACCCCTAGACAGTGTTGCCAGTTGGATCCTGGTTGGGGCTGTCTCACTATTTTCCCTCCTCTCACTTAAAAAAAAATTAGCTTCCCAACTTAAAGGCAAATATCCAAAGTTAAGTATAAAGAATGTCTTTATACTTGAGGAGTTAAATTTAACTTGGAGTACAGAGTTTAAAAACCAAACACTTAAATCCTTGAAATTTGTTAATATAGTCACTTTGAAAGTAAGCTAACAGTAACAAACAAAGCTTGCAATAAATAATTTACTCTGAAATAATTAAGTTCCTCCTGGTTTTCTACTAACTTATCAAATCATATGTCATATGTTATAATATAATGAGAAACTCAACACCAATGAATGTAACAGGGTAAGCTGATTTTCATGTTACTATGTGGGCATAAAACCTCTGAAAGTTTCTTTTAGGCAAAGCATGTTACTAACCCTTTCCAAATGAGGATACTCTTAGTCACCAAAAACTAAAATTTTAAGTAATAAATAATGACAGACACAAGCTTCCTGTGGCTAACTCACATTAGGCAGTACTGCAACGAGACTGTATTCACTTTCATCAAAAAACACACAAATGCTGAAGTGTTTATTGATTTACATACAGAGAAAGAGAGAATGCTTGCTCAGAATCAAAGTAAAAAATGCATATTCCTGACTTTAACTCGCCACAACAAAACACCTCTTAGGAACAACACTTTCCATTTGCCTGTCTATTGCCTCAGTTGTCCGATTTTCACCAGCTCCTAATTTCTTTGACTCATTCTGCTCATCGGATCAAGTTAGCATTGTGCAGGAGGTTTCCCCAAATTCATAGCGTGGCCTCCTCACATAAAAAGCCACCTTCCCCTGCAGGCTGCAGCTGCTATCTACTCTCAGCATCAGTGGCCGGGCCTGTGGGTTCCCTTTCTTCCTCTAAATGGGGTGTCACTTGCTGGTGTGGTCTTGACATTATGCAGGAATATAATTACCAGAAGGAAAGCAGAATTCCAGCTGAAAAAAGAAAATCAGGTAAGCAAAAGTCACAATGAAAGGAATGAATAGAAATAAAAGAGGGAGAAAATGACATGACACACCCTTCTCCTCCAAACTAAGACTCTAAGGGACATTTCACCTCTCCAAGCATGGCTTCCACTGTTCAGAAGCGCCTCCCTTGGAAAGACAGCAGTGTCAATGAGAGAACAATCCTGTGTGAAGC
Source organism: Saccopteryx leptura (assembly GCF_036850995.1). Taxonomy (NCBI): domain Eukaryota; kingdom Metazoa; phylum Chordata; class Mammalia; order Chiroptera; family Emballonuridae; genus Saccopteryx; species Saccopteryx leptura. The sequence goes on along the minus strand of NC_089503.1, from coordinate 367,743,900 downwards.
TTAGCACTTACTTAATATAAAGGCACATTACATACTCCCATCTCTCAGGAAGACACTCAGTGCTTTTAAACTAGAGCTCAGAGCACTCACCTTTTAGTTATGAACACAGAACAGATATTTGCAAGTTTTTCTCTACAAAATGTTTTTTTCTGTTCGCTTTCTTGGTTCAGAAAACATTACAGAGAAGTGCCTGCAAGCCAAGTAGACTGTTTTCTTTAGGGGCAACAACTTGATTTCAAGAAGGAAAACAAAAGAATCATGACTGTGTGGTCAGTACAGTTGGAATGTACTAATGGGCACTGAAGTGCAGGACTAACATCATCTCTTCCCTCTCCTGCCTCAAACATGGCTTAATTGTGCTGCACTCAGCTGATGCTTTCTGGGTGTTCGGCTTTGTCTTTTAGGGATACTGATGTAAATGACAACCCAGAATATTACACACATAAATCTTATTTTAATTAAATCAAAGGGAAACAAGAATAGTGTAGTTGGTCAAGTTAGAATAACTTATTTCAATCTTATTTCCTCTTATTTCAATCTTATTGCCTTTTTTGGAGAAAGAAATTGAAATCGAAAGTGAAGTTCATGTGTAGTTTATGGAAGTCATTACTTTATCAGTAGCCATACCTCGTAAATTTATAGGCTTTAATATTTTTTAAATTGGCCCTAGTGGGTTGGCTCAGTGGATAGAGCATTGGCCTGGCATATGTCTCAGGTTTGATTCCTGATCAGGGCACACAGGAGAAGTGACCATCTGCTTCTCCTTCCTCTCTCTCCCCCTTTCAGCAGCTGGTGGCTCAATTGGCTACTGGTTCTAAAGATGGCTCGCTTAGTCCTAGCACATTGGCCTCAGGTGCTAAAAATAGCTTGATTTATTTGAGCATAGGCCCTAGACAAGGGTTGGTGGGTAGATCCTGGTAGGGGTGTGTATGGGAGTCTATATCCTTCCTCCTCTCACTTTAAAAAATTTTTTTAAAATTTGTATTTGTTATAGTTTCCATTGAAAATCTTTTTACTCATAAGCCCAAATTATAAATACATAGTGCAAATGCCACCAAGTAGAAGGACAGTGATCAAAGAGACATAAAACAACATCATAGCTAATGTGATGCCACAGGAAAAAAATCTCTAAGGTTCAAACACATTCTATAGTTGTTCTCTCCATTTCTCAGGAAATAGGATATAATCTCAATGGTTACTACCAAGTTCATTATGAAGAACAAAGGAATTCAGAAACCAAGAACTTCCAGGATGCAACCATGTCTAAAATAAGTCTATATATAGTTCCACAGCAAATAGGTATTTTAAAGACAGATGTGAAAATGTTATAGCAAATAGCACCCACTTCCCTTTTTTCAGCACAAGCCAAGTTTTGTTTACAGCTCCATCCTCTCTCACTCACTGGGTGAGATCTGACAGTGTCACTGTGGGGGCGGGGGGAGGGACACAGGACCCTGAGTGTCTGGCTGGGTGACAAAGAGGCAGACAGGCTTCTGAAAAGAGGACCAGCAACACAAGGTAAAAATATGCAAAGGAGCAGGGGGTGTTACCAAATTGTGTTATTTAGTTTATTTAAATGTGTTAATTATTCACTTAGTATTACCTTATTTTTATGCATTAAAAAATTATATTGTACAGAATTAAAATGGCAGCAAATATAATTTCGGTAAAACACTAAGAAAAACTTAATTTTAAGGACAGTGACATCTTGGATTGTTAAAAGGGGATGCTGAGACTCTTCCCTGGAGAAGCTCACGGAGAACAGCGGCATCATGTGCCCAGTCCCGCACCTCCAATCCCAGCGATAAGGCCAGATTGCCCGGTCTCTCTCCACCCACATACACGAGGTCCTCCTGAACTCCAGCTCAACCAGCCAAAAGCTGAATCCAGCACACTTCCCTCGCAAGCTTGTCTTCCTTCTGTCCTTATTTGTGTGAGGAGCCCCGAGCCTCCCCAGGAAGCCAGTCCTGAAAGCATGCATGCTCCATCCCTCACCCTGCACTGGGTAGCTGGCCACCCAGGCTTCGGGTCCTGCTGACAGTGCTGCAACTTCAGCGGCCCCCATTTCTACCTCCACCCCCCATCTCCAGTCTCCTGCTCATCACCTCTTCACCAGAACTGTCTTCTAGGGAGTCCTTGGCCTCCAGGACCTCCTCCTATCCAATCCAACTCATAAATGAACCTGCCACATTGGTCTCTTAGAGGACAGCTCTCTTTCACTCGGCAAACACTGACCCCCGTATTAGTCCTCCAGGGCTGCTCTAACAAGCCACCGCAAACCTGTGGCTGAAGACAGCACATTTCTCTTAGAATTCCCAAACGAGTCGCACCGGACTAGAATCACGGTGTCAGCAGGGCTGTGTTTTTTGGAGGCTCAGTGGGAAATCCCTTCCCGAGCCTTTTCCAGCTCTGGAGACTGCCTGCATGTCTTGGTTTATGGTCCCACTGTCTTGCTTTCAAAGTCAGCAACCCCGGGCCCAGTCTCTTCATGCTGCCATCTTTCTAGCGTCTTCTGCCTTGCGCTTCCCAGTTAATCCCCCTGTGATTACACTGAGCCCACCCAAACAATCCAGGGCGGCTACTCTCCCTTCCATAGCATTTATTATCTCACACTACCTTCCTGAACACACCCTAGCGCTACTCTCAAACTGCAGGACTGAGCAGCAGCAAACACACCTGGGCTCCTCCTTCCCACCAACTCTCACAGAACTTGCTCTATCTAGCAGGCCCCCCCACTCTCCTGTCCAAATTCAACTTATCTTCTAGCCCAGGCCCAACGCCACCCACCTCTCTATCTCTCTGCCTTCTCTGAATACCCACAATGCCCCGTTCCCCCAACTGGCACATTCGGCACTAACAAAAGGGTTTAAAAAAACTCGAAACTGTTTCTGGTGCAGCTCCTCAGCGAGCTGCGTGATCCCGGGCAAGCCACGTAACATCTTGACATTGGTTTAAAATTCTTTCCCAGTTTCTAAGCTCTGTGAAATTGTTTTTCTTTTTTTTTACATTAACAGAGAGAGAGTCAGAGAGAGGGACACATAGGGACAGACAGACAGGAAGGGAGAGAGGTGAGAAGCATCAATTCTTTGTTGCAGCACCTTAGTTGTTCATTGATTGCTTTCTCATATGTGCCTTGATGGAGGTGGAAGGGCTACAGCAGAGTGAGTGACTCCTTGATCAAGCCAGTGACCTTGGGCTTCGAGCCAGCGACCATGGGGTCATGTCTATGATCCCATGCTCAAGTGGCAACCCCGCGCTCAAGCCGATGAGCCTGCATCTTCTGGGTTCCAGTCCGATGCTCCACCCACTCCACCACCCCCTGGTCAGGTGGATTTTGTCACTTTTGATCCCCGAAGCCACTACCTAATAATGAAGGCCACCATCATGTCAACTGATAAACATACTCCCTTCCTAACAGGTCTTCCCTGCCTGCCATGCTGTGTTGCTCCACAACCCCTCAGAAGCACCTTTCTGGGTTACTCCCCTCCCCCAAACTGGTCAAAGGCTTTTAGGAAAATGTCCCAAGTCTCACTGTGGCTCCAGAACCCACACGACCAGGCCCGTTTCCTCCTCCTCACTGACCCTCTGCTCCTCACATGCTCCCCCACGCCCACGTGCTCCCCCACCCCCAGCTACCTGCCCCCTCACCCCGGAGCCTCTGCTCGAGCGCCTACTTCCTCTTTCCATTACAGACTCCCGCTTTTCTCCAGGGCCCGTTTCCTGGTTAAAGTCCTGGCCAAAGAGACAGAAACAAGGCCGTCTAGGTGCAGTTTCTGGGAACTTCCCCTAGGAAAAAGCATGAGTAATCCCTCTGCCCTGTCCACCGTTTGTCTCTCCCCAGGCCTGCCTACACTGAGCTAGAAGGAGCCTATGGCCAGGCACACAGCTGTAGGCCTACCACCCTCTCCCCCTGCCAGCCTTCTATGGGAGACAGAAACTTCAACCTTGTTTTGAGATCCCCTTATTTGGGACATGACTATTTTAGGATCACCATCACTTGCAGCCAAACCTAAGGACAACACATATAGCCATATCCACAGCACCAACAATTATCTGTTGCCTCAAGTACATACCTCACCTCTTCTACTGGATTATAATCTCTTTGCCAATAGATGGACTGTGATCTGTCCCAGCCGAATCTATGCTCCTTAGCAGAAGGTAGCACACAGAAATCCTCAACAGTGAGTGAATGTGACTGACCAATGAACTAGCGACCATGTGGCTACTGAAGCAGATAGGCTCTGCCCAATCTATACGGTCTAATTCACCTGGGCTCAATGTGGTGGCCACAGTAAGGTTAAAAAGCGTGGCTGTTTCCACCATTATTTTATCATGGAACAGTCAGGTGTCTAGACACCAGAGGTCATGCTATTGCTTGTTTGGAGACATGCCACCAGTGTGGTCTCCAGCAGGCATATGCTACCTGAATGCTTTACATGGAAATATGCAAATGAGGCCCTTTAAAATAACAGCGTGTCACCTCTGTTCCTGGGGATGTCTAGCAATTTGCAGGATCTGTAGGCTGTTGTTGCTCTAATTCGGAGGGGATAATGGCAACGCTGTACAGGGAAGCCAGACCTCCAGAGCCCCTGTGAGGGTGGACTTCCCTTTCGTGAAATAGTATGTATTCTCAGGCTATCAAGGTACACTAACCTTCACATAGATATTAGCACAGATTACTGAATGGAATACACTTGAAAGGCATGTATCTAGAGAAATATGTATGCAAAGAATTGCTAGGTATCTACTGTTTGTCAGATGGTATATAGGTACCGAGGATACAGAGAGTAACATGACAGACACTGCAAAGAGGAAGGGAAAGAACTACACGGTTATCCTCACTTCACGAATAAGGAGCTGGCCCTGGCCAGTGGGCTCAGTGGATAGAGCATCAACCTGGCATGCAGCTGTCCCGGGTTCAAACTCTGCTCAGGGCACACATGAGAAATGACCATCTGCTTCTCTCCCCTTGCCTTTCCCCCAACTTTCTTTCTCTCTCTTTCTCCCACAGCCAGTGGCTCAATTGGTCTGAGCATTGGCCCTGGGTGCTGAGGATAGCTTGGTCCCAGTGTCGGTCCCAGGTGCTGAGGATAGCTTGGTTGATTCAAGAATTAGCCCCAGGTAGGGGTTGCTGGGTGGACCCCAGTCAGCACACATGCAGGAGTCTGTCTCTTTATCTCCCCTCCTCTCACTTAAAAAAAAAAAAAAAAAGAATAAGGAAACTGAGGCACACAAAGGTTAGGTATCAGAACCAGGGTTGCACAAGTATGAACGGGGAGAACATTTAAGACAACAGAATCAAGGTCCTAGAATGTGAGGCTTTGCCCTATGAAGAACACGACTTTTTAGGTTTGCCTGCTTTTGTGGTTTTGTTTTCGGAGGGAGAACTGATGAGGAAGCATTCAAATACAGCTTGTATGGAACAGAGATGGGAGCAGACAAGGTACATTTGGGAAAATGAAGTCTGTGGTGTGTTCTGGGTCAAAAGTGCAGGTGGCAGGAAATGAAGCTGGACCCAGAATAGCCCCAAAGATGAGTAAATGAAGTTTACAGGGTGTGAAATGACCCTATCAACACCTCAGAAGAGCACTGTCATGCAGATTCGGGACCAGAACACTGGGGAGTCAGAAAGGAGCCAGGGGAGAACTGTAGTCACCCAGGAAGGAACTGATGTACTTCTAGGGGCAGACAACGGAAGGGGCAGGTGGAGGCAGAGAGGGGCAGTGGGGAGCCTGGATAACACCTGGTGAACACAGGTAGAGGGGGAGGAGAAGGACGTGGTTGATGGGAGAGAGGAGGACCCGGGCACTGCTCCCAGCTTGATGGCCTGTAAAATTGGTGGATGGTGGTGCTTCTGGCCATGTTGGCCAACGGTGGAAAGGGGTTTGCATGGATCCAGGGGAACCTCACTGACGAGAAGTTATGAGCATGGAGTTTAGAGGAAAGAAGTGGATTGGAAATAAGTACATATCTGAAATGAGTAACTGGGTGTGTGTGTGTGGTGAATCCAACTAGACCACCAATGAAAATTGGTTTTCCAATAGTACCTTGCATACTATTTAACTAAATCTAAAATTCTGGGAAGCCCTTTAAAATATGCAGTTCCATTCCTTAAAAAGTTGAGAAACTCAAGAATGAAGCTCTGTGCCAGGGCCAGTGAAAAGCACCCCCTCACTGGGCAACGCAGTCGCAGCCACCTTCCTCGAGGGTCGCCGAGCCTGTTCCAGACCCACCATTCCTTGCCAAATAAAGAAGAAGGAGCTACTGTGAAAATAAAGCAAGCACAGTATTTATAGCACTCTCCTGGGGACACGGAAGTCCGGGGGTGCTTCAGAAGCTCACTGGAGACGTTCCGACCTGTTTCACAGGGCAGCCACCTTCTCGGCCGCCGCACACTGTACAGAGGACAATGACTGCTAAAGTGCCGGTCATGGACCTCAGGATCCTATGCATGCCTCTACTGGGTCCCTCGAAGACCTTGAAGAGGCTGAGCTCTACCTCAATCATATTCCTAACATTAAAGCAGACTGTAATTACAAACAGCTGGGAGACAAACATTTAAGAGGCTTTTAGGACACATTTTCTGCTATATGCAATTAATAATGCTTATCTGATTGCAGCCTCTTAACTTATGTGATTGCTTAAATAGTCAAAATAAATTATCATGTTCCCCAAACTCATTCGTACAAATTATACAAAGGCAGTGCTGTCGCTGTAGCAGAAATTAAAAGAGGGTGGAGAAACATAACTTCAAACGCATGTAATATAAATAAGGCATGTGACATTAAAACACATTTCTTTTTAAAAACTGAATCTGAACACCAACATTTTATAAATGTTGTTTGGGTGTGGGGGTCAATGAGGAGAGGAAGAGGCAGGGAGCCAGGGAGAAACTGTAGGAAAGGACTGATGTACTTCCAGGGGCAGACAATGGAAGGGGAAGACAGAGTCAGAAAGAAGCAGAGAGGGGCAGGGAGGAACGAGGGGGGGGGTAGAGGGGGCAGATGGGGGCAGGAAGGGGCAGAAGAGGGCAGGGAGGGATAGAGGAGGGCAGAGGGGGGCAAGGAGGGACAGAGGGGGGCAGTGAGGGGCAGGGAGGGACAGAGGGGGGGTAGAGGGGACAGAAAGGGGCAGATGGGGGCAGGAAGGGGCAGAGGGGGCAGAGAGAGGCAGAGGGGGGCAGGAAGGGGCAGAGTGGGGCAGGGAGGGATAGAGGAGGGATAGAGGAAGGCAGAGGGGGGCAGGGAAGGGCAGAGGTGGGCAGGGAGGGGTAGAGAGGGGCAGAGGGGGGCAGGGAGGGATAGAGGAGGGCAGAGGGGGCAGGGAAGGGCAGAGAGAGGCAGGGAGGGGTAGAGAGGGGCAGAGGGGGGCAGGAAGGGGCAGAGAGGGGCAGAGGGGGGCAGAGAGGGGCAGAGGTGGGCAGGGAGGGGTAGAGAGGGGAAGAGGGGGGCAGGAAGGGGCAGAGGGGGGCAGAGAGGGGCAGAGGTGGGCAGGGAGGGGTAGAGAGGGGCAGAGGGGGACAGGGAGGGATAGAGGAGGGCAGAGGGGGGCAGAGAAGGGCAAGGGGGGCAGGGAGGGGTAGAGAGGGGCAGAACGAGGCAGAGGAGCAGAGGGGGGCAGAGGGGGGCAGGGAAGAGCCTGGATGGACAATATGTGGTGAACACAGGTGGAGGGGTAGGAGAAAGATGTGGTTGATGGAAGAGAGAAGGACCCGGGTACTGCTGCCAACTTGATGGCCTATAAAATTAGTGGATGGTGGTGCTTCTGACCATCTGTTAAAAAAAAAGCTTGCTATACTGTGGTATTTTTAAAATTTATTGATTTTAGAGGGAGAAGATTAGAGAGGGAGAGGAAGAGAGAGAGAGAAAGAGAGAGAGAGAAACATCAGTCTCTTTCTGTATGTGCCCTGACCAGGGATCGAACCCACAACGTTTGGGTATCTGGACCATGTTCTAACCAACGAGCCATGTGGCCAGGGTCAATGTGGGTGTGTTTTTTTTTGTTTGTTTGTTTGTTTTGTTTTGTTTTTTTAAGAGGGAGGAAGAGGGAAGGAAGACAGGTAAAGAGAGAAGCATTAACTTCTTGTTCCACTTAGTTGTGCACCCGTTAATTCCTTCTCATACATGCTCTGACCGGGGCTTGAACTGGAGACCTCAGGTCAAGCTAGTGCCCTCAGGGTTGAGCTAGCAACCTCCGCACTCAGGGATGATGCTCTACCCACTGCACCACTGGCCAGGGCCAATGTGGCATTTTTAAAAGCAAGCACAATCTAGTAATCATTTACTCATCTCTCCTATAGAGTAGCTATAGAAGTGTTTTATAGAAATTGTCATATTCCATGTTAATGTATAAGCCATTCTGTGCATTTTGTGATTCTCCTTTTTAGGAATTATTGTATTCATAGCCAACATACTGTTGTCAGACCTAGTGACCACACCCAGAAAGAAAATAAGGAAGTTCTAAAAGAGTCTACTAATCCCAAGGGAACTGAAGGTGGTGGAAAATGTGTCTATCTTCAGCACGAACAAATAGCCCTTAGTGGGGCCTGTGTCAGATTATGTAGATGTTTTCAAAATATACATGGCTTCCTCTGCCCAAGGGAAATCAGAAAATCTGGAGATGGAGGTTCCCTAGAAGATCTGGGTGTCCTTCCTCCCAGCCCACACTTCTCAGGTGTTCTACACCTTGTAAATCAAATCCAGGTAAGGCCAAATAAAGAAATCAATGCCAGATGGATGCCCTTGGCTAGTCATACTAGTCCAGCCAACTGGCAACTGGGCTTTGGACCCTGGTTTCTGACACCAACAATTACAGAGCTCTTCTGTGTTTGCAATATTACACCAAAAAGAGGAGACTTACTTGCATAATCTCTGAGAAAGGAACAAAAGGTCACCCTTTCAAGGGCGAATTATAAAGGTTATTCCCTTATTAGATTACTTTCTCTAATGATTAGTTACTGTTAAAAGTTCTATGTTCGATACATTGTCAACCTCCCAGGATGTAATGCTGAATAAGAAATTCAACTTTGTCTCCTCTAGTTCTGTATCAAGAGCTGCAAATGCAAAGAGAACTATTTAGGTCTAACAGGCGATCAGCTTGCCAGGGTGGCTAAGAGCAGACTGCAGCCGGCCGGCCTGGGATTGAACCCTGGCTGCTACCTGCTAGCTGCAGAGCCTTGAACAAGTAACGTAAGCTTTCTGCGCCTTAGTTTCCTCATCTGCAAAACTGGGGTACCTACATCAGGAAGGTTTGTAAGGCCAAAATTAATATACGTAGAAGACTTTAGAAAAGTGCCTGCTATGTGGTATTGAGCGGCTGTATTCAGTCCTTACAGATAAGCCTCATTCTTCATAACTTGCAAAGTATTCCACTGCCCAGGTATAGGTAATTTATTATCCTGAGGACCTTTACTCTTTCAATCTCTGACTATGACAAACAAGGCTTCAGTGAACATCCTATATAACAGAGGGATGTTCACTGTTTACCATGATCATCAAATTAAGTCAGTCCCCTATTTAACTTTCATGTAAAACACAGACCGTCTGAGTACCCTCCAAAGCAGGCACAGGAATAGTCACCTCGAGGTTCTACACAGAAGTCTCAAAGAAGTGGAGCCTCTTACTGCCAAAGCTGATACACACATAAGTGGCAGAGCTGGAACCCTGCCCAGATGTGTAACTGCTAAACTGAAAGGTATTTTCTTCAATCTGCTTCCTACAGCTTTGCTTATTTTTTTTTAAGCAACAGTAGGTGCTCTTATCAATGTACCTCAGATTTATAGTAGTGATAAATTTTCAGAAGTTGTATAAAAAGTACACTCAAATTTTCACAGAGGTGTATATCAGCTCACAAACTGGGCAGATGGAGGTGTCAGAAACTTCTTTAAATATTAAAGGCATTTACCCACCCTGGCTGGAGAGCTCAGTTGGTTAGAGCATTATCCTGATATGCTAAGGTTGGAGGTTTGATCCCCAGTCAAGGCACATACAAGAATCAATCAATGAATGCATAGATATGTGGAACAAGAAGTTGATGTCTCTCTCTCTCTCTCTCTCTCTCTCTCTCTCTCTCGCCCCCCTTCCTCTAAACTCAATCAATTAAAAAAATATTTTAATATTATTTAACTCTTCTGCCAAAGAACAAAGCAGATGTACACTGAACACAACCCCTAGGGAGAGACACCACACTGCCAAACTCTCAGGGAAGCAAATGAGTAATTATTGAATTTGGTATCGTGAGAATTATTCTTTGGGGAAAGAGAAATTCCTAACAATTATTTATACTTTGTAATAGCACTTGCTGTGCCAAGACAAAGGGGGTCAGGGACTGTGGGGTGCAGAATAACGCAGACAGAGTCAAGACCCAAGCGGCACTCTCCGACATGACGTGACGAGGTCTGTTCAGTACGGGCTTCGCAGAGATTCGTCCTGACAGGGTGGAAAGGCTGACAACCGGGAAGGAAAGGGGAGAGGTGGACCTTACCGGAGGTGGACCTGTCACCAGCACGCGCTCACAGGAGGACGCTAGCCCAGTACAGGATCAGTTATTGCAGGTATGCTTCAAGAAAATGGCTATTCTCCTAACCAGAGGAAGTGTGACAGTACCAGCATGAAAAATCCTAAAACAAATAAACTATATATTTCATAAATCTCAGTCAGCAAGAAGACCAAAGTCTATATGAGGATATGAGGAATATGAAAACATTACACACAACTGTCTTTGAAACAGTAATGGAGGGAAAGAAGGGGGGAGGATGGGAATTCTGTCTTTCTGGACACTCACCAAGCATGAATATTTTAAATCCAAGCACCACATGATTCTAAAAGTGAAAGCCAACAAGTCAAATAGAAATGTTCCCATGGAAGGAACATGTCAGCGGCAGCCCAGAAGGAAGCAAACTGCTTGCAACATTTATAGGCTGAAGTTGGGGCTGGAGGTGTGAGGGGAGGCCGAGTTCTTATCACAGAAACTCAAAATTATGTCAGGTTACTTTCCTAATCAAAGGCCAAAACATCTCGCGAGGTTATGTTTAACCACTTAAAGAGAAAACTGTACTTGCCATCACTGAGTTCTAACATCTACTTTTCTAAGACCTAAATGATTTCAACTTTCATTGGTCAAACATAAACAAAAGATTTGTTCTTGGCAAAAGGGAAACTGAAGAACTTAGTTCTGAAAGGGACTTGGAAATCACCTTAGTTTAATCTTTTATTTTTAAAGAAAGAGAGGCCATTGCCCAGAATTGATTTTCTTACAGTTGATGGCAAGTTAGGACAAGACGCCATAGCAGCTAGCTTCTATAAAAGGGTGAGACATCCTACCTTAAACAACTATGCCTCCCAACCCTCTCAAATTACTTCAATTGTAATAGACAAAGAACTATGCATATGCTTTATTATAATCCTGTATCATGAGGCAACATTTATTTAAATATCTATTAGGTGAGTTGAGGTAACCCAGCTGATGGAAGCAGAAGCCTAGGTTTTTACTCTTGACTCCACCAGCAACAGGCTGCGTGAACTTCAGAATCCTGGGATCTGCCTCTTCTCACCACCGACACTTTATTAAAAGGTGGAAAGCATCCTCACTACTGTAATATTAAATGCGGAAAATGCTTGTAGTGATTTTAATATGCCACTGATTATAAGCTGCATCTCTACCCAGATGTTAAAATGTGAAAAGCTGAGTCTGAAAATGGACGAAATGTGGTGGAAACACATACTCGCAGAAGGGCAACAACAAGGCAGCTGAGAGACCGCTGGCCAAGAGGAGGAACCTGACGCTTCTTCCAGGGGAAGAAATGGTTCGTGGGGACCCGTATTGGGACTGTTAGGTATTTCCACCTGATTAAAGCTTCCTCCTTCTCCCCTTATGATAGCATGATTCTTCTACCATCTAGTCTTAAGAATGGCCATTAGCATTTTTAATAGGATAGACAGACAGATAGGAAGGGGGAGAAATGAGAAGCATCAACTCATAGTTCCAGTAATTTAGTTGAATCCAATTGGTTTCCAAGTCATGTCACAAAGCTGGTTCAATCAGCTCTCTCCAACCTGTGTTCATGGCCACGGCTCCGGGAAGGGCTTAACCACAGCCCTGGCCTCCTCTAACAGCCTCCCAACCCACCTCCGCATTCTCAGTCTCTGTACACACAATCCATCCTACACACTCTGACAAGACTCATGTTCCTGGAACACAGGATGCATAATGCACTCCTTCTAGCTCAAAAGCTTCAAGGGTGCCATTACCAAACAAACATCTCTGTAGAGAGAGCAGGCTAGGAGGCACAACAACCTGGCTGGAATGCTTTGTGACCTTGGGCAAATGCCTAAACTTCTCTGAGCCTCATTTCCTCACCTGTAGAGTTGAATGCTCACAGTACCAACTGTTAGTAGTTAAGATAAATCCATGTAAAAAGTGCTGAGTGCCAGATTTGACACATAATAGCTCAATAAAAGTTAGCCATTATTATTAACAACCTGCCTTTCTAACCTTTTCTTCCACATCTGCCCTCTCTATCAGCTTCAGCCCACAGGGCTACTTCACTAACTCTACCAGGCATCCCCAAACTACAGCCCCGCGGGCCACATGCAGCCCCCTCAGGCCATTTATCCGGTCCCCTGCCGCACTTCCAGAAGGGACACCTCTTTCATTGGTGGTCAGTGAGAGGAGCACTGTATGTGGCAGCCCTCCAACAGTCTGAGGGACAGTGAACTGGCCCCCTGTGTAAGAAGTTTGGGGACCCCTGTTTTGCTCTCCAAAACCCCTCTCATAGAATGCCTGTGCTACTATCTCTGTATGTTAAGATCGCTCCATGAAATGTAGGCCTAAATTCAAATGTCAGTTTCAAGTCTATTAAGTTTAACCCAATCATCTCTTTACTGCTGACATCCTTGGAGGCTCCTAGATCCACCCCTGTGGCTCCCTTCCCCACGTCCACGCAGGCTCTTCCTAAAGATCTAGTAACAGCTAGGTAGGTGAGGTGAGATTAAATCTACTCCTCAGTTAGGGGATGGGCCCCAGGTTATCAGATTTATATATACTGTTCTAGTTATTACTTCAAGTAAACAAGGCCTAAGTCATTCACTTTGGGGCCAAGGACCCTCACTGGAAGGTGGAGGAAAGGAAACTTCCCACCTGAGAAGATGCTAACAGGACGGTCCAAACTGTTTGCTGGCAGTCATCTTGCCAAATCAGACTACGGAAATAATAACATCCAAGAGCACCTCGGAGAAACAGCAGAAGTTCTGCCATCAAAGCCTTGGCCTCAGTGGATAGAGCATCGTCCTGATGTGCCAATGTGGCAGGACTGACCCCCAGTCAGGGCACATACAAAAACCAACCAGTGAATGCATAAATAAGTGGAACCAACTGATATTTCTCTCTCTACCTTCCTCTCTCTCTCTCACTAAAATCCAATTTTAAAAAGTTCAGCCATCAAACTTTTCGGGTCAGGCGGTCATTTAAGGCCAACTGAGTTGGGTTTTCTGTCTCCTGCACCACAAGCACCCTAACCAATTCCAGAGTACTAGGCACTGATACGTCTAATATAGACAGCTCTGCCATAAAGCTTTCCCAGATACAGTTAGACAAGTCCTCTGCCATCTGTTTCTGACTGCCTTTCAGTCCAAGGTGCAGAACGAGGATAGGTATGAAAGGATTAAAGTGTAAGCTAATTCAGGGAGCCCTTTGCAGTCAGGAACTTTATCATTCAACTTTGTATATAACCTCTGCTGTCATATCTCCCCCCCCCCCCTCTCTCTCACATACATACACACCACATTCAATAACTGACAAGTCAATGAATTAATAAAAAGAATGAATCAAATATGGGCTAAAAGAAAGGAAAGAGATTTTAGACAGATTTGAAAGATAACAAGTAATTAATCTTGGATGGCTTGAAGATGGGCCTTTAAACATGAGGTTAAGTTTTTAAGTTACAGAGTTACATAAATGGCAGAGAGCCCACTAAAGAAATCTCAGCAGCGCAAGGATAGACAAAGGAGCAGGTATGATACAAGAGACAGAGCTATGTGAACCTGGAAAAATCACTTGGCACGCCTAGGCCTTAGTTCTCTTTCTTTAAAAAAGGAGGTAAGGATAACACTTCTCATAGGATGGTGTAAGAATTATGTGTAGAAAGCAACTATTTACAGAAAGGTACTAACATCAAAAATATCTGAGCCTGACCTGGCGGTGGCACAGTGGATAGAGCGTCAGACTGGGATGCAGAGGAACCAGGTTCGAGACCCTGAAGTCTCCAGCTTGAGCGTGGGCTCATCTGGTATGATCAAAGCTCACCAGCTTGGACTCAAGGTCACTGGCTTGAGCAAGAGGTTACTCGGTCTGCTGAAGGCTCATGGTCAAGGCACATATGAGAAAGCAATCAATGAACAACTAAGGTGCCGCAAGGAAAAACTGATGATTGATGCTTCTTATCTCTCTCTGTTCCTGGCTGTCCCTAGCTATCCCTCTCTCTGACTCTCTCTCTGTCTCTGTAAAAAAATAAATAAATCTGAAACTGAATGCATGCAAAGGCTTAGTTATGGGTGCCTGGCCTGTGGTGGCACAGAAGATAAAGTATCGATCTGGAATGCTGAGGTCCCTGGTTCAAAACCCTGGGCTTGCCAGGTCAAGACACATACAACAAGCAAGCAATGAACAGCTAGAGTGAAGCAACTATGAGTTGATACTTCTCACTCCTCATCCTCTGCCTCTCTCTGTAAAATTAATAAAAAGAAAGAAATCGTGGTTATTATAACCATCTGTAAAAAAAGAACGAAAAAAGACTTATTTATGGGTAACTAATGGAACGATTATCCCATCAGGAACAGAACAGTTGAGAGGCAACAGACAAGGAGTTCAAGTTCAAAATAATTACAGTATGTCTTAGGGGAGAGAAAGGATGTAGTGGAGTAAGAACGAAGTGAAACCATTACTCACACCCTCCATGTCTGCGTAGGCATCAGGCATCGGAGCTACCCTCAGGAAAGGAACCAGGTTTACTGTGATTCGTATAATTCCAGTGGGAAATAAGACGCCCGAGGACTGATATACTCAGCAAGAGCAGCAAGAGGACAACCGCTAATCACGCTGAGAGGAAACGAGGAGCTAGTGAAACCAAAGTCCCAGAAAGATCCCTGCAAAGGAACATCCAGAAATTGAGGGCTCTAACCTAAAAACAAAAACTCTGCTGGTCTCAGGGAATGAGATAACTTACCTCATTTTCAATTAATGTTTGTGAAAACCTAGTTTCGAATATTTTTCCAGCTATATGAGATTCTCAGGTTTCACTGTTGGCCACATTCCCTCCCCTGGTCAGCAAACCACAGCTCGTGAGCCACATTCGGCTCTTTGGCCCCTTGAGTGCGGCTCTTCCACAAAATACCACGTGCGGGTGCTACCTCGATAAGGAATGTACCTACCTATATAGTTTAAGTGTAAAAAATTTGGCTCTCAAAAGAAATTTCAATCGTTGTACTGTTGATATTTGGCTCTGCTGACTGATGAGTTTGCCGACCACTGCAACCTCACTTCCCCTTCCCCAAGAAGAAAAAATAAAACATTTGGTAGACCCAAGTTGGGTTCTTTAACTGGTATCCTCTCTTGAAATCCACATAACAATTTTGTAACATAAAACCCCCCATTTAGAGACAGAAAAAGAAACTGAGTCAAGGGGGTGGGGGCACTTTTTTAAATGATGAGGTATTGTTCTTGAAGACAATCAATTTTTCTTTTTTAAATTTAGAGAGAGACAGGAACATCAAGCTGTTTTTGTATGTGCCAGGGCTGGGGATGGAACCAGCAAGCTTTGTGCTTCCAGACGAAGCTGTAACCAACAGAGCTATCCAGCCAGGGCTTCATTTTTTATTTGATTGATTTTAGACAGAGCAATGAAAGGAGAGAAAGGGGAGGAAAGGAAGCATTCATCAGTTGTTCCATTCAGTGGTTCATTCATCGTTGTTTCCTGTGATGGGACCCCGCAACCTTGTCCTTTCTGGAGGATGCTCTAAGTCTAACCAACTGAGCTAACCAGCCAGGACCAGACAAATTTTAAGATATGTTTTCTACTTTAACTTTTCAGCAAAGTTCTACTCTATAATCTGTAAAATTAGCCATCTATTACCATCAACATGTCCTCTTGTGTCTTCAGTTAGAAATGGAAAAGGAAAATCCAGAAAGAGAGAGAGAGAGAGAGAAACACAGAAAGTTCCCCCGCATTGAGAAGTTATAATCTAGGGTAGGAATATCAAAGGGACAAGAGTGACATTTCTCTTTTAAGTGCAGAGTATTCCTGGAGAATCCCAGGCAGCATCTAAACTGACTAAAAAAGTGACTCACTTGTCCCCTAGAGCAGAAGAAAGTAAAAGTGTTTTTCCACTGTCATAGAATGCAGAACCAATTAATTGTGTCTGCATTTGTATGTTCTTCACCAAATGCTGTCAGCTGAGATGTGCAGGCAAAACAAGTGCAAACCAACAGGTTATCTACCAAGCAGTTAGGGGAACAAGTTACAAAGCCTAACAAACAACATTAGCTCTTCCATACAACCCTGTAAAGCACTTCCTGCCACGGGTCCGCTATTAAAGAATAAAGGCTGCTTGCTCCACTCAATTCCCCCGCCCGCACCCCTCGGTTCCCCAGCCCAGCTATTAAGTCATGCACAGGATTCATCCATACGTACCCTCACCCCAAACCTGGTCAAATGCATTCTTTAAAATTGCAAGCAAGAAGCTAGGAGACCGCCTTAACAACAATCGTGGAGAAAACACCACCCTCAAAGTGCAAGAACACGGAACGGTTTCGAGACACAGTTTGAAAAAAACAAGTCGTTTGCTCCAAACATGACTACCTCCACCCCAAGGCAGGCGGGAGGACTGGGGGAGTCCGCGGGTAGGGGGAGTATTACTGGCACGGAAACTGTAAAGAGCACTTTTTCTTACAATTCCCAACAGACGCGACCCAAGCGCTTCTTCCCCCAGCCCAGAGCCCCTCCCGGGCCGCGCGCCTCCCTCCCCGCCAGCCGCTCCCGCCTCTCAGCGCCCGGACTCCTTAAAGGGCCGCCGGGTCCCCCTCGAGTCCCCGCCCTCCAGCTTTCGCACCCGCCTCATCCCTCCCAGAGTACCTCCGGCAAGTTATCTGGTTTTAATAAACACCGAAGTGGTCCGGGGCTAGCAGGCTTCCCTCTGGGGACGGGGGGTGGGGGGTGGCGGCAGAAGCGAGACAGAGGGTGCCCGAGCCGCCGGCTCCGCGCGGGACCAAGGCGGGCGCGCCCTGGTTCTTGTTGCCGACCGGACCCACAATCCCCGAAAGCTCTCCGAACTCACCCAGGTTTTGTTCTCCCCAAAGAAAGCGCTCTATTTCAGAAGGCGCCTCCCTGGACCTCCCACCCGCGAGCTCGTCGCGAGCGGGCGGATCCGAGCGCACAACCCCATCCATCCTGCCTCGGGTCTGGGCACAGCGTGTGTGCCCGCGGCGCCTGTCAGCGGGCAAAACTGCCCGCCTGCTGCTTCCACGAGCAGAACAGGTGAGCCAGCATCCCGGTGGAAACTCCCGAGGCGCCCAGGACGAGCCACTTCGCGCCCGCACAGCTCTTTCCGCGCCCGCCGTCCGTCCTGGGCAGCCGGGTTGGGACCCTTGAAGCCCGCCGGGCTGACGGCCGCGGGCCGCCGGGGCGCCTAAGCCACGCGGGCGGATCGCGGGCCGCGCTGGCAGCGACTGCTCCGCACCGGGTTCCGGACCTAACGGCGGTTCGCAGCCCTCTCGTCCCGGCCGCACGCTCGGGCGAGTGTCATGGCCGAGAGGCGGCCCCAGGCGAAGTTTCCTGGAGCTGACGGCTTACCTCCCTTAGCCCGAGGGGCAGCAGCGGCGTGGAGAAGCGGCGAGGCGGCGGCAGGGGCGCCGGGGGCCAGCCGGAGCCGAGGAGGACGTGGTAGGGAGGCTACGGTCGCCAGGAACCGCCGCGATGGGAAGAGGAAGGCGCCGGCTATCTACAATCAGAACGTGGGCTGACCGTGACGTCACAATGGCGCGGCCAGCCAATCGGGATCCCAAGGATGAATCAAGTGCTATGATGTCATGCAGCTTCGGAGCCAATCGCGAGACAATAGAACTTTCGTGATTGTAAATTTCAGAATCCGGTGCAGTGGGGAGCCCAGGCCCGGGGTCGGTCCTCTCTGGTTCATTGGGTCTCTGGGCAATTTTAGCTCCTTTCTTCCTAATAAGCCTGCGTGGAACCCAGAGCCTGCGCAATAGCGGCAGTGAAGTTCCCGATGCCCTGAACTCTCTCTGTGCCAGGCGTGGCAGGGTTGCGTGGTCGTGTTTAGACCGCTTGAAGTCAGCTCTCGTAGCCGCCCTCTCTAGGGTTCTGAAAGGGACTTAGTTCTCCTTGGTCTTAACTCAAAGGGTTAAATTCCTACGGAGACCCCCCGGAAGGAAGGTCTGCAGTTGTACAAGATAAATCAATGACAAAAACCGCTCAGAACTGATGTTTATACTTTCACTCCCTTTTGATAGATTTACCGTGGTTTTCTTGGGGATTCTGATTTTTCCTTGGAGGTCACTACCAATGCTATTTCTACTCCAGAAATTATTCCAAAGGCTTGTAAAAGGAGAAACGGTGGTGGAGTAAGTGACATCTTTTCAGCTGTACAAATTTAAGCACTTAAGAGAAAATGCTTTGTGCTCAGGGCACAAATAGAAGATTCTTTCTGTTTTTCATTGATATTTGGATGATTTGAGGTTTTCATCGTCTTCGAATCCTATGCTTTCCCCATAGCAACCCCCAGAAATTGTCTTTCTTATGTGCCCTCTTGCTGTATTTCTACTACTCCATGTCCTTGGGTCCAATTTAGTTAACCATTTAATGTAGCCAAATTTATTCTTTTACATTTACAATGTAATGTTTATCATGTGCCAGCTGTGTTCCAGGCACTGGACCTTTGAAGTAGGAAAGTAGGTTTACAAACTGTGTACAAATTAGGTAATTTAAACATATACAAATGAGTTTTTTAACAGTCAGTTGCTCCAAAGACTGAATTACTTCAGTTTGTTGGATACTATGTTTAGGTGTTAGGAATAAAAAAATTTCAAAAACACCCTCCGCGTGTAAAAAGGTAGTCAGAAACAACTACTGTGCAGAGTTGTAAATGCTACAGTGGAAGCCAAGATACACAGATTGAGAATTTTTTGTCAAGGGACATGTGGAAAACATACTAGAGGAATAGAAGAGTTTAGAAAAGGTATCTTCACTCTTCTGCCAGCAGCCCAAGACCTGAGCTGGTTCAACTGTGTCACCCTTTCCAAGTTCTGTCTGTCCAGGTTTTAAAAGTTTCAAATTTAACTTGATATTCCAAAAATCTCAAGTTTTATGTCACGCTCAATTGTTTTATTGTGCTCATCTATTAAAATGTTTAAATCCATATAACTAAAAATATCTATATTTCAAATTGTGGACTTATATTAGTGATTTTTAACCTGTGTGATGTAAGAATTTCTAAAAGATGCAATACCTGACTATTCAGTCAGGGGCACTGACATCTTTTCTCTTAGATTGTCGAATAAAATAATGACAGCCGCCAACTCAGCAATAGCCGGGCTGTGAATGCCCTGTCTTGAGCCATAAATATGTAGGTCATATAATAGAGTTAGTTGCATCTTATTGGTCACGTTGCATAATAAGGTTGCATCTGCTCAGTTAATTCTTGGTACCAGAAATCCTTATATACAAGTATAGGCACTTGCTTTTTTTAAAGTCATTTTGGAGTAAATAGAGTAGGTAATTACTATTATTATTTTTTGTAAACCAATCAGATTGGCAGTATATATAAGATATATATATATATTTGGTGTGCCACAGAATTTAGTTTATATGTGCCATGAGATGAGTAAGGCTGAAAATTGCTGACTTATACAACTGTCAAGGCATACATTAAATTTCAAATTTTTTCTTATTTTAAAATAAAGTTCTAATATCTTATTCCTGTCCCACAAAGGATGCCTTTTCATTTCCATTATCGCATTTTTTACTCTGCACTGTTGTTGTTTCCTGACTATACCTCTTGCTGAATCCATAGGATGCTTGTATCCCCACTTTAAAAATTACTGCTTTATTTTTTTATTTGCTTAATCTTAGTGGGAGGAGGTACAGACAGGGACAGACAGACAGAAAGGGAGAGAGATGAGAAACATCAACTCTATGTGGCACTTTAGTTGTTCATTGATTGCTTTCTCATACAGTGTCTTGACCAGGGGGCTCCAGCTGAGCCAGTGACCCCTTGCTTGAGCAGTGACCTTGGGCTCAAGCCAGCAACCTTTGGGCTGAAGGGCTCATATCTATGTTCCTACGCTCAAGCCTATGACCCCATGCTCAATCTGTTGAGCTTGCGCTCTAGCCACATGAGCCCGCCCTCCCAGCAACCTCGTTGTTTCAAACCTGGGTCCTCAGTGTCCCAGTCTGACACTTTACCCACTGTGCCACTGCTTGGTCAGCCTGAAGACTACTGCTTTAGATCATAAACTCCACTGGAGGGGGAATGTTGAATTCTGCTTATTATTTATCTGCAGATCTCAGTACCGTCACTGTGTATAATGACAGCTTAGTAAATATGTTTTGAATGAGTCAACTCTTACTCCCTCTCAACATTACCATCATCACCCTGGAGCTTCCATTTGTGCTTTAGAGTTTCAACCCTCTGTCAGATAATCATGTCCCAGGACTATTGATTCCTCTGAAATCTAAGTTAGTAAAGTCATATTCTTATTCTTCCCCCCACACACAAAAAAAGTCTTGGGCTTCCCAATACATATATGTTAGGAGGAATTTCCCACATACACACCTCATCTTACACCCAACAGTGTAAACTAATCATGACCACTGGATGAATCGCTCCCTCTCGTAGCACCATTACATTCATAGATAAAGCTGCAAGAAAAGCACAAGAACTGAAATGACTCCTCAACTTTTTATTTTATTTTACTTTATTTTTTAAGACTTTATTCATTTTAGGAGAGAGAGAGAGAAGTGAGGAGGAGAAGGAAGCATCAACTCCCATATGTGCCTTGAGTGGCCAAGCCCAGGGTTTCAAACCGGTGACCTCAGCATTCCAGGTCGATGCTCTATCCACTATGCCACCACAGGTCAGGCTCCTCAACTCAAAATAAATCAAAAGAGTGCCCAGGATTCAATGCCACTGTTCATGGGAAGTGTTTTAATTAGCATCACAATCAGATTCTTGGCCTTCTGGGTTCTAGACACTGTGCTGGCGCCATTCCAGTTCTTATATTCAGTCTATCAAAAATGAACCCAGGTACGGTGCAGTAACCAAACCCTAAAACTCTTGCCTCTTTCTTTAATAACATCCATATGGTAGTATCCCCTAGAAATAACTGTTGAATCATCTTCATTAAGTAGTTACTACTTTCTTCCTACTTCTTTTCCTCCTGCTGCTTTTATTTAAAGTGGGTAGCATTTTTCCTTCTCTTAGTTTTCATCAGTGATCTCAAATCCCCTCCCACCACATACCCAAGTGCATTTTTTTTTTTAAGAAGATTGCCTCAATACTGCTCTTGAGAAGGAAAGTATTTAACATCCTGGGAATGTTTTTGTTTCTGTGCTCAATACAACCTTTGTGGCTTTTATTTATCCTCCCAAATTAGTTTGTATTTTTAACATTTGCTACAGACACAAGTAAGTGTGAAATATTCTTGTGCTGATCTTGAAACACATCACCTTCTAAAAGTCTTTGTGGATGTGACTGTGCACTGCATCCTGAGAAATCTATTGCTATTGCACCTGTAGGTGGATTAGGAAATACTATCAGCAGATTGATGTTTCTCTTTCTCTCACTCTCTTTTCTTGCTCTCTAAAATCAATCAATAAATACAATTCTTTATTATTCTTTAAAGAAATGCAATCAAAAGTTTCATTAGTATAAAATTCTAATTAGTGAGACTTGTTTTATTTAAGGATGACATACTATATGTCCTTAGAAGTATTTGTGTGACATGATGAAACCTGCCTCTTATGATAAGATACAACAAGCCTGTGTTTATCTCTGGACATTTGAAAGTTGACTAAAATATAGGCCAAATGTACGCTTGTTTACGCTAAGGATGCCACTATGTAGTCACCAGTGGTTTCTACTTTTTTTTTCTTCCCTGTGATCTTGCTTTTTTCCCTCTTTTCTAGTTTGTATTTTTTATTATCTTTTTACCAGGGGTTCCCATTGGCCTGGCTTGTCTTTGCTGGAGGCAGATAGAGAGTAAAGGTGTTAATTACCTTTCCTCCTCAGACCTTGGAGTTAATTCCACACGCCCATTGTGACTTGCTGCTACTCCTCTTCGTTGCTATTCAATAATGTGTACTGAGGCTAAGCTCTTTTCCTGCCCTCAATGTTCATTTTGGTGGAAGTGTACCTGAAGGCACTGCACATGCCTTGTCTGCCATATTGTTTTCTTGATGGCTAGTGGAACCTCTGCCAAACAGTGAGTGATAGTAAATATCAGCTGAGTGATCAGAAAATTTAAACTACCGTATTTCCCCATTTATAAGATGCACCTTAATTTGGGGGCTTGAAATTTGAAAAAATATGTATTATATAAAGTTAATGAACTCAAGTTTTGTGTGTGTGTGTGTGTGTGTGTGTGTGTGTGTGTGTGTGTGTGACAGAGACAGAGAGAGGGACAGACAGGAAGGGAGAGAGATGAGAAGCATCAATTCTTCGTTGTGGCACCTTAGTTGTTCATTGATTGCTTTCTCATATGTGCCTAGACCAGGGGGCTACAGCAGACCAAGTGACCCCTTGCTTAAGCCAGTGACCTTGGGATCAAGCTGGTGAGCTTTGCCCAAACCAGACGAGTCCGCGCTCAAGCCAGCGACCTCGGGGTTTTGAACCTGTGTCCTCTGTGTCTCAGTCCGATGCTCTATCCACTGCACCACAGCCTGGTCAGGCTGAACTCAAGTTTTATTCATCATAAAATTCGTACAACTCATCGTCACTGTCAAAACTCCCATCCATTAGCTTGTCCTCATCTGTGTCTGATGACAAATCACTGTCTTCAACAACGAACACAAAAACAAGCACAAAAAAGCGGGAAATGCAAGTAAAAATATCTACAACCACTGTATAAGACACATCTGGTTTTTAGACCCCCAAATTTTTCGAAGAAGCGTGTGTCTTTTACATGGGGAAATACGGTATGTATTTCTCTAATCTTTCCTTCATCTTCAGTCAGCTCCTGCTATCTGGGAGCAAGTGGACTGGAAAGGGAATCTTTGTCCTCAGTGCTCTCTTCTTACACCTACTTCCTAGGTGATATTGTCTCCCACTTTAATGGCTTTGCATTCCGTCCATATTCTGCTCATTCCCACGCGTATTTCTCCAGCATGAACTTCTCCTGAATTCCAGACTTATATACTATACTTAACTGTCTATTAATGACTTATCCTCTTGGATGTCAAAAAGGCATCTTAAGTTGAGAATAATAAGAAACTCTTGATTTTTTTTTTTCCCCACACCTGCTCCTTTCATGGTCTTCCCAGCTCTGGAAATGACAGCTCCATTCATCCAGTTTCTCAAGCCACACACCTTAGACTTCTGTTTGACTCCCCTCTCTCTTTCATGTCCTACCTCCATGCATCAGCCAAGTCCTGTCTACTCAATCTTCAAAACATCAGAATCTGTTTACTTTTTACAGTATGTACCAAACCATGAGTTTAAGTCACTATCAGTTGTCCAGAATTTTGTAATAACCCTCTAACTGGATCTTTATTTCTGCCTTTGCCTCCTACAGTCTATTTCCAATCCAGGAGCCAGAGTGATCCTCTTACAACCAAAGCCAGATCATGTCACTTGTTGGTTTAAAACCATCTATCAACCTCTCATATCAGTAAGAGTGCAAATTAAAACCCTCACAGGGGCCTATAAGGTCCTTGGTGACTTAGCACGTAATCATTTCTCTGACCTTCTAAAGCTACTCTGTCTTCCACCCACAAAGGCCTCCTTCTTATTCCTTGGGTACACCACGCCCTCGACTTGCTTCAAGGCCTTTGCACTTAATCTTTCCCAATGCATAGAATAATCAATCCAGAAAGCTCCAAGGCTTACTGCACCCATGTTTCACTGTGATCTCTATAAATGTCATCCCCTTAGAAAGTTCTCCTTGATCCTTCTTTGAATTTTCTTTGTCTCCTTCCTTGTCTCCTGCATTTTGGAACCCTTTACTGTGCTTTATTTAACTCCTTAGCTGTCATCACTGCCCGACATCCTATAGGTTTGTTTACCTTCAGCATTTGTTTTTCTCCCCCTTTCACATAAGCTCATTGAGGGCACACACTTTGGTTTATTTACCACTGTACCCCCAGCACTTGGAACACTGCCTGGCACCTGGTAAGAGCTTAATAAATATTTATTCAATGGCTAAATGAATGAACACAAAAATGGAAAAATTGAAATGCAAATCAGTAAGATATGCTGTGACTAGAACCAGTTGACCACAAATTCAGTCTAAGAGAAGGAAAAGACCCAACTACGATAATTTATCAATATAATTATTTATGGGGATTATTTTTCTGTACCCCATTAAATTCAAGATAATATGTTTTGCCTGCCACTTTTCTGAACTAATAAAATCTGAAAAATTGACATGGTCTAAGGAATATTTAACAGTGTAAAAGTGCAATAAAGGAAGAAAGACTCTAATTGTGGTTATCATGAAGAAAAAATACCATTGTCTTAAACTGGTATGAATTGGGGATAGCTTACTCTTTTACAGATGTTGCAGTTACCTCGAATATAAGCACTTTCTCTTGAAATTGAAACTGTCATGATATTTACTTCAAGATGAATCAAATTTGGTACTAATTTTTTCTCCTTTGTTACTTATGAATTTCTAAGGCCTTTCCCAATGCATTCTCAGTTTCTGCTTTCAGCACCACATTGCGATGACAGGTTTAAGTTGCATACCCAAGGCTGCAAGGCCAGTTAGTGCAGAATTAAGACTGAACTCAGGTCTCAGCTCTCAACTTCTTCAAGGCTTAGCGATATTAAAGATAAGATGTTAAACCAGGACAGATTGTCAATGTGTCTTTTACTTTGCTGATTATCGAAAGATTAATTTCATAATTGCTTTGCATTCTATAACATAGTAAAGAGCTAAAGATTTCTAGGATGTAGACAAAGCAGATGATAACCAAACTTTGGGCCAAAACCTGCGTGCAATTGGCAAAGGGCAGTGATGCGGTTTTTGTTGTTGAGCAGTGTTCTGTTAATCAGTATTCTACAAGCGCTCTATATGACTTTGGAGCTGATTACACAATACAGAATATACTTTGGCTAACTCTATCATTTACAAAACAAGCTCTCCAAATATTAGTGATTTAGCCATTCTAGGTCCTGTGATCTTTTAGTTATATGCATAATGTGTCATAAAAGGCCTTGCTTTTTGTGCACCTGCAATATTAGACTGCTCTAACATGTCTGGTAATATAAAAAACTAGTAGTATAATTTCTTTGTACAATACAATCTCAAGGTCACATTTTGCTGAGAGAGAAGGTGGTATTGTAAGACTCAGGAAATTCTCTGTGTGTTGCAGTTCAATTACTTTGCAAAGTATTGCATGGCATCTGATTGTGAAGCACTCCCCCCGCCCCCCAAATTCATATATTCCCTAATGTCAGGTTCAATTCCCTTTCAGGTTAAATAGCGTTACAGTATTATCTTCTAATCTGAATGATAAAATGACAAACTGCCCTCTATCAGACGTATTTCAGTGGAATGGACTCAGGTAAAAAACTTAAAAAGCTATCAGATAAATGCCCTAGATGTATAAAATTGAACTGACTTTAGGCTCTTTAAAGTATATAAAATAAAAAGTACAATATGTTATTACTTTGGCATTTTGCTGATCAATAAGATTAACTTCTACATAGTCTTAATTTATATCTAATCTTTTCAATTCTTTTCATCTCCCACCACCCTTTTTACTTCTCTGAATGTGACTGAGAACAGAATGTTTATTTCCTATTCTCCTCATAACTAGAGTACCCCATGTAGACCTTGTTTTATCATTTATAACATTTTTCTTTTTTTATTTTTATTGATTTTAGAGAGGGAGGAGGGGTAGGAGAGAGAGAACGAGAGTGAGAGAAACAGGAACATCTATCGGTTCCTGCAACCTCTGCACTTTGGGATGATGGTCTAACCAACTGAGCTATCCGGCCAGGGCACTTATAATATTAATATTGTACTTACTTGTTTCCACTTCTCTTCCCCAACTCAAGGCCAGAAAATATCTCATTCATTTTTGCTCCTTTAGCATTGTGCTATGCCAGTATATAGTAGGCATTTAATAAATACTTATTGAACTAGACTCTCAAAAGACTTTCCTATCTTTATGCTAAAGCAAATTAAGACATAGCAGGCTGGTTGGGTAGAGGGCGGGATAGCTGTCAATGGAGGGATGCTTGACTTGGGGTGCTGAACACACAATGCAGTATACAGATGATGTATTGTAGAATTGTGCACCTGACACTCGAATACTTTTATTAACCAATATCACCTCAATAAGTTAAAATAAAATGATTTTAAATGCATAGTAGACTGTTTCAGAATATGCAAGAAAAACTTTTGGAGCCTCAAATTTCTTTCATCAGTTTAATAGGCTTTGATAAGATGGTTAGCAGCTTCTGAAAGTGATCTCTGGCACATGATATTAATGCCCATTGGCTGAATCTAGTGACTTGCTCCTAAAGGAAAGAAAGAACATGGGAAAAATGATGGAATGACTCTGCCAAGATTAGGTTAGAAAGGAAGTGGCTTCTATCTTATTGGCATTCTGAATAGCTTCTTGGCTTGCATACTTTCAAGCAAGGTGTCATGTTAGAGATGCTCATATAACAAACTATGGGTGGCCTCTGGCTAATAGACAACTAGTAACTGAGGTCCCCAGTTGGCAGCCCATAAGGAACTGAATCCTGCCAGACCACATGAGTGAACTGGGAAGTGAACTTCCCCAACAAAGCTTTAAGACGACTGCCAGCCCAGTGGACGTTTTTATTGCAGCCTTTGAGAAACCCTGAAGCAGAGAACCCAGTTAAGTAAGCAATGCCCCCAGTTCCTCACCTACAGAAACTTTGAGATAAAGAAAAGCATGTTGTTTCGAGCTATTAAGTTTTGGGGTAATTTGTTACGAAGCAATAGAGAACAAGTACAGATGGCATCAATAGTTTAACTTTTTAAAACAGAATCAGAGGCAGAAGAATTGAAATAGTTTATTTATTTTACTTGTCAGAATAATCACATTATGCCTAGTATTTTGATAACTGTGTCAATATTTCAGCTATAAGTATTTGTCTTTCCCAGTATGGTTTTCTCCTATCACAGTAAAACATTTACACATATGGGGATAGCTTATCAAATTTCAAAAGGAGGCAGTAGATATCAAGGCAGGCCACTCTGTAAACAAATTCAGCTGCTGCTTCATTGAATGAAGGCTTACTGGAAAGGGACTGTCACTTCCAACTCATCAATAAACATCTTCTCCAGGGACTCGTCAAGTGCTTCAAATTTTCATGTCATTTATTAGTTTAGATTAAGGCATTGCAGGTTACTATTAAAACACAAACATAAGTATGAACATTATATAAGAAGAATAATGCATTGTACAGTGCTTTCATTCACTAATGGGTGTACCCAATTAGTTTACTGGATAAGCCAATTAAGAAGTAACTAAGCTCGGAAAGTATGAAAGCTTGGAAAGATGGGTTGTGGTTATATAATCAAGAAAAATTCCCAAAGACTAGGGATAAATGGTGTCACAGTGGGTATATAGGAAAAGCATAAAAGAGACAAAAATTAATATTCAGGAAACATTCATAAATGCTCTATCCACTTTTTAAATTATCCTGGAAACCTAGCAGGATATCTGGAAGTCAGTGGATGCTAAGGATGTATTTAGTGAGTATTCCTTGGGGACCTGGTATGTGTGAGGAATTGAGCTAATAAAACTACAATACTTGGTAAAAGTGATGTGTCTTAAGAGGTGCCAAAAGAAAAAATGTGCTATGGGAATTCAGATGTTGTAGAGGACAGGAGAAGAGGAGATTGAAGGAGCAGGGCCTTAGCAAAGGTTACACCCAGTACCGGAAACTGCTCCTCTCCCCCTTTTCAGGTTGCAACTTAAATGTCACCTTTTCAGATTGGTCTTTCCTACCACTCTGGCTAAAAGCGGTCTCTCCTCTTTATTTCCCCTTCCTCAGCCCCTAGTTTGTACAGGGGGGTCCTTGGGTTACGACACAGTTCCGTTCTTACTGTCGTAACCCTAATTTTGATGTAACTCAAAACACACCCTAGCCTAAGTCACTTACCTATTCTAACAGTTGTAAAATCATAATCTAGAACATAAAAACACAACTAAGCCACAAAAAAAGGAAAAGCACGTAAACATACTGTACTGTACACTGTACTCAGTAACAGAAAAAATGACAAAAAACGACGCTAACGGCATAAGTGCAACACTCACGTGACAAATTTTTAAAGTTTTTATGGGAGTGAACGTTATAAACTCCAAATGTATGTGGAGACTGTTGTAACTCGAGGACACCCCCCCCCCCCCCGTACTTAGTTCACAGCATTTCT
The DNA here is from genome assembly GCF_036850995.1 of Saccopteryx leptura. Taxonomy (NCBI): domain Eukaryota; kingdom Metazoa; phylum Chordata; class Mammalia; order Chiroptera; family Emballonuridae; genus Saccopteryx; species Saccopteryx leptura. The sequence goes on along the minus strand of NC_089503.1, from coordinate 367,715,262 downwards.
CACAATCAGTAATTGTTTCACTTATTTGTACCCAGACTCTCCCATTATTTAAACTTCAGGCTTGCACAAACAAGTCTGCCTTGTTTAGTTGGTGTGCCTGACATAAAGTCTATGCGCGTATTTGTCGAATGACTGAATGTGAAATGTGAAGTCAGAAACGGGTACTTGGTGTAGGGATGGAAAAATGCTGGGTCTCCAGACGTGAGTGTCCAGACCTGGATTCCAATCATAGCTCTCTCTCTCTCTGATGAGCCCAGCCATCTTTGTACTCGGTGCTCGAACACCCAGTAGGGATCCTCTGGCTTGGGTGCAACTTGCTTAAGCCTAAGTCTCCTTGTCGCTCCCACCCCCCAGTCTCGGGCCCCCATCACTTCCTGGCCGCTACACCCACCCTGGACCAGGCGGCCCAGCAGCCCCCTCCTCCCCTTGCAGGGCGCGGGGACCATCTAGGGCTTGAGCACGGATGGGCGGTGCCATGCTGTCGCCCACCAGCCCCTCCCCTGCTGCGGTCACACCATTCATCCCGCGGCCGCACCCGCCAATCAACGCGCTCAAACTACGTTGCATCTGGCGATGGGGCGGGGCCTCGTGGGGCGCGCGCTTGCCTCTTCCCCGCTCGGAGCTCGCTCCCGGGCGGGGTTATTCCGGGGCAATGACCGGACCTCGTCCTCTTGCTGACCCCCGCGGGAGGACTAGCGGTGGGGAGGGGGGAGGGGCTGAGTGAGGCAGAGGAGAGTTGTGCGAACCTGGGGCGGAGTCCTGGAACTGGAGGGTTGTGAGGCGTGGGGAATAGGTTGGAGGGTGGGCTTGACTGCTGGTGGTCTCACGCCCGCTGGGATGCAGAGCTCAGAGCATCCAGATCCCCGTTTCGGACCTTGCCAGTTCCGAGACACCTGACTGGCAGCAAGAAATTGTGTCTGTGCAGGCTTCTCAGCCCAAGTCTGGTGCTGGGGAAGGGCCTCTGGAGAGAAGCCTTAAATTAATCACTCAGCTTTCACAGTCATCTTTTGTAATCCGTGAATTAGCCCTGTATTGTAGATTTTGTTAATGCTCCTCCAGGCTGCCAAGAATGAGGGTAAAATAAAAGGCTGCTCCTGTTGATGTTAAAATTGTATTTACTTTTTGTATCATAAATTATGTGATGTTGAAAATATTTATCTTGGTATATTTCATAAGTGGACTCCCTCCCTTCCCCCCCATTCTGAGATATTTTTCATAATGTCTTAAAAATTCACCTGTGGCTTCTCTATTGGTGGCAAAGTTCACTCCGACTTCCTCCCCCCCCCCCCAAAAAAAAGCCTTAAAGGCACAGAAAGCAGTTTGACCACAAACAGGCTAGATATTTTCACTTCTCATTTAATCCTCTAACCAATCTCCACATATAGGCATTATCACCAGTTTTGATGTCAAAGCAGGCTCAGAGATTAATCTGGCCAAGGTCACAATTTGTGACAAAGTTTGGGCCCTTTCCACCCTTCTTTCCCCCAGATCATGAAATTTTAATCCACAATAAATGAAAGGTGGAAAGGAATCCAATGCTTTTGCAGCCCTTACCTAAGGATGGTGTGTCTAGCCAAGTGCAAGCACCTCTTGGAGATGGGTTTGAGTTTCTTAAGAACTCTGTTAAGTGCATAGTTTTCATGCCAGAACTTTGAAGGGTAGGAGCTCTGAAATGCCAGGTCATTTATGGGCTGATGTGTTTCATAACCCTAGCCTGACCCGAAACAAAACCCCTTTTCGTAATTCAGTCTTACCGGCCCACATGCTGGAGGGCTGCCCAAGGCTTGTTCAAGGACTTCAGTCTTTGTGACAAGCAGAGTACAGAAAAGTTGGATGAAAGACAGAGTTAATTAGGTCACGGAATCCTTTTTGGGGAGAGAAAGTAGCAAACTATAAGCAGACTTAACTCAATCCGATTGAACCGATTGGCCCAGTATATCTGCTCCATGCTGTGGGCATGCAAGGACAGCTGAGAAACTTTTCCTGCCAGCTGGAAAAAACTACAGTTGGGGGGAGACACATCAGTGAGGCAAGTGTAGGAATAATAGTCAAGAAAGGCGGCACCCAAAGTGACAATAAATGCAAGGCAACCATTCTGGCAGCTGTGGTGAGCTTTGACCCAGCAGTGTAGGTCTGAATGCAGAGGAAGGAAAAGAGGCCCCTTTAGGCTCCAAGCTGAGGAATCGGGACTTTTCTCTACCAAGCGGTACGAGTGATCTTTCAAAAGAAATGCCAGCCCCGAGTGGATAAGGCATCCACCTGACACACTGAGGTTGCCGCTTCAAAACCCTGGGCTAGCCCCGTCAAGGCACATGAGACAAGAAAGCAATGAATAAAGTGAAGCAACTATGAGTTCATATTTCTCACTCTCCACCCCTTCTGTAAAATCAATCAATAAAATCGTTGAAAAAGAAATGCCAGTCCAACACCTTAAACATTCTTAAATAGCTTTCCCATTGGACTTGGTACAAAATCCCAAATCCTTAATACTATATATGATGTAAAGACCGGCATGAGCTGGGTCTGCTGACCTGCTTACCTCCATCCGGGGCACCGCTGTCTACATTACACCATCCTGCTCATCTCTTTGCTTCTCAGAGATGAACGCTTTTCTCACCCCAGGCTTTTTACACATGCTGTCCCTTCTGCCTCCTTATCATTTCACTCCTGTCTCTTCCTCTCTGTCCATCTCAGCTTCAAGTTGCTTCCTCTGAGAAGCTTCCCTTCTAAATAAAGCCCATTATTACATTTCTCATCAGACCCCTTTTTTCCCTTTCCACACACTTATCATAATCTGTAACATATCTGCCTGTCTTGTTATCTCACCCTTTTCCCCCACACAGGGCTTATAACAATCTATAGTCTATTGCAGGGGTAGTCAACCTTTTTATACCTACCGCCCACTTTTGTATCTCTGTTAGTAGTAACATTTTCTAACCGCCCACCGGTTCCACAGTAATGGTGATTTATAAAGTAGGGAAGTAAATTTCCTTAATAAAATTTATAAAGCAGAGTTACAGCAAGTTAAAGCATATAGTAATAATTACTTACTAAGTACTTTATGTTGAATTTTTGCTAAGTTTGACAGAATAAATCTTTATAAAACAACTTACTATAGTTAAATCTTTTTATTTATACTTTGGTTGCTCTGCTACCACCCACCATGAAAGCTGGAACGCCCACTAGTGGGCGGTAGGGACCAGGTTGACTACCACTGGTCTATTGTATATTTATTTGGGCAATTATTTGTTGTTCTGTCTGCTGGCCCTCCATTTTGAAGTTCCATGTAGGCATGGTTCTGTTTGCTTTTATGGCAGCACAATGCTTGGCACACTGCCAGGACCCAGTAAGTATTTGTTGAATTAATGTTCAGAATCAGTTGATCTAGAATACATGATGGGGAATAGCAGGAGGTAGGCTGAGTAAGGGAGGAAGGAGCCTGATTGTGGGGGAAAGAAAGATACATTTCTATCCAATCGGTGACCTGCACTGGTCAGTATGGAAGCCTCTAATGACATGTGGGTATCGAGCACTTGAAATGTGACTGAGAAACTGAATTTTAAATTCTACTTAATTTTAATGAATTCACATGTTATAAAGTATATTTGAAACAATGTGGGCATGTGAATCTACTTTTTTCAACTATAAATTCTATGAAATATAAATACAGATCAAGAATTTAGGTGAATATTTATCATTTAATTGAGAAGTACTGTATATACTATGGAATACTACTCAGCCATAAGAAATGATGACATAGGATCATTTACATTACAACAACATGGATGGACCTTGATAACATTATACTGAGCGAAATAAGTAAATCAGAAAAAACTAAGAACTGTATGATTCCATACATAGGTGGGACACAACATCGAGACTCATGGACATAGATAAGAGTGCAGTGGTTACCAGGGGGAGGGGAAGGGAGGAGAGGGAAAGAGTACGGCAGGGGAAGGGCACAAAGAAAACCTAATAAAAGGTGACGGAGGACAATTTGACTTTAGGTTATGGGTATACAATATAATAAAATGTCAAAATGATCTGGAGATGCTTTCTCTGAATCTATGTACCCTAATTGATCAGTGTCACCCCGTTAAAATTAATTGTCTAAATAAAATTAAAAAATAAATGAGTAAATTGAAAAGTACTATAAACACACAGGATTTTAAATATACAAAGAATCTATATTTTTATTAAATATATATTTAATAGAAATTTATGTATATTTTTATTAAATACACAAAGTATGTATATTAAATTTATATGAAGAATGTAAAATATCTCTATTTTTCTACTGCTTACATGTTGAGATGATAATATTTTGAATATATCGGGTTAAGTAAAAATACATTTATTTTAGCATAAAACATCATTTTATTTTATTTTAAACTTTTATTTATTGATTTTAGAAAGAAAGGAAGAAAGGGGGAGAGAGAGACAGACAGACAGACAGAAACATCGTTCTGTTCCTGTAGGTTCCTGACCAGCGAGCGAACCGGCAACCTCTGTGCTTTGGGTGACACCAACGGAGCTATTCAGCCAGGGCAAGGTAACATATATTTTTAGAATTAGTTTTACTAACTGTAGGTATATAACCGGAGAATTGAAAGCAGAGACTCAAACAGATGCTCGTACACCAGTGTTCACAGCGGCATTGTTCACAATAGCCAGAAGGTGGTAACACCCAAATATCCATCAACAGATGGCTCAATAAACAAAATTGAGTGCATGTATAAAGTGAAATATTATTTAGCCTTAAAAAGGAATGAAATTCTAACATGCTATGACAGAGCTGAACCTCAAAAACATTATACTAAGTGAAATGAGCCAGCCGCAAAAGGACAGATATTGTATAATTCCACTTACATGAAGTACCTAGTATAGGCAAATTCATGAGGACAGAAAGTAGAACAGAGGTTAGTTACCAGGGGCCGGTGGGAGGGGAATGGGGAGTTATTGTTTAGAGGATACAGTATTTCTGACTAGGAAGATGAAAAGTTCTGTAAATGGTGTAACGCCAGTGGCTGAGGTCAGGCAGGTGCACATTGGATTCGGGCAGATGGTAGAAAAAAAGTGGAGCCAGAAAGTGTTGGGCCATTTCCGTTTAATAAAGTCTCCCGATGGCAGATGAGCAGACAGGCAGGGGAAAACCTCTTTTCACGGCAGCTAGCAAACAAACAGCAAAACTGACCTCTCACAGTAGCGGGCAGGCAACTCACAAACAACATCCGCCATCTTCCCTGAGCACAAGCGCCCGTCGCTTCACATAGACTATCCACATATGGTGCTGCCACGTGCTCACACAGTAATCGGGCCAAGTGCTTGCAGCAGGTAAACCAGCGAGCAAGCCTAGTACAGCTGCCCCACATTCCACCCCTATAGGGTTGCTCGCCCCACAATCTATGCAACAGGTATATTCCACACTTGCCTCTGTGCAAGGAGTGAGGTACATTACAGAAACAGACCCAGCAACAGCACAAATTATGAGATAATGACAATAATTACAAAGGTGTCTTTCACAATGTCTCCCTTAGCTCTGTTCAGAGAGTTAACTGGGGGCCCACCTCTAGCCTCCTACCCCATGGTAGCACCTGTATACAGGCCCTCCCACCATTGAAGAAATGTCCTCTGTTCATTGAAGAAAATGTCCTTGGTGGATCTCTGCAACTGGATGGGAACAGCTTCCCAGTGCAGGAGGGCCTCCCCAGGTGCCACGTCCCCCCATCAAGGTCTCTCAGAGTACTGTCCCCAAGCAGCACGTCCATCCAGCAGAGGAACCAGTGCCCTACACTGGTCACAATCCAAGAGTTCATTACACTGCTCAATGATCATGTTCATGATAGACAGCCCAGCTGTCTGTGCAAATCACCTAGGTAAAGGTCCGTTACAGGCAATTAGCCATACAGCTCTTTATTAATGGGTCTCAGCCCCTTTCCATAAGTTCTCTGTTCATTGCCACAAGCCCCATCCAAACCTCTCAGCAAGCTCACAGGGACTGGTGGGGTCAAACACATTCAAGGCCTATGCCGCTTTTACAGTTCTCTTACTGCTGCTGCTGCTGCAGCAGCAGCAAGACAGCACATATTACCTTTTAACGCCAATACCTGCTGCACATTAGAAGGGGACCAGTGGATTACCAATTCCACATGGGGCCTCCGGCCCCCACTCATCCCCATTGGACGGGTCCCTCGGCCTTTCCCATATTCATACTGGTATAATTGGTCTGGGGGGGGGGAATCCTCCTCTCCCACAGCTGTCTCCAACAAGTAATCTTGCAACCGTGCAACCTGAACACCAGTCATTTTCTTGGCAGCTGTCAGGGTGGCCTGCTTCCCTTGCTTTTTCAGCAGCTAGAAACTTTGTTGTGGCTTAAGCTGCAAGTTCTAACAGGACTTGATTAGACCTGCCGTCCAATTTTTCTCTAGCTGCCCTAGCCACAATCAAATCTACCTACATCTTTACAGGCTCATTTCTCTTGGTAGTTGGTGTGTGTGTGTGTGGGGGGGGGGAGGCAGCATGAGCAGCCTGCACATTTTGTACTGACTCCAGCTCCCCCAAATCTGCAACTGTCCATGTAACCATACTGATGGCTGCCCCACATAGGGGCTTAAGATAGCCACTAGTGATCCAAAAAGGGATGACAGTGCACTACAGAGAATAAGGTCCCTCATCCCTGCTGTAAACACTTCCTCATCTGACCCACAGGACCTCGGGTTGAAAGCAGCACTCTTCATAACTTGTTCCCGAAGGACCTGGAGCAGCTCATTATAGGACTGCCACCAACTGCCCCTGGCAAGTCCCCAGCATTCTGCCAGACCAGTCAAATGGCAGCCATCACCCATTCTAATAGGTATGGTTTCCTGGGTTTTCACGGCAGTTCTGAAGACACTGCCTCAAGGAGGAGTGTGTGGTAATGGTGGCCAACTTCCCCATCTCTGTTCTGGAGAGCATGATGCCATCCACCCCTATGTCCCACAACCACAGCAACCAGGCCGCCAGGGGCTTGGTGGGTTTCTGCCTGAATTTCCCCCCCAACTCCATCAGCTCTGCCTGGGTGTAGGGCTGCACCACAGAGTGCTCTACTGCCTGTGAAGGGGGTTGTGCCTGCCTCTGAGGTGCTCTTGGCTGCTGGGTTTTTACCTTCTGGGTGACCAGCAGCCAGGCTCTGAGTCTACAGATGGCAGTGTCAGACTGAATCTCCACCTCAGAAGAGGAATTGGAAATGCCGGCTCCTGTCAGCTCAGAGCTACTCTGCCAGCACGGGTGCTGCTCCTTCTTCAGTGACTGTCTTGGCTCCTGTGACTGCTGGCACTCGGCCTGAAGCTGAAACTTGAGCTCTTGAACCAACAGTTGTTTCTCCCACTTCCACTGCCAATGTTCAGCTTCCAGGGCAGATTGCAGCTTACAAACCCATAATTGCTTCTCCAGAGACCGTTCCAGTTCCAAGTGCCACTGGTGCTCAGCCTGCATCTCACACTGCAGCTCTCGAATGCAGTCAGCCTCCTTCTCCAGCGCTCATGCTGTGATTAGCACTCAGTCTCTTCTCAAAAGGCTGTAAAAAACACCCAACCCGGGGCCCCCAAAATGACAGCCATGGGGAACCGTACACTGGAGAACAACAACCAACTTCTCTAACTCATCCTTCAAGAGTTTTGAATCCTGCCGACTACACCAAATGTAATGCTGGTGGTTGAGGCCAGGCAGGTTCACATTGGATTTGGGCAGATGGTAGAAAAACTGCGAAGCCAGAAAGCATTGGGCCATGACTGTATAATAAAGCTCGCAACAATGGATGAGTAAACAGTCAGGGGAAAAACCTCTTCTCATGGCAGCAAGTGATCAAACAGCAAAAATGACCCCTTACAGTGGCATACAGGCAATCCACAAACCACCATTCACCATCTGCCCTGAGCACAAGCTCCCATAGCCGTACACAGACTATCCGCATGTGGCACTGCCATGTGCTCATGCACTAATCAAGCAAAGTGCTCGCAGCTGGTAAACCAGGGAGCAAGCCTAATACAGCTGTTTTCCCCACATTGGATAGTGGTGACGTCTGTACAGCATTGTGAATGTACTTAATGCCACTGAATTGTAGATTTAAAAATGGTTAACATGTAAGTCTTATGTACATTTTACCACAATACATTTTTTAAGAAATACATTTCACTTGCTACCTTTTTTTATTTTTAAATGTGGCTACTAGAAGATGTAAAACTCTATATGTAGCTTTTGCATCCTATTTCTATTGGACAGCACTGGGTTGGACAATTGAGAACCCTGGGTGAGGGTGAGGAATTTTGTGTGATGAAGGCTTCAATAATGTCTGTGACCTGGAGGGCGGCTTACAGGGAGGGCATGAGGGTAGCAGATAATATAAACCCAAGAATTTAGGAGTTGGTGGAATCTTATGTTGTGTAGAAAAAGTCACACGAGGAAAAGTCTGGGTGAGAGGGGCAAATGTGCAGTAGGATTCAATCTGGGAAGGGCTTTGTTTGTGGCTGAAGTGAGAATGTTCTAGAGATACTGTGTTCTCTACTGTAATGGGATAACTTGGCAGCAAGCCCAGAGTGATGTTCCTTAATTGTCGTGGGATCAAATGAGCACCATGTGTGAAAGAGCCTTCGAATCTGCGCTGAGAGGCACAGGTGAGGCGCAGCTAAGGTGGGTCACAATTATGGGGCTTCTGCAGTGCACTCATGGTGAGACTTTCCATCTGCTCTGGCTTCTGCAGAGAAGCTCTGGCTTTGGGGAGTTTTCTACCAGTGCTACATTTTATCTTTTATATAGAATTGTGAGAAGGCTCATCCCTTATGACTTCCTGATTCCACTATAGAAATCCACTCCTGCAAAATCGCACCATTACCACTTTAAGAATGTTCCTTTGCCTGACCAGGCCAGTGGCACAGTGAATAGACCATTGGCCTGGGATGCTGAGGTCCCAGGTTTGAAGCCCCAAGGTCACTGACTTGAGTGTGGACTTATAGACATGACCCCACGGTCACTGGCTTGAGCAAGGGGTTACTTGGTCTGCTGTAGCCCCACGGTCAAGGCACATATGAGAAAGCAATCAATGAACAACTAACGAGTCACAATGAAGAATTGATGCTTCTCATCTCTGTCCCTTCCTGTCTGTCTGCCCTTATCTGTCCCTCTCCTTCTCTCTCTCTCTCCAATAAATAAATAAATAAATAAATAAATAAATAAAAAAGAATGCTGCTCTTGAGGAATGATTGGTTTCTTCTACCACACTGAAGCCAAAGCAAGTATCGACTCGAACTCAGGAATGCGCACTGGGCCCAAAGACCAAAGGGAGAAGGTAGTGGGACAATGGCCAGAGACAAAATCAACTTAATCTGCTGCCCAGGAAAGCCAGTGTGATATAGATGATATATGGGACAGAACTGCTGTGGGGCTGACTGGGTGGCTTCTCAGGGATCTGAGCCACCCTGGGCACCTGGCCCTGGCCCCAGCACATCCCTACTGCCCTTCACACAGTTTAAGAAACCTAGCAGTCTTTGACCTTGTCCCAGATTAAAAATGGTCATGGTTGGAGCTAGAAAACCCAGTCTACCCTGGCCAGAATGATGTATGCTTCTCCATAATTAAAATTTCACCAGAGAAAAATCTATATATCCAGAATATAAGTTTAATATTGTACAAAAAAAAGTGCAAGAGCATTCTCTGCCCAGATGAAATGAGAATTGTAGAACTGCTAAAAATGTTTGACCAAATAAGATTTTACTCTGTCTACTTATATTTATTACTGTTTTAGATTAGTTTGGTGAGGGTAGTTTTTTGTTGTTCTTGTTGTTGTTGTTTTTTAGAGAGAGATTTCCATAAAGCCTGAAGTTATGTCCTGGTCTGACCTTTCCAATAGTTATCCAAAGTTAGTTCCTGGGCCAACCATCTACAGCGTTGTTGCTGGTATGGGAGGAAGGAGAATGGGGTTTTTAATATCATCTAAATTCCCTCTTCCAAGTCCTGGTGTAAATAGTATCTTTGGTGAGGCTTTACCCTTAGCTCTTACTATGATGGCTAGATCCTGGCTCATATCATGCATTATATTTCTAGGTATCAAATGTAATTGAGTTAGTGAACTATTTCTTTTTGTCAGTGCTGAGAAGAAAACTATTTCTGGGTTCCACTATAATCTAAGGCTTCTATGGCTATGTTTGCTGTTGACAAAGTAGTAATTAGAGGTAGTTATCTGAAAATAAGGAAGTACACTTTGGCTCAAATATCTTAAATAACAATTAGTTTAACTTGATCTGCCGATGCTTACATTTGTTTCCCAATGAAGTGGGAATGTATGCACAATTTTTCACTTCATTGGGACATGTGAGCATTACAACAGGTTCCCAGAAAAGGAAGAGGCATGGGGAAGAAGTACTCATCTATTAAATAACTAGAAAGCCCGGCGGTCGAAATGACCACTGTTCTAGATATTATAAATTGTAATTAAAATGATTTGTGCAAAGGTGTCTGCTAATTCAAACTGAATTACCCAGAGCAGGCGGTGAGGACGCCCCTTTGCTTACTGCCCCACGGGGTTTCCCCCTTCTACTTGCTTAATTGCTTAAAGTAGAGTGCAATGAAGGAGACCACTGGCGGTACATTTCTTAAGAGCCACTGCTAGCTCAATAAATAAAGGTGATTTAAATAATAAAATGTTAATTCACATGTCAAAGATCTCTTTGTACACAACATTTCTTGTGTAGATCTTTCCATCATTTTTAAGCTCGCCTTGCAGAGGACCATCAATTATTTTTAATTTTACGTCCATTCTTTCACGAACTCTTGAACAGGCAACATAAAGTTGACTGTGTCCAAATGCAGGCTCAGGTAAAAAAATGCCAACACACAGCCCTGGCTGGTTGGCTCAGCGGTAGAGCGTCGGCCTAGCATGCGGAGGACCCGGGTTCGATTCCCGGCCAGGGCACATAGGAGAAGCGCCTATTTGCTTCTCCACCCCCTCCCCTCCTTCCTCTCTGTCTCTCTCTTCCCCTCCCGCAGCCAAGGCTCCATTGGAGCAAAGATGGCCCGGGCGCTGGAGATGGCTCTGTGGCCTCTGCCTCAGGCGCTAGAGTGGCTCTGGTCGCAACATGGCGACGCCCCGGAGGGGCAGAGCATCGCCCCCTGGTGGGCAGAGCGTCGCCCCTGGTGGGCATGCCGGGTGGATCCCGGTCGGGCGCATGTGGGAGTCTGTCTGACTGTCTCTCCCTGTTTCCAGCTTCAGCGTTTGGCCCTGAGACTTACTGATGGTCATAGCAAAGGCAAGTTTTACAGGAAATTGTCTACGTCTCAATTGAAATGGCAACCCTGTTTGAGATGGAGCCAAATCAATTCTTGGAATGACATGTATTCACCTTTAGAGGAGCCAGTCAAAGACTTAGCTATTATGACATTATTTTTCAATTGGAGAACCTCTAGTCTTGTACCATTGCAAAGATCCCTTCTGGTGTTAAGATTTCTTAACAGCATAATAATTGCTCCAATCTTAAACCTCAAATTGTGAGGTGGCATGCCAGAAGGCAGGACTATTTGAATGCCGTGGCAACTTCACCCCATTGGCTAGTACAGTTACACAAGCAACCAATAAGCTATCGGTGACAAACAGACACTTAAGCCACATATATATAAGATGTAACTGCCCAAGAGGCACCAAACAGGAGACTATTAAAAATTACTATTTTATAAATTAGCAAGCTCTTTGATTCATTTTTTCTTACTTGTAATGCCAGAGAACGCATTTCAGCTACAAGTGCTAAGGGATTAAGAGATACCTAAATATTTTAATCTAGCAACAGCTATGTTAGATAAGTGTCAAAGTTCTTTAGTCTTCTGAGTGGTTCTGAGAGAACCACAATAGTATTGTATGTAATGTGATTATGCAGTCTGCCCCCTAAATTGTCATGGTGTGAACATTTCTGGGTTCTAAATTTGTGGTAGCAGTTACTGCTGTTGTTCTGTGTTATTTTTTTATTTTTTATTTTTTTATGAGAGAGGTTAATTGTTGTGGTTCTGAATTGTATCTTTCCCCTTGTCTATTGACAGATCTAGTTATTTTCCTAAAGCCAAGTAGGTGTTTACTCATTAACATTAATTAGAAGTCTTTGTGGGTAGAGCAGAAACCATTACTTTGGACTTTGTCTATTTTCTGAAGTGTTCATAAAATCCAAAATCCACATATTGCTTGGTCTGAATGAGTAAAAATTTTAAAATCATTTAAGCAACATTATAGCTATTTGAATAAAAGGGAGACAATAATTTACTCTCAATAGTCTAGATTAACAAGTCAAGCTGTTCCTGAAAATCTATTTTGTATCTTTTTGTCCACTTGAATATACATCTTTCATATAGTTGTGTAATTTTGGTTTTGCTATTTTTAACTTGATAGTTAATGATAATGTTTCTGCTTATTGTTACATTATCTTTTTTTATTATTAAGTGAGAAGCAGGGAGGAGCTGTTATGCTCATCTGGGACTGCTGCTCATTGCTCAGCAGTTGAGCTATTTTAGTGCCTGACGCAAGGCCACGGAGCCATTCTAAACACCCAGGGCCAACTTTGCTAGAACCATTAGAGCCATGGCTGCAGGAGGAGAAGAGAGAGAGAGAGAGAGAGAGAGAGAGAGATGATGATGGGGGGGGGGGGGAGCAGATGGTTGCTTTTGTGTGCCCTGACCAGGAATCAAACCTGGGACTTGCACACACTGAGCTGATGCTCTACCACTGAGCCCATTATCTCTTTTAAAATGTCCATTAAATAATTTTACCACAGCCATTGCTTAAGGTCCTGAATCAAACCTACTGAATCTAAAACCCTGGGTGGTGAGCTCAAGAACTCTCATTAAATAAGTTCTGCCTTATCAAATGCATTCACCTTGAGGTTCTAGGACATTAGGTAACTTTGGAGTTCATCTAGTTCTGGATAGGAATGTCACGATTTCCGCTGTTGTAGATAATGTTGCAAAGAATAGCTTTGTGAACACATTTTCCACCCTCTTTGAATAATTTTTGATATGTCATAGTACTAAGTAGAATGAACCAAAAGTATGCCTAATTTTTATCTACTTTCCTGACTTTCTGATAGTCTTTTCTCATATTAATTAATCAACAAATATTTCCAACAAAAGTAAACTCAATTATAACTACATTTTAAATTCTAGATGTGAGACAGTTTAAATCTAGGGACATTACCAGATAAAATATAAACTTCTTCCATACCCTACCTGGTTGACTAACTAGGTTAGGGAAGAATACTGTGGAGGTGCAAGGTGGGTCTGTAGTCACACCTGGGGAACAGATCAGGGGTAATAGTATTAACTAATGTTAGTGAACATTCTTTATACTTAGAGAACAATTTCACACTCATTATCTGATTAGGTTCTGTCATCCCTGTGAATAGGTATGCTTATTCTCTCTGTATCTTTGAGGAAGCCAAGACTCAAAGGTTGGTAAGCAATTTGCCCAAAGCAGCTAGACATTGAATGTAGAAGGTTTTCTGCTTCTTCTGTTCTTTCTGTGCATCCTCACATCCTACGCTGGGATCTTTTCTGAACATTCAGAGAGATTTTCTTCTCCATCTCTAATTTTGTTTCTGTTTTAAAAGTCAGACAATTGCAACCCAAAAGAAACCGGAAAAATGACCCACAGTTCCGGCTGCCTGTTGCCAACAAAATCCAAACTCATGACACAAGTTCTGATGAGAAAGAAGGAAAGAGGTTTATTCAAATGCCAGCCACCTGAGAAGATGGGACGACTCCTGTCCTTAAAAGCTCATCTTCCCCTTTTGGTGCAGGCAGGGATTTTTTACAAGGAGGGAGAAGGAGGGGGAATAAACAGAAACAGAACAAAGGAATCAAAAGGAGGGGGTGGAGAGTTCTTTGCTGCGGGGGCTGCTTGCAAGCCTGCCCAGTGTGTTCAGATAACTGACTGAAGGTCAGCACATGTCCCGGAGCTGGCGTATCTGAAGGTAGAAGTTTGTTTCTGTGGTTGTTACAAGGACTGAAGCTAGCAAGTAACTTATAAACAAGGGTTTTTGTTCTGTGTAACAGGTTCCCACACATTCCCACAGTCAGGTCATCCTCTTGGCTTGGAGTGAGAATCAGAACTGGAAGCCTCAATGTGATGGGGGTGAGGAGTAAGGGGCCAAGGCGTAGCTCCTGCTTACGCTTATTCTTCTTGCTCAGGTGTTAACCCCTGATGTGCATCAGCTGGAGGGGAACAGGCCTTTTGACTGTAATTAGAACTTGGCCAGAGGTGAAAGCACAGGATTGATTATATACTTTTGATTTGTTACAGAATATGTCACTGTGGTCACTAAACTGTTGAAATGGAGTCATGACTATAAGAGCAATAAAACGGATTTAACATTTCACAGAAATTATTTTATAATCTCATCTTGTTCGTACATTCTTATTTAGCTCTTATTTTATGGCTAGTCAGACTAAGATCAGTGTATCAGTAATATAGCATGTTTATTCCTGGTTGCAGAAACAACAGAACTACATGGACAAAGAGGCAGGGAATTTGTGAAGCTAATAGAGAGGTGTCAGGAGGTTGTTGGTGATGTTAAAATGCAGGGCAATTGGCAGGCTTTTGATTGACGAATGTGTGTGTTATAATGAATGCAATTTTGGATATGTTGTATCAGTTGACTAGAACAGCATATTGTTTATACCAAGTAATTATCTTCAATTCTACTCAACCCCTATTCCCAGAGCCCCTACCATGTCCCAAGTGTTAAGAGATCAAAGTTGAGTAAGACAAACCCTGCCTTAAATAGCTTTCAGCATGATGAAGGAAAGAAATACAAACACAAACAATAATAAAAGGTAAAATACAATATTTTGTTGGACAGGTACAGGAGCCATCAAGACCCAAAGAAAGAAAAGGTTATAGATGTAATGCCAGTGGCCAAGGCCAGGCAGGTCCACATTGGATTCGAGCAGATGGCAGAGAAACTGTGGAGGAGCCAGAAAGCTTTGGGCCATTACCATTTAAGAGTCTCACAATGGCGGATGAGCAAACTGGCAGGGAAGACCTCTTCTCATGGCAGCAGGTGAACAAACAGCAAAAAAATGGCCCCTCACAGTGTAAGCAGGCAATCCATCATCCGCCCTGAGGGCAAGCACCCGCAGCCTTACGTATAGACTATACACACGTGGCGTTGCCATGTGCTCACGCACTAATCAGGCAAAGTACAAGCAAACGAGCCTAACACAGCCGGTTTCCTAACAATAATCCTTCAGGGGCAAGCTGGAGGGACAGGATAGGAAAGCAATTTTTAAAATTAAAAATATTTTTAAATGCCAAAAAAATCCATTAAAATAAGTAAATTCAGAAATATCTAATAAATATTGACTCGGTGCGCATTCAAGTGTAATGGCTATACTATGAGAAGTGTAGTGAATTCCTTCCAAGTGGATGGCATGCAGTGTGTGAGTGGAAGTGCATGCCTGTAGACAGCTAAGAAAAAGAGATTGATAAAGATGGTTTAAAATATTCCAACTTCATGTAGTCTGTAACTATAGACTCAAGATACGCACACTGTGGTGATTTCTTGCTCCTGTCCCCAACCACTTTGACTG
This sequence comes from Saccopteryx leptura, assembly GCF_036850995.1. Classification (NCBI taxonomy): domain Eukaryota; kingdom Metazoa; phylum Chordata; class Mammalia; order Chiroptera; family Emballonuridae; genus Saccopteryx; species Saccopteryx leptura. Next base: position 367,699,665 of record NC_089503.1, on the reverse strand, counting down.
AAATCTGACAGTCTCAGCTTCCTTTGGGCTGGTCAGTCCGCAGGCAGCTTGGCTAATGAGGGCAGGTTTTTTAAACACTGTAGTGATCACTGTAAATGTGTAGACAGACCTCTTTTGAAGCTCATAGATTTTTCAGTACTATTTCCCTGAGTTTATCTGATAAAAACAATTATGCATTTTCTTTCAAACTGTCAGCCATAAATTCTTCAGTAAGGGGTGTGTGATAACCAGGTTGTATCACAACTGGTTGGTGTTGTCATTTCCCACGCATAGGAGTCCCTGGAAGTTCACGCCTGGTTGAGTCTGGTCCAGTTACAAGCTGTGCCTTAAAATATTCAACCACTGCCTCAAAGGAGGCAAACACTTCAGTGAGTATCAAGCATGACATTAGCTCCTGACCTTTCTGAGCAGGAATATAAGTTTCAAATGATATGCATTCTCCTCCTCTTCTCCTCATTCTTCTGTGTAGTTTCTCCCCTTTTCTTTGCATAATAAGAAGTTGCTTCTGGTCTTCCCGCTGGGCGATGGTGGGTTTTTTTGTTTTTTTTTTCATATCTTTAGTATCAGAAGAGTTAGGAGTATTGTCCATGATTCTATTGGCTCTTTTCCTTTGTTGTAGATAACAAACTGTGTTTTATTTTGAGTCGTTGTTTTTTGGAATCATTGTGAGGCTGGTTTTGAACAGCACATTGATTATTAACAGCCAGGTGAGACCAAACCGGAGGTGTGATTCTGTGTTCTCTCGCTGGTGATAACAAGGCATTGTTTTCCATTTGAGTGTTATCTGACCAGCAGGAACTCCTGTGCTCTCTTGCCTTTGTCTTGGGACCAGGAGGGTCCTTGGAACCATGGGCTGACTTCCCCGCATTGCTCAGCCTAAATCTTGGCGGGTCTCAGTCAGGATGCTGGAGGTAGCCTCAGCTAAGGGTCATGCACAGGTGGCCTCAGTAAGGCATGCTGATTTTGTCTCCTTTCTCTTTTTAATTTTACTTATTTACTTATTTATTTTTTGAGAGGGGCAGGAACATAGCGCTTCTCCTGTATGTACCCTGACTGGGGAATTGAACTGGCAACCTTTATGCTTCCAGATGCCGCTACAACCAACCAAGCCATCTGGCCAGAGCTTAATTTTTATTGATTTTTAGGAAGAAGAAGGGAGAGTGGGGGGTGGGGTGGGGGAAGGGAACCATTTGTTGTTTCCCTCAGTCCTGCATTTTTTGGTTGCTTCCCATGTGTGCCCTGAACAGGGATTGAATCTGCAACCTTGTTGTTTCAGAATGATGCTCTTAACAGTTAAGTTTGCTTTTAGATAGACAATGTTCCAGCTGTTTGTGTTGAGAGTTTGTTTAGTTAAATAAAAAACACACAATTAAAAAAACCCTACTGTCTTTTCCTATGTGCTTTTGTTTATAAAAGTAATATAGCACCTGGCTGGTTGGCTCAGTGGTAAAATATTGGCCCAGCATGTGGATGTCCCAGGTTTGATTCCCAGTCACGGCACACAGGAAAAGCGACCATCTGCTTCTCCACGCCTCCCCCTCCCACTTTTCTCTCTCTTTCTCTCTGTCTCTCTTCCCCTTCTGCAGCCATAGCTCAAAATTGAGCCAGTTGGCCCAGGGCTCTGAGGATGGATGGCTCCATGGCCTCTGTCACAGGTGCTAAAAATAAATAGCTCTGTTGCTGAGTAACAGAGCAACAGCCCCAGATGGGCAGAGCATCTCCCCGAAGGGGGCTTGCCAGGTAGATCCAGGTCGGGGCTCATGAGGGAGTCTTGCTCTCACTTACTATAAAAATATATATATATATATAAAATAAAAGTAATATAGCTTTATTGTAGAAAACTTTAATTATAGAATGCTAAAGTTTGAAGAAAATTATTTAAACTACCCATCATATCACAACTCACTATTAAAGTTTATTTTCTTTTGTTTATAAGAACACACTCTATACATATATACATTAGTTAGGAATATATGTATACATATATGTACATACACACATACATACACATACACACATGTTTATATGTAATCTAGAAATATATATATATATCTGGTTTCTCACTTTAATTTTTCTTAACAGATGTTGTAGTTTTTATGTTTGAACAACAAATCCTTTGCACTCTGATCTTCACTTTTGCAGTTGTCTTTGTTTTCCTCTGTTACACATTTTCTGTACAAGAAAAAATATCCTGGGTCTTGTTGTCATGGGACCTTTGGCCACATTTCATGAATACAGCCAATGCCCAGAAGGGTGATCACACCACCTTTCCAGTACTGATTGAAGTGTTTTAGTGAATATATGTTTTTTTTTAACAGCCTAGTGTATAGAATCTGATTAGTCTTGTGCAAAGCAGGATAGAGATGAGCAATCCTGGGTTGTGCCAGGAACTATGACTTTTATAAAGGACTTAAACCTGACCTGTGGCCATTCTGTCAAAGATACCCATGCAATCATCTATGCAGACCTTAGAAATGATTATGAGGGAACTTATCGTTTGGCCATAAGCACAGACTCTCTAACTCAGGGGTCCCCAAACTACGGCCCGCGGGCCACATGCGGCCCCCTGAGGCCGTTTATCTGGCCCCCGCCGCACTTCTGGAAGGGGCACCTTTTTTTCATTGGTGGTCAGTGAGGGGAGCATAGTTCCCATTGAAATACTGGTAAGTTTGTTGATTTAAATTTACTTGTTCTTTATTTTAAATATTGTATTTGTTCCCGTTTTTTTTACTTTAAAATAAGATATGTGCAGTGTGCATAGGGATTTGTTCCTAGTTTTTTTTTTTATAGTCTGGCCCTCCAACGGTCTGAGGGACGGTGAACTGGCCCCCTGTGTAAAAAGTTTGGGGATCCCTGCCATAAACAGTGGTCTCTAGGGTTCCTGACTGGGTGGAGACAAGTAATGGAGGAATCATAAATGAAGCCAGGTGGTCACCCACCATCTCCTCCACGTTTGTTTCTTCTGTTTCTGAAACTGCGTATGGCCACTTCAATGGAGTCCAGACCTGAAATTTCACTGTCTAATTGTGTTTCTGGAAACCATATGGAAGCAGCCACTCTGGTAAGTTCTTATCAGGTTCCGCTGGAAAGAGAGAAATAATATTTCTGAGCTTTACTGCCCTCTCTGGAATTCACTGAGCAATTGGGTCAATAACTGATGGAGAAAAGACTCCGTTTTTGTCTTTGCCCCTGAAGAACAGCCTAACTGACTGAAACTGTCAGCTGCCACCGTTACCACATCCATGCCCCATGTCAGCTCACTTGTCAGCTGCCACCGTTACCACATCCATGCCCCATGTCAGCTCACTTGCCAGTTGGAGGCATTATGTACTTTCACAGTTAGTTTAGGCAGAAAAGCTTATGTGTGTGTGTTAAAATTTCTTTGTTTTAATCAGTTTTGTTTTTTTGAGTAGTGTTGGCTCAAAATGCTTCAGTTTCTCACAAAGAAAGATGCTATAATAAAGAATAGCAAATATCTGACTCACTGTGGGCGGGAATGCAAATTAGTACAACCGTTATGGAAGAAAGTATGGTGGTTCCTCAAAAAATTAAGAATAGAACTACCTTATGACTCCACAATCCCTCTACTGGGTATATATACATTAAAACTCGAAAACATTGGTATGTAAAGACACATGCACCCTCATGTTCATTGCAGCATTATTCACAGTGGCCAAGACACGGAAACAACCAAAGTATCCCTCGATAGAGGATTGAATCAAGAAGATGTGGTACATATATACAATGGAATACTACTCAGCCATAAGAAATAATGACATAGTGCCGTTTATGTCAATATGGAAGAAACTTGAGAACATTATACTGAGTGAAATAAGTAAATCAGAAAGAGCTAAGAATTGTATGATTTCACACATAGGTAGGGTATAAAACTGACACTCATGGACATAGATAAAAGTGAAGTGGTTACCAGGTGAAGGGGGCTATGGGGGAGAGGACAGGGAAGCATGTAAAGAGGGAAAAACATATGGTGACAGAAAATGATTTGACTTTGGGTGATGGGTATACAACATAATCAACAGTTCAAATACTATAGATATGTTTACTTGAAACCTATGAACTCTTACTGATCGATGTCACCCTGTTAAATTCAATTTTCTAAATAAAAAAATAGCAAATATCAATGTTATCTAAATTTGTAAGCTTTCTGAGTCAGAATATCTTACTGGAGTTTGAAATTGTGATCTGCTACTTGTGATATGGTCGACCAAGATGGGTCAGAGGTTGAAGGCATGTGTTTCAGTTTAGAAGCACCTATAGCATATGGATTTCAGAGCTCTTTAACTTTAGAAGGTCCTGAAAAAGAGTAGCAATAACAAACTATTAACTAATAATAGTAGCTAAATTAATCAAACATGTAAACATTCTGAGTACTATGCGGAGTCAAGACTTTAACCTAGGTCTCCTTGACTATAAACAACCTTTTTTTTTTTTTTTTCTGAAGCTGGAAACGGGGAGAGACAGTCAGATTCCCGCATGTGCCCAACCGGGATTCACCCGGTACGCCCACCAGGGGCGACGCTCTGCCCACCAGGGGGCGATGCTCTGCCCCTCCGGGGCATCACTCTGCCGCGACCAGAGCCACTCTAGCGCCTGGGGCAGAGGCCAAGGAGCCATCCCCAGCGCCCAGGCCATCTTTGCTCCAATGGAGCCTTGGCTGCGGGAGGGGAAGAGAGAGACAGAGAGGAAGGAGAGGGGGAGGGGTGGAGAAGCAAATGGGCGCTTCTCCTATGTGCCCTGGCCGGGAATCGAACCCAGGTCCCCCGCACGCCAGGCCGACGCTCTACCGCTGAGCCAACTGGCCAGCCAACCTATAAACAACCTTTTAAGCTTTAAGCTTTGAGCCTTGCTTCTTGGTGATTAGCCCTTACATCTTGGCAAAGCAAAGGCTAGGCTATGTTACTAAGCTCAGGTTCACTGAAAATCTCGTGGAGCAACATTAAGCTAAGAGGTCAAGTAGATGGTGTAAGTCTTCTGCTGTTACTCTTGTTTCCTTCTCAGTTCAGGGTTCTGCTGGTGCAAGAACACAAAACTGATGTCCTTTAGTTTCAGGGAGTGCACATTTTTCTTATCATTCAAATCATTGAAAAACACTAGAGATAAATGTTACATATGCTAAAACCCTGAATGAAATATTAATACATAGAATAAAGGATTACATTGAAATTGCGATGGCATGTGAAATGTTATTAAATAAAACCTAGCAGCACATTTCAACAGAGTAGACATGCAGAAATAATTGTAAAATAAGATTAATATGATATAATTAACAACACTAGTAGATTAAGGGATATATTATCATCATCCTAATAAACACTAAAAAAGTATTTAAAAAAAATCAACATCCATTTTTGATTAAAAAAACTCATGGTATAATAAGTACAAATTAATATATCCTTTACTTGATAAAAATGTGTATATTTCAAAGCAAAACCATATAACATTTAATAATGAAACCTAGAACATTAATTTTTCCCTTGAAAATTAACTGAAAAAGACAAGGATGTGTATTATTGCACTCTCCTGTGAAAAGAGCTCTGAAAATTGTATCCAAAGGTAGTAGATTCATAGCCTCCCCAGTGTCTGGCACACAATAGAAACTCAATTATGTGTTGAAGGAATGAATTAATGATAGATGAAAGAAGAGGCCCTATTTTGGAATAGAGGAGTCAAAATTATCATTATTTGCAGATAATGTGGTTTTATTCCAAGAGAACCAACTGAAAAATTACTAGATGCAACAGGAACATTCAGAATAGTAGTTACTTTCAAAGTTAATACATAAAAATATAAGCCTTCTAGAAAGCATAATAGAAAAAATGATTTCTTGTAGTCTAACAGAACTAAAATAACAAAAATATACCCATCCTGTACGAGGGAACCCTTACAATTCTGCTGAAGATATGAAAAATGTACATATTCTGTTCTTAGATAGCAGCTGTTACAATCCTATTTAAATGCCAGTAGGATTTTCAAAACCACCCAATTGATTAAAAAGTTTAATGGTATTCAAAATTGGCAAGGGATTTGGGGAAATACTACCTACTGGGATAAAAGGTTAATTCTTTGAAAATTTGAAAGAGCAATTTGTCAATTACCTATCATAATAAAAAATACATCTATCCCTTGATCCAATATTTTCACTTTTAAAAATTAATCCTCCAGGTATTTCACAAAGTGCTTATAGTTAAATGTGTACCTATCTATACAAATGCATGCATAACAGAGGTATGTATATATGTATGTTTGTACAGGGATATTTTTGTAGCATTGATTCTTTTTATTACTTAAACAATGATATCCAATGTTTATTATATTTAATGAAAAAGAGCTATTAAAGATTATCTCACATTTATATGAACACACACACCAAGGGCCTTATCTATTTCTGAGAATTCTTCCAAAAAATCTCCTTATAGGGTAGTTGTCTTATTTTTTTTTTATAAGGAAGGCTTGTTTTTCCTTTTAATGTATATCATATCCCAGGTCCTCTAGAAGGCAGAGTCTGAAGCAGAGATCAAGTGCTGATACTTTATTTGGGAAGTTCAAGTTTAAGGACCTGAGGGAGGGTAATAAAGGGAAATTAGGCAAGGAGACTTGTGAAGTCACACTGGCTCCTCTCGATTTCATACCAAACGGCAGAGAGATTCAGCAGGTGGGGGGTGGGGCGGAGCATGCTCAGCAGGCAGGGTTGATCTGGAGGAGTTTCAAGGAAGAACTGAGCTTCTAACTAATCCACCGAAGAGACATGGTAGAAGGGTTTTCTTCTAGGTGCTATTTGTCTCATTTCTTATTAAGGTTTACTCCATCAGGACTCCCCCGCACTGCTGGTTTGGCTCCTCAAAGGCTACCCAAAAAGCCAAATCTTATACCCCAAAGTCTGGCGCTTTGAGTCTGAAAGTGGAGGCCAACCTGGTGGGTGCTTTCAGCCTAGAGAAAGAAAAGGAAGAGGCAATCCAGAGCCTCAGAGAAGACGCATAGGGTCTGTACCCAGTGCAGACTAGAAGAGAACACAACCACAAGCCATGTATGTGTTGCTCTTGACAACAGTGGGCACTCTGGCCAATCTCAGAAATTACTTCATAGCCGAAGGGATCTGAGCAATAATCTCTAACCTAGGAATCAGTAGAGAAGCCGGATCTGTGAAGTCACACTCAGTCTAGAAGTATATATTTAGCTTCAGCAAAGTCAGGTCAGCCTGTACCATGGGCCCTTCTGAGATGCTCCAAACATCAATAACTGTGCTGGCTGGATCACCCTCAGCTGCAGGCAGCTGCTGTTTGCAGCCCTGTTTGCAAGTAAAATGCTGGAGCCAGCCTGTTTGGGTAAATTATAGAGCACCAAGCAAGAAAATTCTACCCGGTGGTTGAAAAAAGAATGAGACACCTCTTGATATTCTGACACAGGAATGTAGTTGTCTTTTTAAATAAATTAAAAAAGAATAATGGTATATATGTCATGAGATTCCATTTAGAGGGAGCTATACTACTTATGCTTGTACCTACATTAAAAATTTCTCTAAAGATACAGAAAAATCTTTTGAAAGATATTGTTAGCCTGACATTTTGTACTGTTTCTCCTACTATAATTTTTATGCATATACATACATAATTATAATTTTAATTTGGGTGAGATCACATATATATCGTTTGTCACTCCACATGTTATGAGGTCAGCATTTTTCCAGATTGAAAAAGAACTATAAAACACCATTCATAATCCATCATTTGTTTACTTATTCATTTGTTTCTTCACTGACTTTCTTAAGCTCTTTTTGGGTGTTTTTCTTCTAAAACAGGGGGAGTATGGTCTTGGTGACCATCAGCAGTGTTTGTTTTTAGTGACAGAGAGAGGGAGGGAGGGAGGGACGAGGGGGGGTTCCAGCTATGCCAGTGACCCCTTGCTCAAGCCAGTGACCTTGTGCTTCAAGCCAGCGACCTTTGGGCTCAAGCCAGAGACCATGGGGTCATCATGTCTATGATCCCACGCTCAAGCGGGCAACCCTGTGCTCAAGCTGGTAACCTCAGGGTTTTGAACCTGGGTCCTCAGTGTCCCAGGTCAATGCTCTATCTATTGCTGGGTCAGACCCAGCAGTGTTTTCTATACCTGTTAGCATCTTCTTAGAGAGACTTCCCTGATTGTCATTTTAAAATGTCATCGCCTTTCATGGCTCTCTAGCTCCTTATCCAGTTTTTTATTATCATGTTGTTGTTGTTAATAGTGGCAGTGTAGTATTTTTGGTTCCTGGCACTATTGTCCTGACCATGCCACATGTCTTTGTTTACTGTCTATGTCCCCACCTAGACTGTGAGGTCCACAGTTGGCAGGGGCTTGGTATGGTTTTGTTCTCTGATGTACCCACTGAGCCTAGACCAGTGTCAGGCACATGGCAGGTTGTCAGTAAACAGGAGCATGCAGGAAGAAGGTCTTCAGTGCTTCGATTCCTTTTTTTTATTTAAAAAAGAGTAAATACTAGGCCCTGGCCGGTTGGCTCAGTGGTAGAGCATTGGCCTGGCGTGAAGGAGTCCAGGGTTTGATTCCCGGCCAGGGCACACAGGAGAAGCGCCCATCTGCTTCTCCACCCCTCCCCCTCTCCTTCCTCTCTGTCTCTCTCTTCCCCTCCCGCAGCCAAGGCCTCATTGGAGCAAAGTTTGCCCGGGCATTGAGGATGGCTCTGTAGCCTCTGCCGCAGGTGCTAGAATGGCTCTGGTTGCAACAGAGTGACTCCCCAGATGGGCAGAGCATCGCCCCCTGGTGGGCGTGCCGGGTGGATCCCGGTTGGGCGCATGCGGGAGTCTGTCTGACTGCCTCCCTGTTTCCAGCTTCGGAAAAATACAAAAAAAAAAAAAAAAAAAAGAGTAAATACTATTTGATTCCTGAGTATAAATACTACCTAAGCAGCCCTTGTGGGCTCAGCATAATGTATTTCTTGGGTTCCTACCCTTTGCTCTTAGAATTACCAGATGTTATACTTAGATAACTTTAGGTGGTCTAATCTAGCCTTTTACAGATAAAAGGATAATTTAGGTTCACTACAATAGTAAAGGGTGAAGAAATGAAGGTGGGGAGGAAGAAAAGTATTTAACTCTTCAAGAAGCTTACAACCTAGATGGAAAGAGAAGATTAAGACATGAGGAAAGGTAAACAGTTTGAGGCAATATATCACTACCTGTCAAATTGTGTGTGTAACTCCATTTCTACCTTTAAGGATTTTATAATCTCATAAAAGACTAAACAAGTGACATAACTAAAGTGTTAAATAAAGACCAAAGCCATGAGGATTGCAATGGGGAGATAAACTTTGGGAGCAGACTGGAAGGAAGGACTTGTTTTGTTTGGAAAAGTTGAGATGGTTTCCTGCAGGGAGGAATATTTGAGCAGGTGTCGAAGGGAATGTGAAGGGTGCTGGTCAGAGGTGGGGCTTAGAGACCGAAGAAACTGCAAGAAAACATATGGACAAATGAAAATGCTTGGCTGATTGAAAAGTGGCAACTCGCTGGCACCTAGAAGACGGAAGGAGAGGGATACAGGTGACGAGGGCCGGCCGGAGAGGGAAGGAATGGTGGGTGGGGAACCAGAGGGCGTCTTGGGCCAGGTGGTGCCTCTGTGCTGAGGGTTTGGACTTCATTATTAAGGTAATGGGGAAACACAGAGGGTTTTTCAGTAGGGATGTGACAAGATAGGATCCATGTTTTAGGGGGTTGAGGAGGTGAAGAGGAGAAATAGTGAAACAATTCAGAAACCTTTGCAGTTGATGATTGCAGTGTGAGCGAATGGAGCTCTGAATCAGGGAATCCTCGGCAATAAAGTAGAGATGGTGTCAGAGATGTTTCAGAAGCAAATCTGGTGGAAGGACTTGGGGACTTACAGGAGTCCTGGGAGTGGCTCTAGGTGAGGGAAATAGGAACTGTGCTCTGAGGTGGGGGGAATGTCTAGGTGTCCAGATTGTGGCCTTGACCAAGCAAACTAGGAGAGCAGCAAGCAAACAAACAAAAAAACAGTAACACAACAATAATAACAAGAGAGAAAACAAAGTGAATCCCTCACTCCACCCCAACCCCGAGTAGCTCAGGTCCTTTGTGGTCTGAGTCCTGACACGAAAGCTGCACATTGAAAAGCCCGGGAGGCCTGCTCCGCCTGCGGAGCTCCCCCTCGCCCACCCTGGTTTCCTGCCCAGAGGTTCTCTCTCTCGGAGGCAGGAAAGCCTTTCCTGGCTGGCCCACGTCACCCTGTTGCAAAGGGCAGAGCCTTTCCTCGGCCATGCTGGAAAAGAGGCCATCCCAGCTTATCTATTCCGGGATGCTCTGTGACCCTCACCCGTCCGCTCTCACTAAACTGTCCGTCACTCAAACAGCATCCAAGCACGCCGCTGGTTTCCATCCGTAAGACCGCGTTGGGCTGGATGTGACATTTTGCCTTTTCTAGACTATATATACCCTCTCGTTGCCTTCTTAAAATTTCTCCTTTCTAGGAAAACTTTCTTGATCAAATTCTGTCTTTCGACTACACAGCCTCTGAACTATTATTTGGTCAGCATACCGTAGTGGCTGTGTGTAGGTTTACGGTATGGGTGCCCTGTCCCTGTTATTTGATTGTAAGCTCCTTTTAGGCTCTTCTCTGCTTACCCCCTTTTTGGTGACAGCTAAATAGTGTCAAAGGCAGGCAGAGCTGGACACTAGTTCAAGTGCAAAGGGAAGATTTTAATCACCATTGTACTGTACTTAATCACCATGATATATGTATGTATTGTGCTATTGCAACAGGGAAAAGAGGACAGTGTGAACTGCACTGTGATTTTAATCACCATGATATATGTATCGTGCTATTGCAACAGGGAAAAGAGGACAGTGTGAACTGCACTGTGATTTTAATCACCATGATATATGTATTGTGCTATTGCAACAGGGAAAAGAGGACAATGTGAACTGCACGCTACTGTGGTTTGTGCAGAGGTGCCTGGATGTTTTTCAGAGAGAACGAGAGACTGTAGAGGAGGGTGAGCGGGGCCTTCAGAGAATCAGGGAAGTGAAAAGTTATGAAAAGGGGGAACCCATCTGCTTTTGTTAACTGGCATGGTAAAAAATTTTTTTAATTACAGTTGACATACAATATTATCTTAGTTTCAGGTGTATGGAGTGAGCAGCCATTTATATACCTTACAAATGGATTCTCCCAGAGGTCTGGCGCCCACCTGGCACCCTACATACTTACTGCAATACTGTTGACTATGTTCCCTGTGTTGAACTTTACCTTCCACGACTTCTCTTAATGCTAATTTGTACTTCTTAATGCCTTCACCTTCTTCACCAACTGCCCAAACTTCCCTCCCGTCTGGCAACCATCAGTTTGGTGTCTATGCATCTGTTTCTGTTTTGTTCATTTTGGTTTTTCAGACTCCACATATAAGTAAAATTATATGGTATTTGAGTTTCTCTTAGCATAGTTCTCTTATTTCACTTAACATAATACCCTTTAAGGACATCCATGTTGTCCCTAATGGTAAGATTTCATTCTTTTTTTTTTTTTAATATTCAAGTAATATTTTATTGTATATATGTACCACATCTTCTTTATCTGATCACCTATCTATAGGTACTTAGGTAGCTTCCAAATCTTGGCTATTATATATATATAATGTAGCAATGAACACAAGGGTCCAGATATCTTTTGGGTTTAGTGTTTTGGATTTCTCTGGATAAATACCCAGAAGTGGGATTGCTGGGTCATATGATGGTTCTATTTCTTAATTATTTGAAGAACCTCCACCCTGTTTTCCACAGTGGCCGCACCAAACTACAATCCCATTTGCATGCGAATTGGCACTGATTGAAGTCAGTCGAGACTGGGACACAGGGCCTGCCCTGTCTTCAGGTGTTGGCTGGAGCGAACAGTAAGTTCTCCTGGCAGCCTTTCGTTTTCTCAGGCAGACATTTTAAGTAGGGCTGGGTCATCCCAGGGATTTGTCCTTGAGCTGTTAGAATCTATGTTAATGTTTGTTCAAGTCTTTACATGCCAAGAGCGGGGCTCAGGAAAGTCTGGGTGGAGCTTAGGCAAGGAGAGAATATGGTCAATAGGTCAAGACAATGAAGAATAAGTGTCAAATGTCTACTCTGATCTCAAAATAAAAGTATGAGGCAAGGAGAGGAACATTACAGGGAAACAAGATAAAGAATAATTTTAATTACATTGCCCACTTAAAAATCTGCTGAATTCCAACCACTAAAAACGAGGCATATTGTCCATCCTGTGCACTGCTAAAATCCAAACACAGAAATTATTTACTTCATCTTTCTTTGGCCTTTTAGGATAAACAAAAATTAATAATGTGTGTTGTATTTTAGTTTAAATATCTTGCACATTATTAACTAGTTCCTAATAAAGCACAGAAATACTGATGCAGATTGACTTGTTATTTAAGACATTTCTTCCTCAGAACTAAAGGAAAGTGACTTTTTCCTTCAAATATTTGCTTTATCATTTAAAAATACTTAAATATTATTTAATTAACCTTTGTTATATGCATTCTATAAATGTACAATGTTATCTTTTTATCTTATGCCTCTTTCTATTTGAAATTGGTAAACCAGCTTACTTTATGTGATTATATTCTGGTCCATTGTGGTTTATGACTAGTGGCATGGTGACCCCCCCCCCCCATCTTCCCACATGATAACTCCTTCCTCATGATCCAAACGGCTAAAAGATGAGGTGGACAGTGGACATATATGGGAACAGACTTCAAGTCATTTTTTTTATTTTTTGGTGAAAGAAATGGAGTTAGTGAGGGAGACTCTCACATGTTCCTCAACTGGGATCCACCTAGCAATCTCATCAGGAGATGATACTCACCTACCAAGCTACTTTTAATGCCTGAGGCTGATGCATTACAATGGCGCTATCCTCAGCATTCAGGGCCATGCTTGAACCATTCAAGCCACTGGCTGCGAAAGTGGAAGAGGGAGAGAAGGGGGAGGCTGAAGGGGGTGATGCAGATGGTCGTTTCTCCTGTTTGTTGACCAGGAATTGAACCTTGGATGTCCATGTGCCAGGCCAATGCTCTATCCACTGAGCCACCAGCCAGGGCCTAGACTTCAAATCTGAATGCACTCTTTATTGAAAGTGTAAGAATTAAAAGGTTAGAGAATGCACCATGTGGCTGTTTGCAGAGAAATGTATTGATTTTCAATTTAGATATAATTTACAGACAGTTAAATGCACAGATATTTTTAACATAATTTTTAAATTATTTATTTTATTATTTAAAAAAATTTTTTTTAACAGAGACAGAGAGAGAGTCAGAGAGAGGGATAGATAGGGACAGACAGACAGGAACGGAGAGAGATGAGAAGCATCAATCATTAGTTTTTCGTTGTGACACCTTAGTTGTTCATTGATTGCTTTCTCATATGTGCCTTGACCGTGAGGCTACAGCAGACCAAGTAACCCCTTGCTCAAGCCAGTGACCTTGGGTCCAAGCTGGTGAGCTTTGCTCAAACCAGATGAGCCCGTGCTCAAGATGGCAACCTCGGGGTCTTGAACCTGGGTCCTCCACATCCCAGTCTGACTTTCTATCCATTGCGCCACTGCCTGGTCAGGCTAAATTATTTTTTTATTTATTAATTTTAGAAAGAGAGGAGAGGAGAGAGAGACGGAGACAGGAACATGGATCTGTTCCTGTATGTGCCCTGACCAGGGGATTGAACTGACAACCTCTGCACTATGGGACCACACTCTAACCAACCCAGCTATCCAGCCAGGGCGCATACATCTTAAGTATACAATTGAACCAATTTTATAAATACATATATCCATTTAACTCACACCCCTATTGAGGTAATCAAGGTGAAGGTATATTTCCATTAACTAGAAAGTTTCTTCACATCCTTTCCAAGTCAGTCACCACTTCTAGGGATAACTACTGTTCTGATTACATAAATTTTTAAAAATTTTATTTATTCATTTTTAGAGAGGAGAGAGAGAGGGAGAGAGAGGAGAGAGAGAAGGGGGGAGGAGCTGGAAGCATCAACTCCCATATGTGCCTTGACCAGGCAAGCCCAGGGTTTCGAACCGGCGACCTCAGCATTTCCAGGTCGACGCTTTATCCACTGCGCCACCACAGGTCAGGTTGATTACATAAATTTTTTTCTGCTACAAAACTTCATATATCTGGAATTATACAATATGTAGTCTTTTATGTCTGACTCTGTCACTCAATATAAAGTTTCCAAGATTCAAACAGGTTGTTACATGTATGAGTACTTTGTCATTTTTTATTTTTAAAAAGTATTCCAATGTATGAATATACTTGTTTGTTTATTCCCCTGATGGACACTTGGGCTGTCTCCCAGTTTTGACCATTAGAAATCAAGCTGCTGTGAATATTCTTGTACAAAGTTTTTTTGTGGACATATGTTTTTATTTCCTTTGGATAAATACTAATATTGGCATTACTAGGTTATAAGATTAGATGTGTGTTTTACTCTTTAAGAAATTTCAAAACATGATTTGATTTTAGGTGATGGGTATATAAAGTAACCAACAGTTCAAATGCTATAGAAATATTTACCTGAAACCTATGTGGTATCATTGATCAATGTCACTCCATTAAATTTAATTTCTAAAAAAGAAAAAAAACCCTTCAGAACAGTATTTAAAAATGGTTATATAAATATACCATTTTAGAGTCCCACCAGCAATGCCAAAAGTTCTGTTTGCTCCACATCCTTGCTAACATTTGGTTCAATCTTATAAATTTTAGCCATCTAGTGAGTTTACAATGACATCTTATTGTAATTTTAACTTGTCTTTCCCAAACAAGTTAATGGTCTTGAGTACCCTATTATGGGCTTATTGGACACTCACATATCTTCTTTGGAAAGTGTTCTTGTCTTTTGCCCATTTAAAAATTGGGTTATTTGTCATTTTATTATTGCATTATAGGAATCCATTATTCTGACTAAAAGTCTTCTGTCAGATTTATGTTGTGATTACTTTCTCCTGGTCTTTAGGTAGTCTATTCATTTTCTTAATGGCATCTTTTGATGAGCAGAAGCTTTTAATTTTGATGAAGTCTCAATTTATCATTTCTTTTTATGGTTAATGCTTTGTGTCACCTCTCTAAAACTTTTTTGCCTATCAAAGGTTATAAAGACATTATTTTATATTTTCTCCTAGAAGCTTTATAAGTCTAACTCTTACATTTGTGTTTATGATATATTCTGAATTAACTTTTGTGTGAGATAAAGAATGCCTATTTATTCCAGCACCACATATTAAAAGGATTTTCTTTTCTCCACTGAGTTGCTTTAGTGCCCTTAGTGAAAACCTTTTGACTGTAGTATATGTGTAGCTCTATATCTGAATTCTACTCTGTTCTAGAGAGTTAATTGCCATTCCTTTAGCTACTACTGTACTATCCTTATTACTGTATCTTTATGACAATTCTTAAGGTCAGGTCATTAAATTCCTTTAATTTGTTTCTTCTTTCAAGATTGTTTCAGCTAGCTATTCTAGGTCCTTTGCATTTCTGTATAACTTTTAGGCTTGGCATAGTATTACCTACAAAAAAGAATAAAATTTTGGCCCTGCCTGGTTGGCTCAGTGGTAGAGCATCAGCCTGGCATGCGGGAGTCCAGGTTCAATTCCCGGCCAGGGCACACAGGAGAAGCGCCCATCTGCTTCTCCACCCCCCCTTCCTCTCTGTCTCTCTCTTCCCCTTCTGCAACCAAGGCTCCATTGGAGCAAAGTTTGCCCGGGCGCTGGGGATGGCTCTGTGGCCTCTGCCTCAGGCGCTAGAATGGCTCTGGTTGCAGCAGAGCGATACCCTAGATGGGCAGAGCATTGGGCATCCCGGTCGGGCGCATGCGGGGGTCTGTCTGACTGCCTCTCCAACTTCAGAAAAATACAAAAAAAAAGGGGGGGACCATCTTTGAATAAAACACAGAAATACTCATTACCAGCCATTCATTCTCTCTCCTTAAACTTGCTATTGCTCACATATTGCATATCTCCAGAATGTTTGCTTCACACCAGAGCCATAACTGATTTTCAAAGGGAAACAAAAGTCTCACAGACAAGTTGGGATAAGTGTTTCCTCAACTGCAATGATTCTCTTTACCTTAAAAACAGTCTTTGATACTTGTAGATAATCTCATTTTTATTTCTTAAAATTAAAACACAGTTAAGCCATTGACTCTTCCATTATGTGAAGCAATCACTTCACTTCCTCTTAGCATAGCAAAATATTTCACGCTAAACCAATTAAGATCCAGTCAAATAATTAAAGTTTGCCGTCTGCTGCTGGCAGCATATCTTTGTTCTCATACTATACTGACTCGTCACTTCACACAACTGTGCAATTCAGAACATACTTGTATTTGCTCAATCCTTGCATTTAAAAATGGCTAAGTTGCTGTGAGGGAGACTAGATGCAAGTTGAGCAGTTCTTGTCAACAGGGTGGCTCGGTTCCACATAGTCTTTCAGGGATTCAGGTCTTTCTGCCTTTCTGTAGGACACTGTCCTCGTTAGCATGGTTGAAGTTGTGCCATTGATAGTTCCATGTTCCAGCTTAAGAAGAGGGCACACTGACTATTCTGCTCCAGTTCCAGTAGTGGGACACATCACTTCTGGGCTATGTTGATTGCAAGTGAGGCTGGGAAATGCTGCCCAGCTACAACTCATTAACATGGAAGAAGAGGAGAATGGAAGTGAGTAAACAATGATCAGGCTCCAAGCTCCTGGAAGGTTCAGCAGAAATTTTAAAGGGCAATTTACAATATGTTTGAACTTTTATTTTCTGGGGTTTTTTTTGGGGGGGGGGTTTAGACTGAGAGCTAAATGAATAAAGTAATGCTTTCTATCCAATCATCCCCCCTAGCCTGTGTTTCTTTTTTATTTTTTTATTTTTTTTTATTTTATTTATTCGTTTTTAGAGAGGAGACAGAGAGGGAGAGAGAGAGACAGAGAGGGAGAGAGTGGAGAGACAGAGAGAGGGGGGGGAGGAGCTGGAAGCATCAACTCCCATATGTGCCTTGACCAGGCAAGCCCAGGGTTTCGAACCGGCGACCTCACCTTTTCCAGATCGACGCTTTATCCACTGCGCCACCACAGGTCTAGCCTGTGTTTCAATGTCCCAAAATTTACTTTACAGAACAGTATGCTTGAACTTTTAACTGGCAATAATCCTGAGCACAAATAATGCAGTTGTGGTATGTGGTATGGAAAATTTATCTTTTTCTGAGCAAAAGCATTAAAAATTTTTTTTTAAATATGAACTTCACAACAAGAATATCTTTGAAGCATAGAAGTTGTGTAAAAACTTTCAGAAGTTGTTTAAAAAATAAGAAAATGAAGAAAAAAGAAAACAAGATTTCTAGATCGTATGTATATAATATAGTAGCAATCTTCAACAGCACAGGTATCCGACGGGATCAGTGAAGGCCTACCCAAGTCCACCATAGTGAACCCATCAGATTCCAGAGACGACTTAATGTTTAAAACTTTAAGCCTATGCCTTTATATTGTTAGATATGCCCATACCTTTCTTGTTTCCATTTATATCTGGTGTATTTCCTCACTCCCCCACCCTTCATCCTCCTCCCTGACTTTTCTTGTCATTTATATTGTTCTTTCAATGATCTACCCTTTTCTGTTAGTACTGTATTTTCATTCCCTAATTTTTATCCTACAAACAGTATTGCTTTCTCCTCTACTATCCTACAAGCTCCATGAGGAAAACAGCCAAGTTTGTTTTATTCATGACCATGTTCCCAAGCTCTAATGAGTATCTGCCAAGTGATAGATTCTTACCAAATCCTTGCTGAATGAAGAAATGAGAGAAAAAACAAAATGTAAAATATGCAGTTTAACTTAAAAGTTTAAATCACATCTTCTAAGTTTTTATTTTATCTGGGTTAGGTTGGGACCAGAAACTATTTTATTTGAACCTAAGTGTACTGTAGTATCTAGCATGCCCCATAAAAAAAATGGAAATATGTGTGTGTGTGTGTGTGTGTGTGTGTGTGTGTATTCTTATCTTGTAATACTGATTTAGGAATGATAAATAATTCATATACATATATATGAATTATCTATCTATCTAATTTATTTATCTATTGTCTCTCTATCTAGTTTAAGGACATACTTTTAAAAGCAGGGCAAAGTAGAAAGATGTATAATTATTTCTTATGTCCAGGATTCTTTAATAATATCCATTCAACATAGTATACACAAAGGACCAACTTCTCCTGCAAACACAAGTTTCTGCCGTCTGACCTCATTCCTGAAACAGCTTGTCTCAGGGGATGTTCCTTTGTCACACGATTTCCGGGGACTCTGGACAAGCACATCACACCATGGACTCTTCTTCCCTCTAGTGTACATCAGTTTTGATACAAAGAAAGCAGGTTAATACAAATGACAAGGAGAGCATTAAATGGAGGAGAAGAGAAGCATTAAGTTGAAGATCAAAGACAACGGATGGTTTTCTAGCCTCAGTCTTTATAAGATTTTCTGGGTGAACTGATTCATGCCATGGTTTCAATGCCTCTCAGTGTTGAATACCCCTCCCATCTCTCAGATACGTTCTCTCTCTCTCTGACGCCTCAGCTGCATCTAGAATAGAACGCCTCCACCTGCAGAAGGACCTCTCCTGTGTTTGCATCTCCCTCGTCACCGAAGGGCATCACTGAGTTGCCCTTGAGCTTTCCCTGTTCCACCACTAAGGCTCTAAAATCTCGTTTTTCCTTTGTCCCCTTTCCTGACTGTCTAACCTTAATTTAAAATGTCATCATCTGATTGCAATGCTTTCCTCATTGGCATGCCTGCTTTGCCCTAATCCATTTTATCTTTATTCATTCATTTGTAACAAAAATATTTGCTCCTTACTGGGTGTCAAGAAGTGGGCCAGGCACTGAAGATATCAAGAACACTAAGACACAGTCCTGAGCCTCAAAGGGTTCACAGTCTATTGTACAAAGTAGACACGTAGACAAATGTTTGGAGAATCACACTGGGGAACAAAATTTTGTTGTGTCCACAAAAACACTTGTTCTTACCTAATTCGAGCGTGCTGATCTTAAATCTGACACTAGTTTTTCTCTGTAAGCTACAGTTTTTTTGCAATTCAAGATTTTAGGTTTTTATCTTATTGTAAAATTTTTAATATTTAGTTTAACATAATGAAGTAGAATGTCTTCTTGGGCATCATCTTTGTGAAAATATAATAACTTATATAATGCAGTAAATACACTAAAAGATATGATTGCATCAGAGTTTGTCTACAATTTTGAAATAGAACATATTTAATCATAAAATTTGTGCAAAACTTATTTAAATTCTATTCAGGCAAAAATTTGCGTTTGTAGCTCTTGTGTTTGTGTATTTGTTGAGGACAATCTCATTTGATGCTCCAGCAGCAGTCTGCTCATCACTAACAGCTCCAAGATTTTCGGGAAACTTATCAAGGTGACTGTTCAGGAAGTGAATCTTAACGCTCATGTTACATCCAATGTTGCGGAAAACCAACAGCTCCTTTGAACCAGAAGTTTATAGTTTTCTGCTTTTTTGTTGCCAAGGAAGTTCTTTGTAACTGCCACAAAAGACTGCCATGCTGCTTTTTCCTCCTTATTCATCTTCCTGGCAAATTCTTCATCACATATGAGGGTTCAAATTTGAGGTCCATCGAATACACCTGCTTTTAACTTCTTGAAAGACAAGGCAGGAAAAGCAGAAATAATATGTTGAAAGTATTCACTTTCTCTATTCAAAGCCTGAACAAACTGCTTCATTAAGCCAAGTTGGATGTGAAGTGGGGGGAAAATGATCCTGTCTCGATTAACTACAGGTTCATTCACAATATTTTGCATCCCTACTTCCAGAGCTTCATGTTCGGCCACTCCTTCTGTGTCCAGTGTTTCTCCTGAGCTCGGCTGTCCCACAAACACAGAAAGCAAGGATACTTCGGGAAACCTCTCTGTTGTCCTAGCAGGAAATTTACCATTTTAAGATCCACACAAATGATCCAGTTATGCTCCTCATACTTCAGAAAGTCGAGGACAATTTTTATGTCATTCTTACTAAGTCATTCAATTCGGGTTGGCTAAACTGCTGAGGGGTTAATGACTGCTTGACATCAGAAGACGACCCTTCAGATTCTACAACCATTTCCTCATGCATCTTATCAAAATACACTTGATCACCATGTTCACTTTCTTTGTCCTTAGAAGAAATAAAACCATTGAGAACTGGAACTGGGAGTGTCTCAGAGTGTGGGATAGGTCGTATTGCTGAAGGAATATTAGGATATGCGATCATATGCCATTTTTTCTTGCCAATGCCCTTTGTATGGATCAGACAGAAATAACAGGCACTGCTGTGGTCCTTAAGTTCACACCCAACCATGGGAATACCAAAAAGCATTTCTTTGCATTTTTCTTTTGTCCAGTTATAAAGCATTTTTTCACAATTATGACACACAATATGAGGAGCCCAATTCTTGTCTTGATCGCCAAGGGGAACTTGAAAATAGGTAATATATGCACGTGTCACAAATGATGAAATATTGTGTCTTTGACATTGAAGTGTGTAACAGCTACATATATAACAGAAGGTGTCAGGACTGTTCTTACATTTATGCCTACTGAAGATGCCATGATTTAATCTTAAGAGAAAATAAGAGGGTGTTTTTTATCAGATAATAATTTTTTACATTTAAAAACAACTACAATTATGTAAAAGTGATGTTTGTAAAACACTAATTGCCTTGTGGTTATGTTCAATCCAAGAGTCGTTGCCCTTTAACTCCAACTTAAAAACCAATGTATGCCATTAACTGTGACAAAAAGAAATTAAAATCGCATAAAAACTAGAGCATGCATCAAAAAACGGATTTCATATTTGGAATCAGCAATGCAGAAATATATAGAAACAGTTCTAAAACCTCATGCAACAGAAAATGAAAAAAAAAATTTGTTCCCCAGTGAATTATAATGGTAGTGATAGAAGTATACGCTGAGTATTGTACCAGAATTGAGAAGATCACAGAACCTAGCTTTGGGGGGGTGGAGAATTATGTAATTATGTGCAGGTGTGTGTGTGTGTGTGTGTGTTTGTGTGCACACATGTGCATACTGATTAGTGAAGACTTGTAAGGTGATGACATCACTGGGACTTAGAGGAGGAAGGTATAGGTGAGGTTGTGATGATTGATAAGGGGATGAGAAGTTAGAAGGAAGGGGCATTTCAGGCTGAGGAATCTTCCTAGCAGAAGCACAGGAACAAGGAACAACATGGTGTGTACATATGGACCAACAAATATTTTTATGTTGCTAGTAGATAAAGTGTCGAATGGGGGTGGTGAGATATAAGACTGTGTAAGTAGGCAAAGGCCAGATCGTAGAGGGCTTTGTATACCCAGTTAAGGAGTTTGGACTTAATCTAGAAAGTGAAGGCAATCTATTGATGTTTCCATGCCAGGATTACAGGGACATATTTTAGTAGATTATTCTGGTAACAATGTGGTGGATAGTTTGGAGGAGGTTTCTGCTATAGTAGAAAACCAGAACTAGGACAAAGAAAGGCATGAAGTTGGAAAGTCTATAGTCAAGAAAATCAGCAGAACTTAGCTATTTTCTAGATGTCCTGTTTGAAGAAGAGGAAGAGCAGGGATGATATGAGTCTAGATTGTGAGTGTGGAGGCACCATCATTGGAGCTACAGAATATGAGAGGAGGGGCAAACTTGGTAGAAAAAATAGTAAAGTCACTGTTGGATGAGTGTGAAGTGCTTGTGGGATGTTTGGCAGGCACCTGGATATAAATATCTAAAAAGGAAGGGACCTAGGTCCAGATGTCCTGGGTAGTGGTCATCAGTTGCCTGCATAAGGCTGTCCCTCCAAGGTGCCCAATGGCAGGTAGGTACAGCTCTCAGTGGACAGGTGCAAGGTAAAGGAGATACCAATTTACTCCAAGCTCTCCTATGGGATTTAAGCTTGGCAGCATAATTCTAGCTCTCCAATTTACTCCTGCAAAATGGCAGATCTATTGGCTAGTTAAATTTTCAAGCCCTGGCCAGGTAACTCAGTTGGTTAGAGCATCATCCTGATACATTGAAGTTGTGAATTTGATCCCCAGTCAGGGCACCTACAAGAATCAACCAATGAATGCATAGATAAGTGGAACAGCCAGTCGATGTCTCTCTCTTTCTCTCTCTTTCCCCCTCCTCTCTCTTTAAAATCAATCAGTAAAATAAAATAAAAAAGTAATATTTCATTGATGATTCTGGAAACTTTGACCCTAGGAAGAGTGGCTTAATAATTTAAGAACCCCTTTTCCCATAATAAACTTGTTTTTTTATGCTTTTTGCCCCTGGCAGATTTATCTATTATAATTTACCTAGCCTCTCTGCAGGATGAATGGAGCGGACCTACAATGAAGACAATTTTCCTTTGATTGGAGGAAGAGTTGGGGCGGCAGAGGTAGGGGGTAGTGCAGTTGGTGCAGAGGGACGTTAGGTTGACTGCAGATTCTTGACTTATTTTATCCGGTCTTCATCTGAGGTTGCAGTATTTCTTTAGTATTTTCCTCATCCTCCCCAAGTCAGATAAAAATAAGGAATGCTGTCCTTGTATTTTCTTCTTTTTTTTTTAATTATTTATTTTTTTTTATTCATTTTAGAGAAGAGAAGCAGAGAGAGAGAGAGAGAGAGAGAGAGAGAGAGAGAGAGAGAGAGAGAAGGAGGGAGGAGCAGGAAGCATCAACTCCCATATGTGCCTTAACCTGGCAAGCCCAGGGTTTTGAACCGGCGACCTCAGTGTTCCAGGTCGACGCTTGATCCACTGCGCCACCACAGGTCAGGCTGTCCTTGTATTTTCATTATACATTCAAGTTTATTGAGACTGTACGTGCCCGGTACTGTTGTG